>NC_071557.1:2637353-3009982 GCF_026979565.1 Vidua chalybeata | reverse complement strand
AAGGCAGCAGTGAGTTTGTCAAGAAACAAGAATATAGGCAGCTGACTGCGTTTGGCAAGGAGCAGCTGCTGGACTTTTGCAATTGCCTTCACTGCGCACAGAAGCCCTCTGCTCTGCTGCTTCTTTTTTCTCATTCAGGGAATTGCACACTACTGAAGCTGAGCCAGGCTATTCAGCTCTGCTGCTTTTCAGCATCTCAGCTCCCCTAATGCCCTGTGGCAGCTCTCGAGGTGTTTTGCCTTTGCCAGGCTGGAATGTGCCTGCTACTACAAAGAGCTGGGCAGGAGCTGGCGGAGAGGACGGCCATCTGCCAGCAGTTTGCAGCTTGCCCAGAAAAGAGCAGTGTCCTTGGAATGTGCAGCAAATCCAATTTCTTGGCAAGTTCGGGGAAGTGAGCACTGCTGGTACACTTTCTCCGTGAGAAATGGAGTGGAAAAGCTTTTCGCTAAGATGTAGACGACCAGAGAGGCAGAATACGGAGCTCCGCAGCTGGCCGAAGGGAAGTGCCGCTTGCCGGCGTCTTTCGGCAGAAGCCGGTCTTCGGAGCGCACCGCTGCCGCTCCACTCATCCGTGCGCGAAGAAGCCGCTTCTTCGCCTCCGGCAGCCGGAGATCGCGGTAGCTCGCTAGAGGCGAAGAGCGAAGCCGCAAAGAAGCGGGCTTGTGTGCGGAGCTCGCAGAGTGCTGGAGGACAGTGGCTGCCACTCTCTTGCCTCTTGAATTCACTCTTGGCATGCGAATGGAAGGCGTTCCAGGACAACATGCCTGGGTTTGCACGTAGTCCTGATGCGTCCCTTTTTGGAAATTCTTGCTGCTCCCCTGAGGCTCCGAGATGCACAGAACACGATGGCAGCTGCTGAAAGAAAGGCAGCAGTGAGTTTGTCAAGAAACAAGAATATAGGCAGCTGACTGCGTTTGGCAAGGAGCAGCTGCTGGACTTTTGCAATTGCCTTCACTGCGCACAGAAGCCCTCTGCTCTGCTGCTTCTTTTTTCTCATTCAGGGAATTGCACACTACTGAAGCTGAGCCAGGCTATTCAGCTCTGCTGCTTTTCAGCATCTCAGCTCCCCTAATGCCCTGTGGCAGCTCTCGAGGTGTTTTGCCTTTGCCAGGCTGGAATGTGCCTGCTACTACAAAGAGCTGGGCAGGAGCTGGCGGAGAGGACGGCCATCTGCCAGCAGTTTGCAGCTTGCCCAGAAAAGAGCAGTGTCCTTGGAATGTGCAGCAAATCCAATTTCTTGACAAGTTCGGGGGAAGTGAGCACTGCTGGTACACTTTCTCCGTGAGAAATGGAGTGGAAAAGCTTTTCGCTAAGATGTAGACGACCAGAGAGGCAGAATACGGAGCTCCGCAGCTGGCCGAAGGGAAGTGCCGCTTGCCGGCGTCTTTCGGCAGAAGCCGGTCTTCGGAGCGCACCGCTGCCGCTCCACTCATCCGTGCGCGAAGAAGCCGCTTCTTCGCCTCCGGCAGCCGGAGATCGCGGTAGCTCGCTAGAGGCGAAGAGCGAAGCCGCAAAGAAGCGGGCTTGTGTGCGGAGCTCGCAGAGTGCTGGAGGACAGTGGCTGCCACTCTCTTGCCTCTTGAATTCACTCTTGGCATGCGAATGGAAGGCGTTCCAGGACAACATGCCTGGGTTTGCACGTAGTCCTGATGCGTCCCTTTTTGGAAATTCTTGCTGCTCCCCTGAGGCTCCGAGATGCAGAGAACACGATGGCAGCTGCTGAAAAGAAAGGCAGCAGTGAGTTTGTCAAGAAACAAGAATATAGGCAGCTGACTGCGTTTGGCAAGGAGCAGCTGCTGGACTTTTGCAATTGCCTTCACTGCGCACAGAAGCACTCTGCTCTGCTGCTTCTTTCTTCTCATTCAGGGAATTGCACACTACTGAAGCTGAGCCAGGCTATTCAGCTCTGCTGCTTTTCAGCATCTCAGCTCCCCTAATGCCCTGTGGCAGCTCTCGAGGTGTTTTGCCTTTGCCAGGCTGGAATGTGCCTGCTACTACAAAGAGCTGGGCAGGAGCTGGCGGAGAGGACGGCCATCTGCCAGCAGTTTGCAGCTTGCCCAGAAAAGAGCAGTGTCCTTGGAATGTGCAGCAAATCCAATTTCTTGACAAGTTCGGGGGAAGTGAGCACTGCTGGTACACTTTCTCCGTGAGAAATGGAGTGGAAAAGCTTTTCGCTAAGATGTAGACGACCAGAGAGGCAGAATACGGAGCTCCGCAGCTGGCCGAAGGGAAGTGCCGCTTGCCGGCGTCTTTCGGCAGAAGCCGGTCTTCGGAGCGCACCGCTGCCGCTCCACTCATCCGTGCGCGAAGAAGCCGCTTCTTCGCCTCCGGCAGCCGGAGATCGCGGTAGCTCGCTAGAGGCGAAGAGCGAAGCCGCAAAGAAGCGGGCTTGTGTGCGGAGCTCGCAGAGTGCTGGAGGACGGTGGCTGCCACTCTCTTGCCTCTTGAATTCACTCTTGGCATGCGAATGGAAGGCGTTCCAGGACAACATGCCTGGGTTTGCACGTAGTCCTGATGCGTCCCTTTTTGGAAATTCTTGCTGCTCCCCTGAGGCTCCGAGATGCAGAGAACACGATGGCAGCTGCTGAAAAGAAAGGCAGCAGTGAGTTTGTCAAGAAACAAGAATATAGGCAGCTGACTGCGTTTGGCAAGGAGCAGCTGCTGGACTTTTGCAATTGCCTTCACTGCGCACAGAAGCACTCTGCTCTGCTGCTTCTTTTTTCTCCTTCAGGGAATTGCACACTACTGAAGCTGAGCCAGGCTATTCAGCTCTGCTGCTTTTCAGCATCTCAGCTCCCCTAATGCCCTGTGGCAGCTCTCGAGGTGTTTTGCCTTTGCCAGGCTGGAATGTGCCTGCTACTACAAAGAGCTGGGCAGGAGCTGGCGGAGAGGACGGCCATCTGCCAGCAGTTTGCAGCTTGCCCAGAAAAGAGCAGTGTCCTTGGAATGTGCAGCAAATCCAATTTCTTGACAAGTTCGGGGGAAGTGAGCACTGCTGGTACACTTTCTCCGTGAGAAATGGAGTGGAAAAGCTTTTCGCTAAGATGTAGACGACCAGAGAGGCAGAATACGGAGCTCCGCAGCTGGCCGAAGGGAAGTGCCGCTTGCCGGCGTCTTTCGGCAGAAGCCGGTCTTCGGAGAGCACCGCTGCCGCTCCACTCATCCGTGCGCGAAGAAGCCGCTTCTTCGCCTCCGGCAGCCAGAGATCGCGGTAGCTCGCTAGAGACGAAGAGCGAAGCCGCAAAGAAGCGGGCTTGTGTGCGGAGCTCGCAGAGTGCTGGAGGACAGTGGCTGCCACTCTTGGCTCTTGAATTCACTCTTGGCATGCGAATGGAAGGCGTTCCAGGACAACATGCCTGGGTTTGCACGTAGTCCTGATGCGTCCCTTTTTGGAAATTCTTGCTGCTCCCCTGAGGCTCCGAGATGCAGAGAACACGATGGCAGCTGCTGAAAAGAAAGGCAGCAGTGAGTTTGTCAAGAAACAAGAATATAGGCAGCTGACTGCGTTTGGCAAGGAGCAGCTGCTGGACTTTTGCAATTGCCTTCACTGCGCACAGAAGCCCTCTGCTCTGCTGCTTCTTTCTTCTCATTCAGGGAATTGCACACTACTGAAGCTGAGCCAGGCTATTCAGCTCTGCTGCTTTTCAGCATCTCAGCTCCCCTAATGCCCTGTGGCAGCTCTCGAGGTGTTTTGCCTTTGCCAGGCTGGAATGTGCCTGCTACTACAAAGAGCTGGGCAGGAGCTGGCGGAGAGGACGGCCATCTGCCAGCAGTTTGCAGCTTGCCCAGAAAAGAGCAGTGTCCTTGGAATGTGCAGCAAATCCAATTTCTTGACAAGTTCGGGGGAAGTGAGCACTGCTGGTACACTTTCTCCGTGAGAAATGGAGTGGAAAAGCTTTTCGCTAAGATGTAGACGACCAGAGAGGCAGAATACGGAGCTCCGCAGCTGGCCGAAGGGAAGTGCCGCTTGCCGGCGTCTTTCGGCAGAAGCCGGTCTTCGGAGCGCACCGCTGCCGCTCCACTCATCCGTGCGCGAAGAAGCCGCTTCTTCGCCTCCGGCAGCCGGAGATCGCGGTAGCTCGCTAGAGGCGAAGAGCGAAGCCGCAAAGAAGCGGGCTTGTGTGCGGAGCTCGCAGAGTGCTGGAGGACAGTGGCTGCCACTCTCTTGCCTCTTGAATTCACTCTTGGCATGCGAATGGAAGGCGTTCCAGGACAACATGCCTGGGTTTGCACGTAGTCCTGATGCGTCCCTTTTTGGAAATTCTTGCTGCTCCCCTGAGGCTCCGAGATGCAGAGAACACGATGGCAGCTGCTGAAAAGAAAGGCAGCAGTGAGTTTGTCAAGAAACAAGAATATAGGCAGCTGACTGCGTTTGGCAAGGAGCAGCTGCTGGACTTTTGCAATTGCCTTCACTGCGCACAGAAGCCCTCTGCTCTGCTGCTTCTTTCTTCTCATTCAGGGAATTTCATACTACTGAAGCTGAGCCAGGCTATTCAGCTCTGCTGCTTTTCAGCATCTCAGCTCCCCTAATGCCCTGTGGCAGCTCTCGAGGTGTTTTGCCTTTGCCAGGCTGGAATGTGCCTGCTACTACAAAGAGCTGGGCAGGAGCTGGCGGAGAGGACGGCCATCTGCCAGCTGTTTGCAGCTTGCCCAGAAAAGAGCAGTGTCCTTGGAATGTGCAGCAAATCCAATTTCTTGACAAGTTCGGGGGAAGTGAGCACTGCTGGTACACTTTCTCCGTGAGAAATGGAGTGGAAAAGCTTTCGCTAAGATGTAGACGACCAGAGAGGCAGAATACGCAGCTCCGCAGCTGGCCGAAGGGAAGTGCCGCTTGCCGGCGTCTTTCGGCAGAAGCCGGTCTTCGGAGCGCACCGCTGCCGCTCCACTCATCCGAGCGCGAAGAAGCCGCTTCTTCGCCTCCGGCAGCCAGAGATCGCGGCAGCTCGCTAGAGGCGAAGAGCGAAGCCGCAAAGAAGCGGGCTTGTGTGCGGAGCTCGCAGAGTGCTGGAGGACGGTGGCTGCCACTCTCTTGCCTCTTGAATTCACTCTTGGCATGCGAATGGAAGGCGTTCCAGGACAACTTGCCTGGGTTTGCACGTAGTCCTGATGCGTCCCTTTTTGGAAATTCTTGCTGCTCCCCTGAGGCTCCGAGATGCAGAGAACACGATGGCAGCTGCTGAAAAGAAAGGCAGCAGTGAGTTTGTCAAGAAACAAGAATATAGGCAGCTGACTGCGTTTGGCAAGGAGCAGCTGCTGGACTTTTGCAATTGCCTTCACTGCGCACAGAAGCACTCTGCTCTGCTGCTTCTTTCTTCTCATTCAGGGAATTGCACACTACTGAAGCTGAGCCAGGCTATTCAGCTCTGCTGCTTTTCAGCATCTCAGCTCCCCTAATGCCCTGTGGCAGCTCTCGAGGTGTTTTGCCTTTGCCAGGCTGGAATGTGCCTGCTACTACAAAGAGCTGGGCAGGAGCTGGCGGAGAGGACGGCCATCTGCCAGCAGTTTGCAGCTTGCCCAGAAAAGAGCAGTGTCCTTGGAATGTGCAGCAAATCCAATTTCTTGACAAGTTCGGGGGAAGTGAGCACTGCTGGTACACTTTCTCCGTGAGAAATGGAGTGGAAAAGCTTTTCGCTAAGATGTAGACGACCAGAGAGGCAGAATACGGAGCTCCGCAGCTGGCCGAAGGGAAGTGCCGCTTGCCGGCGTCTTTCGGCAGAAGCCGGTCTTCGGAGCGCACCGCTGCCGCTCCACTCATCCGTGCGCGAAGAAGCCGCTTCTTCGCCTCCGGCAGCCGGAGATCGCGGTAGCTCGCTAGAGGCGAAGAGCGAAGCCGCAAAGAAGCGGGCTTGTGTGCGGAGCTCGCAGAGTGCTGGAGGACAGTGGCTGCCACTCTCTTGCCTCTTGAATTCACTCTTGGCATGCGAATGGAAGGCGTTCCAGGACAACATGCCTGGGTTTGCACGTAGTCCTGATGCGTCCCTTTTTGGAAATTCTTGCTGCTCCCCTGAGGCTCCGAGATGCAGAGAACACGATGGCAGCTGCTGAAAAGAAAGGCAGCAGTGAGTTTGTCAAGAAACAAGAATATAGGCAGCTGACTGCGTTTGGCAAGGAGCAGCTGCTGGACTTTTGCAATTGCCTTCACTGCGCACAGAAGCCCTCTGCTCTGCTGCTTCTTTCTTCTCATTCAGGGAATTGCACACTACTGAAGCTGAGCCAGGCTATTCAGCTCTGCTGCTTTTCAGCATCTCAGCTCCCCTAATGCCCTGTGGCAGCTCTCGAGGTGTTTTGCCTTTGCCAGGCTGGAATGTGCCTGCTACTACAAAGAGCTGGGCAGGAGCTGGCGGAGAGGACGGCCATCTGCCAGCAGTTTGCAGCTTGCCCAGAAAAGAGCAGTGTCCTTGGAATGTGCAGCAAATCCAATTTCTTGACAAGTTCGGGGGAAGTGAGCACTGCTGGTACACTTTCTCCGTGAGAAATGGAGTGGAAAAGCTTTTCGCTAAGATGTAGACGACCAGAGAGGCAGAATACGCAGCTCCGCAGCTGGCCGAAGGGAAGTGCCGCTTGCCGGCGTCTTTCGGCAGAAGCCGGTCTTCGGAGCGCACCGCTGCCGCTCCACTGATCCGTGCGCGAAGAAGCCGCTTCTTCGCCTCCGGCAGCCAGAGATCGCGGTAGCTCGCTAGAGGCGAAGAGCGAAGCCGCAAAGAAGCGGGGTGTGTGCGGAGCTCGCAGAGTGCTGCAGGACGGTGGCTGCCACTCTCTTGCCTCTTGAATTCACTCTTGGCATGCGAATGGAAGGCGTTCCAGGACAACATGCCTGGGTTTGCACGTAGTCCTGATGCGTCCCTTTTTGGAAATTCTTGCTGCTCCCCTGAGGCTCCGAGATGCAGAGAACACGATGGAAGCTGCTGAAAAGAAAGGCAGCAGTGAGTTTGTCAAGAAACAAGAACATAGGCAGCTGACTGCGTTTGGCAAGGAGCAGCTGCTGGACTTTTGCAATTGCCTTCACTGCGCACAGAAGCACTCTGCTCTGCTGCTTCTTTCTTCTCATTCAGGGAATTGCACACTACTGAAGCTGAGCCAGGCTATTCAGCTCTGCTGCTTTTCAGCATCTCAGCTCCCTAATGCCCTGTGGCAGCTCTCGAGGTGTTTTGCCTTTGCCAGGCTGGAATGTGCCTGCTACTACAAAGAGCTGGGCAGGAGCTGGCGGAGAGGACGGCCATCTGCCAGCAGTTTGCAGCTTGCCCAGAAAAGAGCAGTGTCCTTGGAATGTGCAGCAAATCCAATTTCTTGACAAGTTCGGGGGAAGTGAGCACTGCTGGTACACTTTCTCCGTGAGAAATGGAGTGGAAAAGCTTTTCGCTAAGATGTAGACGACCAGAAAGGCAGCATACGGAGCTCCGCAGCTGGCCGAAGGGAAGTGCCGCTTCCCGGCGTCTTTCGGCAGAAGCCGGTCTTCGGAGCGCACCGCTGCCGCTCCACTCATCCGTGCGCGAAGAAGCCGCTTCTTCGCCTCCGGCAGCCAGAGATCGCGGTAGCTCGCTAGAGGCGAAGAGCGAAGCCGCAAAGAAGCGGGCTTGTGTGCGGAGCTCGCAGAGTGCTGGAGGACAGTGGCTGCCACTCTCTTGCCTCTTGAATTCACTCTTGGCATGCGAATGGAAGGCGTTCCAGGACAACATGCCTGGGTTTGCACGTAGTCCTGATGCGTCCCTTTTTGGAAATTCTTGCTGCTCCCCTGAGGCTCCGAGATGCAGAGAACACGATGGCAGCTGCTGAAAAGAAAGGCAGCAGTGAGTTTGTCAAGAAACAAGAATATAGGCAGCTGACTGCGTTTGGCAAGGAGCAGCTGCTGGACTTTTGCAATTGCCTTCACTGCGCACAGAAGCCCTCTGCTCTGCTGCTTCTTTCTTCTCATTCAGGGAATTGCACACTACTGAAGCTGAGCCAGGCTATTCAGCTCTGCTGCTTTTCAGCATCTCAGCTCCCCTAATGCCCTGTGGCAGCTCTCGAGGTCTTTTGCCTTTGCCAGGCTGGAATGTGCCTGCTACTACAAAGAGCTGGGCAGGAGCTGGCGGAGAGGACGGCCATCTGCCAGCAGTTTGCAGCTTGCCCAGAAAAGAGCAGTGTCCTTGGAATGTGCAGCAAATCCAATTTCTTGACAAGTTCGGGGGAAGTGAGCACTGCTGGTACACTTTCTCCGTGAGAAATGGAGTGGAAAAGCTTTTCGCTAAGATGTAGACGACCAGAGAGGCAGAATACGGAGCTCCGCAGCTGGCCGAAGGGAAGTGCCGCTTGCCGGCGTCTTTCGGCAGAAGCCGGTCTTCGGAGCGCACCGCTGCCGCTCCACTCATCCGTGCGCGAAGAAGCCGCTTCTTCGCCTCCGGCAGCCGGAGATCGCGGTAGCTCGCTAGAGGCGAAGAGCGAAGCCGCAAAGAAGCGGGCTTGTGTGCGGAGCTCGCAGAGTGCTGGAGGACGGTGGCTGCCACTCTCTTGCCTCTTGAATTCACTCTTGGCATGCGAATGGAAGGCGTTCCAGGACAACATGCCTGGGTTTGCACGTAGTCCTGATGCGTCCCTTTTTGGAAATTCTTGCTGCTCCCCTGAGGCTCCGAGATGCACAGAACACGATGGCAGCTGCTGAAAAGAAAGGCAGCAGTGAGTTTGTCAAGAAACAAGAATATAGGCAGCTGACTGCGTTTGGCAAGGAGCAGCTGCTGGACTTTTGCAATTGCCTTCACTGCGCACAGAAGCCCTCTGCTCTGCTGCTTCTTTTTTCTCCTTCAGGGAATTGCACACTACTGAAGCTGAGCCAGGCTATTCAGCTCTGCTGCTTTTCAGCATCTCAGCTCCCCTAATGCCCTGTGGCAGCTCTCGAGGTGTTTTGCCTTTGCCAGGCTGGAATGTGCCTGCTACTACAAAGAGCTGGGCAGGAGCTGGCGGAGAGGACGGCCATCTGCCAGCAGTTTGCAGCTTGCCCAGAAAAGAGCAGTGTCCTTGGAATGTGCAGCAAATCCAATTTCTTGGCAAGTTCGGGGGAAGTGAGCACTGCTGGTACACTTTCTCCGTGAGAAATGGAGTGGAAAATCTTTTCGCTAAGATGTAGGCGACCAGAAAGGCAGCATACGGAGCTCCGCAGCTGGCCGAAGGGAAGTGCCGCTTGCCGGCGTCTTTCGGCAGAAGCGGCTCTTCGGAGCGCACCGCTGCCGCTCCATTCATCCGTGCGCGAAGAAGCCGCTTCTTCGCCTCCGGCAGCCGGAGATCGCGGCAGCTCGCTAGAGGCGAAGAGCGAAGCCGCAAAGAAGCGGGCTTGTGTGCGGAGCTCGCAGAGTGCTGGAGGACAGTGGCTGCCACTCTCTTGCCTCTTGAATTCACTCTTGGCATGCGAATGGAAGGCGTTCCAGGACAACATGCCTGGGTTTGCACGTAGTCCTGATGCGTCCCTTTTTGGAAATTCTTGCTGCTCCCCGAGGCTCCGAGATGCACAGAACACGATGGCAGCTGCTGAAAGAAAGGCAGCAGTGAGTTTGTCAAGAAACAAGAATATAGGCAGCTGACTGCGTTTGGCAAGGAGCAGCTGCTGGACTTTTGCAATTGCCTTCACTGCGCACAGAAGCCCTCTGCTCTGCTGCTTCTTTCTTCTCATTCAGGGAATTGCACACTACTGAAGCTGAGCCAGGCTATTCAGCTCTGCTGCTTTTCAGCATCTCAGCTCCCTAATGCCCTGTGGCAGCTCTCGAGGTGTTTTGCCTTTGCCAGGCTGGAATGTGCCTGCTACGACAAAGAGCTGGGCAGGAGCTGGCGGAGAGGACGGCCATCTGCCAGCAGTTTGCAGCTTGCCCAGAAATGAGCAGTGTCCCTGGAATGTGCAGCAAATCCAATTTCTTGACAAGTTCGGGGGAAGTGAGCACTGCTGGTACACTTTCTCCGTGAGAAATGGAGTGGAAAATCTTTTCGCTAAGATGTAGACGACCAGAGAGGCAGAATACGGAGCTCCGCAGCTGGCCGAAGGGAAGTGCCGCTTGCCGGCGTCTTTCGGCAGAAGCCGGTCTTCGGAGCGCACCGCTGCCGCTCCACTCATCCGTGCGCGAAGAAGCCGCTTCTTCGCCTCCGGCAGCCGGAGATCGCGGTAGCTCGCTAGAGGCGAAGAGCGAAGCCGCAAAGAAGCGGGCTTGTGTGCGGAGCTCGCAGAGTGCTGGAGGACAGTGGCTGCCACTCTTGCCTCTTGAATTCACTCTTGGCATGCGAATGGAAGGCGTTCCAGGACAACATGCCTGGGTTTGCACGTAGTCCTGATGCGTCCCTTTTTGGAAATTCTTGCTGCTCCCCTGAGGCTCCGAGATGCAGAGAACACGATGGCAGCTGCTGAAAAGAAAGGCAGCAGTGAGTTTGTCAAGAAACAAGAATATAGGCAGCTGACTGCGTTTGGCAAGGAGCAGCTGCTGGACTTTTGCAATTGCCTTCACTGCGCACAGAAGCCCTCTGCTCTGCTGCTTCTTTCTTCTCATTCAGGGAATTGCACACTACTGAAGCTGAGCCAGGCTATTCAGCTCTGCTGCTTTTCAGCATCTCAGCTCCCCTAATGCCCTGTGGCAGCTCTCGAGGTGTTTTGCCTGCGCCAGGCTGGAATGTGCCCGCTGCTAGCAAGAGCTGGGCAGGAGCTGGCGGAGAGGACGGCCATCTGCCAGCAGTTTGCAGCTTGCCCAGAAAAGAGCAGTGTCCTTGGAATGTGCAGCAAATCTAATTTCTTGGCAAGTTCGGGGGAAGTGAGCACTGCTGGTACACTTTCTCCGTGAGAAATGGAGTGGAAAAGCTTTTCGCTAAGATGTAGACGACCAGAGAGGCAGAATACGGAGCTCCGCAGCTGGCCGAAGGGAAGTGCCGCTTGCCGGCGTCTTTCGGCAGAAGCCGGTCTTCGGAGCGCACCGCTGCCGCTCCACTCATCCGTGCGCGAAGAAGCCGCTTCTTCGCCTCCGGCAGCCGGAGATCGCGGTAGCTCGCTAGAGGCGAAGAGCGAAGCCGCAAAGAAGCGGGCTTGTGTGCGGAGCTCGCAGAGTGCTGGAGGACAGTGGCTGCCACTCTTGCCTCTTGAATTCACTCTTGGCATGCGAATGGAAGGCGTTCCAGGACAACATGCCTGGGTTTGCACGTAGTCCTGATGCGTCCCTTTTTGGAAATTCTTGCTGCTCCCCTGAGGCTCCGAGATGCAGAGAACACGATGGCAGCTGCTGAAAAGAAAGGCAGCAGTGAGTTTGTCAAGAAACAAGAATATAGGCAGCTGACTGCGTTTGGCAAGGAGCAGCTGCTGGACTTTTGCAATTGCCTTCACTGCGCACAGAAGCCCTCTGCTCTGCTGCTTCTTTCTTCTCATTCAGGGAATTGCACACTACTGAAGCTGAGCCAGGCTATTCAGCTCTGCTGCTTTTCAGCATCTCAGCTCCCCTAATGCCCTGTGGCAGCTCTCGAGGTCTTTTGCCTTTGCCAGGCTGGAATGTGCCTGCTACTACAAAGAGCTGGGCAGGAGCTGGCGGAGAGGACGGCCATCTGCCAGCAGTTTGCAGCTTGCCCAGAAAAGAGCAGTGTCCTTGGAATGTGCAGCAAATCCAATTTCTTGACAAGTTCGGGGGAAGTGAGCACTGCTGGTACACTTTCTCCGTGAGAAATGGAGTGGAAAAGCTTTTCGCTAAGATGTAGACGACCAGAGAGGCAGAATACGGAGCTCCGCAGCTGGCCGAAGGGAAGTGCCGCTTGCCGGCGTCTTTCGGCAGAAGCCGGTCTTCGGAGCGCACCGCTGCCGCTCCACTCATCCGTGCGCGAAGAAGCCGCTTCTTCGCCTCCGGCAGCCGGAGATCGCGGTAGCTCGCTAGAGGCGAAGAGCGAAGCCGCAAAGAAGCGGGCTTGTGTGCGGAGCTCGCAGAGTGCTGGAGGACGGTGGCTGCCACTCTCTTGCCTCTTGAATTCACTCTTGGCATGCGAATGGAAGGCGTTCCAGGACAACATGCCTGGGTTTGCACGTAGTCCTGATGCGTCCCTTTTTGGAAATTCTTGCTGCTCCCCTGAGGCTCCGAGATGCAGAGAACACGATGGCAGCTGCTGAAAAGAAAGGCAGCAGTGAGTTTGTCAAGAAACAAGAATATAGGCAGCTGACTGCGTTTGGCAAGGAGCAGCTGCTGGACTTTTGCAATTGCCTTCACTGCGCACAGAAGCCCTCTGCTCTGCTGCTTCTTTTTTCTCATTCAGGGAATTGCACACTACTGAAGCTGAGCCAGGCTATTCAGCTCTGCTGCTTTTCAGCATCTCAGCTCCCTAATGCCCTGTGGCAGCTCTCGAGGTGTTTTGCCTTTGCCAGGCTGGAATGTGCCTGCTACTACAAAGAGCTGGGCAGGAGCTGGCGGAGAGGACGGCCATCTGCCAGCTGTTTGCAGCTTGCCCAGAAAAGAGCAGTGTCCTTGGAATGTGCAGCAAATCCAATTTCTTGACAAGTTCGGGGGAAGTGAGCACTGCTGGTACACTTTCTCCGTGAGAAATGGAGTGGAAAAGCTTTTCGCTAAGATGTAGACGACCAGAGAGGCAGAATACGGAGCTCCGCAGCTGGCCGAAGGGAAGTGCCGCTTGCCGGCGTCTTTCGGCAGAAGCCGGTCTTCGGAGCGCACCGCTGCCGCTCCACTCATCCGTGCGCGAAGAAGCCGCTTCTTCGCCTCCGGCAGCCGGAGATCGCGGTAGCTCGCTAGAGGCGAAGAGCGAAGCCGCAAAGAAGCGGGCTTGTGTGCGGAGCTCGCAGAGTGCTGGAGGACAGTGGCTGCCACTCTCTTGCCTCTTGAATTCACTCTTGGCATGCGAATGGAAGGCGTTCCAGGACAACATGCCTGGGTTTGCACGTAGTCCTGATGCGTCCCTTTTTGGAAATTCTTGCTGCTCCCCTGAGGCTCCGAGATGCAGAGAACACGATGGCAGCTGCTGAAAAGAAAGGCAGCAGTGAGTTTGTCAAGAAACAAGAATATAGGCAGCTGACTGCGTTTGGCAAGGAGCAGCTGCTGGACTTTTGCAATTGCCTTCACTGCGCACAGAAGCACTCTGCTCTGCTGCTTCTTTTTTCTCATTCAGGGAATTGCACACTACTGAAGCTGAGCCAGGCTATTCAGCTCTGCTGCTTTTCAGCATCTCAGCTCCCCTAATGCCCTGTGGCAGCTCTCGAGGTGTTTTGCCTTTGCCAGGCTGGAATGTGCCTGCTACTACAAAGAGCTGGGCAGGAGCTGGCGGAGAGGACGGCCATCTGCCAGCAGTTTGCAGCTTGCCCAGAAAAGAGCAGTGTCCTTGGAATGTGCAGCAAATCCAATTTCTTGACAAGTTCGGGGGAAGTGAGCACTGCTGGTACACTTTCTCCGTGAGAAATGGAGTGGAAAAGCTTTCGCTAAGATGTAGACGACCAGAGAGGCAGAATACGGAGCTCCGCAGCTGGCCGAAGGGAAGTGCCGCTTGCCGGCGTCTTTCGGCAGAAGCCGGTCTTCGGAGCGCACCGCTGCCGCTCCACTGATCCGAGCGCGAAGAAGCCGCTTCTTCGCCTCCGCAGCCAGAGATCGCGGTAGCTCGCTAGAGGCGAAGAGCGAAGCCGCAAAGAAGCGGGCTTGTGTGCGGAGCTCGCAGAGTGCTGGAGGACGGTGGCTGCCACTCTCTTGCCTCTTGAATTCACTCTTGGCATGCGAATGGAAGGCGTTCCAGGACAACATGCCTGGGTTTGCACGTAGTCCTGATGCGTCCCTTTTTGGAAATTCTTGCTGCTCCCCTGAGGCTCCGAGATGCAGAGAACACGATGGCAGCTGCTGAAAAGAAAGGCAGCAGTGAGTTTGTCTAGAATCAAGAACATAGGCAGCTGACTGCGTTTGGCAAGGAGCAGCTGCTGGACTTTTGCAATTGCCTTCACTGCGCACAGAAGCACTCTGCTCTGCTGCTTCTTTTTTCTCATTCAGGGAATTGCACACTACTGAAGCTGAGCCAGGCTATTCAGCTCTGCTGCTTTTCAGCATCTCAGCTCCCCTAATGCCCTGTGGCAGCTCTCGAGGTGTTTTGCCTTTGCCAGGCTGGAATGTGCCTGCTACTACAAAGAGCTGGGCAGGAGCTGGCGGAGAGGACGGCCATCTGCCAGCAGTTTGCAGCTTGCCCAGAAAAGAGCAGTGTCCTTGGAATGTGCAGCAAATCCAATTTCTTGACAAGTTCGGGGGAAGTGAGCACTGCTGGTACACTTTCTCCGTGAGAAATGGAGTGGAAAAGCTTTTCGCTAAGATGTAGACGACCAGAGAGGCAGAATACGGAGCTCCGCAGCTGGCCGAAGGGAAGTGCCGCTTGCCGGCGTCTTTCGGCAGAAGCCGGTCTTCGGAGCGCACCGCTGCCGCTCCACTCATCCGTGCGCGAAGAAGCCGCTTCTTCGCCTCCGGCAGCCGGAGATCGCGGTAGCTCGCTAGAGGCGAAGAGCGAAGCCGCAAAGAAGCGGGCTTGTGTGCGGAGCTCGCAGAGTGCTGGAGGACAGTGGCTGCCACTCTCTTGCCTCTTGAATTCACTCTTGGCATGCGAATGGAAGGCGTTCCAGGACAACATGCCTGGGTTTGCACGTAGTCCTGATGCGTCCCTTTTTGGAAATTCTTGCTGCTCCCCTGAGGCTCCGAGATGCAGAGAACACGATGGCAGCTGCTGAAAAGAAAGGCAGCAGTGAGTTTGTCAAGAAACAAGAATATAGGCAGCTGACTGCGTTTGGCAAGGAGCAGCTGCTGGACTTTTGCAATTGCCTTCACTGCGCACAGAAGCCCTCTGCTCTGCTGCTTCTTTTTTCTCATTCAGGGAATTGCACACTACTGAAGCTGAGCCAGGCTATTCAGCTCTGCTGCTTTTCAGCATCTCAGCTCCCCTAATGCCCTGTGGCAGCTCTCGAGGTGTTTTGCCTTTGCCAGGCTGGAATGTGCCTGCTACTACAAAGAGCTGGGCAGGAGCTGGCGGAGAGGACGGCCATCTGCCAGCAGTTTGCAGCTTGCCCAGAAAAGAGCAGTGTCCTTGGAATGTGCAGCAAATCCAATTTCTTGACAAGTTCGGGGGAAGTGAGCACTGCTGGTACACTTTCTCCGTGAGAAATGGAGTGGAAAAGCTTTTCGCTAAGATGTAGACGACCAGAGAGGCAGAATACGGAGCTCCGCAGCTGGCCGAAGGGAAGTGCCGCTTGCCGGCGTCTTTCGGCAGAAGCCGGTCTTCGGAGCGCACCGCTGCCGCTCCACTCATCCGTGCGCGAAGAAGCCGCTTCTTCGCCTCCGGCAGCCAGAGATCGCGGTAGCTCGCTAGAGGCGAAGAGCGAAGCCGCAAAGAAGCGGGCTTGTGTGCGGAGCTCGCAGAGTGCTGGAGGACAGTGGCTGCCACTCTCTTGCCTCTTGAATTCACTCTTGGCATGCGAATGGAAGGCGTTCCAGGACAACATGCCTGGGTTTGCACGTAGTCCTGATGCGTCCCTTTTTGGAAATTCTTGCTGCTCCCCTGAGGCTCCGAGATGCAGAGAACACGATGGCAGCTGCTGAAAAGAAAGGCAGCAGTGAGTTTGTCAAGAAACAAGAATATAGGCAGCTGACTGCGTTTGGCAAGGAGCAGCTGCTGGACTTTTGCAATTGCCTTCACTGCGCACAGAAGCCCTCTGCTCTGCTGCTTCTTTCTTCTCATTCAGGGAATTGCACACTACTGAAGCTGAGCCAGGCTATTCAGCTCTGCTGTTTTCAGCATCTCAGCTCCCCTAATGCCCTGTGGCAGCTCTCGAGGTGTTTTGCCTTTGCCAGGCTGGAATGTGCCTGCTACTACAAAGAGCTGGGCAGGAGCTGGCGGAGAGGACGGCCATCTGCCAGCAGTTTGCAGCTTGCCCAGAAAAGAGCAGTGTCCTTGGAATGTGCAGCAAATCCAATTTCTTGACAAGTTCGGGGGAAGTGAGCACTGCTGGTACACTTTCTCCGTGAGAAATGGAGTGGAAAAGCTTTTCGCTAAGATGTAGACGACCAGAGAGGCAGAATACGCAGCTCCGCAGCTGGCCGAAGGGAAGTGCCGCTTGCCGGCGTCTTTCGGCAGAAGACGGTCTTCGGAGCGCACCGCTGCCGCTCCACTCATCCGTGCGCGAAGAAGCCGCTTCTTCGCCTCCGGCAGCCAGAGATCGCGGTAGCTCGCTAGAGGCGAAGAGCGAAGCCGCAAAGAAGCGGGCTTGTGTGCGGAGCTCGCAGAGTGCTGGAGGACGGTGGCTGCCACTCTCTTGCCTCTTGAATTCACTCTTGGCATGCGAATGGAAGGCGTTCCAGGACAACATGCCTGGGTTTGCACGTAGTCCTGATGCGTCCCTTTTTGGAAATTCTTGCTGCTCCCCTGAGGCTCCGAGATGCAGAGAACACGATGGCAGCTGCTGAAAAGAAAGGCAGCAGTGAGTTTGTCAAGAAACAAGAACATAGGCAGCTGACTGCGTTTGGCAAGGAGCAGCTGCTGGACTTTTGCAATTGCCTTCACTGCGCACAGAAGCACTCTGCTCTGCTGCTTCTTTTTTCTCATTCAGGGAATTGCACACTACTGAAGCTGAGCCAGGCTATTCAGCTCTGCTGCTTTTCAGCATCTCAGCTCCCCTAATGCCCTGTGGCAGCTCTCGAGGTGTTTTGCCTTTGCCAGGCTGGAATGTGCCTGCTACTACAAAGAGCTGGGCAGGAGCTGGCGGAGAGGACGGCCATCTGCCAGCAGTTTGCAGCTTGCCCAGAAAAGAGCAGTGTCCTTGGAATGTGCAGCAAATCCAATTTCTTGACAAGTTCGGGGGAAGTGAGCACTGCTGGTACACTTTCTCCGTGAGAAATGGAGTGGAAAAGCTTTTCGCTAAGATGTAGACGACCAGAGAGGCAGAATACGGAGCTCCGCAGCTGGCCGAAGGGAAGTGCCGCTTGCCGGCGTCTTTCGGCAGAAGCCGGTCTTCGGAGCGCACCGCTGCCGCTCCACTCATCCGTGCGCGAAGAAGCCGCTTCTTCGCCTCCGGCAGCCGGAGATCGCGGTAGCTCGCTAGAGGCGAAGAGCGAAGCCGCAAAGAAGCGGGCTTGTGTGCGGAGCTCGCAGAGTGCTGGAGGACGGTGGCTGCCACTCTCTTGCCTCTTGAATTCACTCTTGGCATGCGAATGGAAGGCGTTCCAGGACAACATGCCTGGGTTTGCACGTAGTCCTGATGCGTCCCTTTTTGGAAATTCTTGCTGCTCCCCTGAGGCTCCGAGATGCAGAGAACACGATGGCAGCTGCTGAAAAGAAAGGCAGCAGTGAGTTTGTCAAGAAACAAGAATATAGGCAGCTGACTGCGTTTGGCAAGGAGCAGCTGCTGGACTTTTGCAATTGCCTTCACTGCGCACAGAAGCCCTCTGCTCTGCTGCTTCTTTCTTCTCATTCAGGGAATTGCACACTACTGAAGCTGAGCCAGGCTATTCAGCTCTGCTGTTTTCAGCATCTCAGCTCCCCTAATGCCCTGTGGCAGCTCTCGAGGTCTTTTGCCTTTGCCAGGCTGGAATGTGCCTGCTACTACAAAGAGCTGGGCAGGAGCTGGCGGAGAGGACGGCCATCTGCCAGCAGTTTGCAGCTTGCCCAGAAAAGAGCAGTGTCCTTGGAATGTGCAGCAAATCCAATTTCTTGACAAGTTCGGGGGAAGTGAGCACTGCTGGTACACTTTCTCCGTGAGAAATGGAGTGGAAAAGCTTTTCGCTAAGCTGTAGACGACCAGAGAGGCAGAATACGGAGCTCCGCAGCTGGCCGAAGGGAAGTGCCGCTTGCCGGCGTCTTTCGGCAGAAGCCGGTCTTCGGAGCGCACCGCTGCCGCTCCACTCATCCGTGCGCGAAGAAGCCGCTTCTTCGCCTCCGGCAGCCGGAGATCGCGGTAGCTCGCTAGAGGCGAAGAGCGAAGCCGCAAAGAAGCGGGCTTGTGTGCGGAGCTCGCAGAGTGCTGCAGGACGGTGGCTGCCACTCTCTTGCCTCTTGAATTCACTCTTGGCATGCGAATGGAAGGCGTTCCAGGACAACATGCCTGGGTTTGCACGTAGTCCTGATGCGTCCCTTTTTGGAAATTCTTGCTGCTCCCCTGAGGCTCCGAGATGCAGAGAACACGATGGCAGCTGCTGAAAAGAAAGGCAGCAGTGAGTTTGTCAAGAAACAAGAACATAGGCAGCTGACTGCGTTTGGCAAGGAGCAGCTGCTGGACTTTTGCAATTGCCTTCACTGCGCACAGAAGCACTCTGCTCTGCTGCTTCTTTTTTCTCATTCAGGGAATTGCACACTACTGAAGCTGAGCCAGGCTATTCAGCTCTGCTGCTTTTCAGCATCTCAGCTCCCCTAATGCCCTGTGGCAGCTCTCGAGGTGTTTTGCCTTTGCCAGGCTGGAATGTGCCTGCTACTACAAAGAGCTGGGCAGGAGCTGGCGGAGAGGACGGCCATCTGCCAGCAGTTTGCAGCTTGCCCAGAAAAGAGCAGTGTCCTTGGAATGTGCAGCAAATCCAATTTCTTGACAAGTTCGGGGGAAGTGAGCACTGCTGGTACACTTTCTCCGTGAGAAATGGAGTGGAAAAGCTTTTCGCTAAGATGTAGACGACCAGAGAGGCAGAATACGGAGCTCCGCAGCTGGCCGAAGGGAAGTGCCGCTTGCCGGCGTCTTTCGGCAGAAGCCGGTCTTCGGAGCGCACCGCTGCCGCTCCACTCATCCGTGCGCGAAGAAGCCGCTTCTTCGCCTCCGGCAGCCGGAGATCGCGGTAGCTCGCTAGAGGCGAAGAGCGAAGCCGCAAAGAAGCGGGCTTGTGTGCGGAGCTCGCAGAGTGCTGGAGGACGGTGGCTGCCACTCTCTTGCCTCTTGAATTCACTCTTGGCATGCGAATGGAAGGCGTTCCAGGACAACATGCCTGGGTTTGCACGTAGTCCTGATGCGTCCCTTTTTGGAAATTCTTGCTGCTCCCCTGAGGCTCCGAGATGCAGAGAACACGATGGCAGCTGCTGAAAAGAAAGGCAGCAGTGAGTTTGTCAAGAAACAAGAATATAGGCAGCTGACTGCGTTTGGCAAGGAGCAGCTGCTGGACTTTTGCAATTGCCTTCACTGCGCACAGAAGCCCTCTGCTCTGCTGCTTCTTTTTTCTCATTCAGGGAATTGCACACTACTGAAGCTGAGCCAGGCTATTCAGCTCTGCTGCTTTTCAGCATCTCAGCTCCCCTAATGCCCTGTGGCAGCTCTCGAGGTGTTTTGCCTTTGCCAGGCTGGAATGTGCCTGCTACTACAAAGAGCTGGGCAGGAGCTGGCGGAGAGGACGGCCATCTGCCAGCAGTTTGCAGCTTGCCCAGAAAAGAGCAGTGTCCTTGGAATGTGCAGCAAATCCAATTTCTTGACAAGTTCGGGGGAAGTGAGCACTGCTGGTACACTTTCTCCGTGAGAAATGGAGTGGAAAAGCTTTTCGCTAAGATGTAGACGACCAGAGAGGCAGAATACGGAGCTCCGCAGCTGGCCGAAGGGAAGTGCCGCTTGCCGGCGTCTTTCGGCAGAAGCCGGTCTTCGGAGCGCACCGCTGCCGCTCCACTCATCCGTGCGCGAAGAAGCCGCTTCTTCGCCTCCGGCAGCCGGAGATCGCGGTAGCTCGCTAGAGGCGAAGAGCGAAGCCGCAAAGAAGCGGGCTTGTGTGCGGAGCTCGCAGAGTGCTGGAGGACGGTGGCTGCCACTCTCTTGCCTCTTGAATTCACTCTTGGCATGCGAATGGAAGGCGTTCCAGGACAACATGCCTGGGTTTGCACGTAGTCCTGATGCGTCCCTTTTTGGAAATTCTTGCTGCTCCCCTGAGGCTCCGAGATGCAGAGAACACGATGGCAGCTGCTGAAAAGAAAGGCAGCAGTGAGTTTGTCAAGAAACAAGAATATAGGCAGCTGACTGCGTTTGGCAAGGAGCAGCTGCTGGACTTTTGCAATTGCCTTCACTGCGCACAGAAGCCCTCTGCTCTGCTGCTTCTTTTTTCTCATTCAGGGAATTGCACACTACTGAAGCTGAGCCAGGCTATTCAGCTCTGCTGCTTTTCAGCATCTCAGCTCCCCTAATGCCCTGTGGCAGCTCTCGAGGTGTTTTGCCTTTGCCAGGCTGGAATGTGCCTGCTACTACAAAGAGCTGGGCAGGAGCTGGCGGAGAGGACGGCCATCTGCCAGCAGTTTGCAGCTTGCCCAGAAAAGAGCAGTGTCCTTGGAATGTGCAGCAAATCCAATTTCTTGACAAGTTCGGGGGAAGTGAGCACTGCTGGTACACTTTCTCCGTGAGAAATGGAGTGGAAAAGCTTTTCGCTAAGATGTAGACGACCAGAGAGGCAGAATACGGAGCTCCGCAGCTGGCCGAAGGGAAGTGCCGCTTGCCGGCGTCTTTCGGCAGAAGCCGGTCTTCGGAGCGCACCGCTGCCGCTCCACTCATCCGTGCGCGAAGAAGCCGCTTCTTCGCCTCCGGCAGCCAGAGATCGCGGTAGCTCGCTAGAGGCGAAGAGCGAAGCCGCAAAGAAGCGGGCTTGTGTGCGGAGCTCGCAGAGTGCTGGAGGACGGTGGCTGCCACTCTCTTGCTCTTGAATTCACTCTTGGCATGCGAATGGAAGGCGTTCCAGGACAACATGCCTGGGTTTGCACGTAGTCCTGATGCGTCCCTTTTTGGAAATTCTTGCTGCTCCCCTGAGGCTCCGAGATGCAGAGAACACGATGGCAGCTGCTGAAAAGAAAGGCAGCAGTGAGTTTGTCAAGAATCAAGAACATAGGCAGCTGACTGCGTTTGGCAAGGAGCAGCTGCTGGACTTTTGCAATTGCCTTCACTGCGCACAGAAGCCCTCTGCTCTGCTGCTTCTTTTTTCTCCTTCAGGGAATTGCACACTACTGAAGCTGAGCCAGGCTATTCAGCTCTGCTGCTTTTCAGCATCTCAGCTGCCCTAATGCCCTGTGGCAGCTCTCGAGGTGTTTTGCCTTTGCCAGGCTGGAATGTGCCTGCTACTACAAAGAGCTGGGCAGGAGCTGGCGGAGAGGACGGCCATCTGCCAGCAGTTTGCAGCTTGCCCAGAAAAGAGCAGTGTCCTTGGAATGTGCAGCAAATCCAATTTCTTGACAAGTTCGGGGGAAGTGAGCACTGCTGGTACACTTTCTCCGTGAGAAATGGAGTGGAAAAGCTTTTCGCTAAGATGTAGACGACCAGAGAGGCAAAATAGGGAGCTCCGCAGCTGGCCGAAGGGAAGTGCCGCTTGCCGGCGTCTTTCGGCAGAAGCCGGTCTTCGGAGCGCACCGCTGCCGCTCCACTCATCCGTGAGCGAAGAAGCCGCTTCTTCGCCTCCGGCAGCCAGAGATCGCGGTAGCTCGCTAGAGGCGAAGAGCGAAGCCGCAAAGAAGCGGGCTTGTGTGCGGAGCTCGCAGAGTGCCGCAGGACTGTGGCTGCCACTCTCTTGCCTCTTGAATTCACTCTTGGCATGCGAATGGAAGGCGTTCCAGGACAACATGCCTGGGTTTGCACGTAGTCCTGATGCGTCCCTTTTTGGAAATTCTTGCTGCTCCCCTGAGGCTCCGAGATGCAGAGAACACGATGGCAGCTGCTGAAAAGAAAGGCAGCAGTGAGTTTGTCAAGAATCAAGAACATAGGCAGCTGACTGCGTTTGGCAAGGAGCAGCTGCTGGACTTTTGCAATTGCCTTCACTGCGCACAGAAGCACTCTGCTCTGCTGCTTCTTTCTTCTCATTCAGGGAATTGCACACTACTGAAGCTGAGCCAGGCTATTCAGCTCTGCTGCTTTTCAGCATCTCAGCTCCCCTAATGCCCTGTGGCAGCTCTCGAGGTGTTTTGCCTTTGCCAGGCTGGAATGTGCCTGCTACTACAAAGAGCTGGGCAGGAGCTGGCGGAGAGGACGGCCATCTGCCAGCAGTTGCAGCTTGCCCAGAAAAGAGCAGTGTCCTTGGAATGTGCAGCAAATCCAATTTCTTGACAAGTTCGGGGGAAGTGAGCACTGCTGGTACACTTTCTCCGTGAGAAATGGAGTGGAAAAGCTTTTCGCTAAGATGTAGACGACCAGAGAGGCAGAATACGGAGCTCCGCAGCTGGCCGAAGGGAAGTGCCGCTTGCCGGCGTCTTTCGGCAGAAGCCGGTCTTCGGAGCGCACCGCTGCCGCTCCACTCATCCGTGCGCGAAGAAGCCGCTTCTTCGCCTCCGGCAGCCGGAGATCGCGGTAGCTCGCTAGAGGCGAAGAGCGAAGCCGCAAAGAAGCGGGCTTGTGTGCGGAGCTCGCAGAGTGCCGCAGGACGGTGGCTGCCACTCTCTTGCCTCTTGAATTCACTCTTGGCATGCGAATGGAAGGCGTTCCAGGACAACATGCCTGGGTTTGCACGTAGTCCTGATGCGTCCCTTTTTGGAAATTCTTGCTGCTCCCCTGAGGCTCCGAGATGCAGAGAACACGATGGCAGCTGCTGAAAAGAAAGGCAGCAGTGAGTTTGTCAAGAAACAAGAACATAGGCAGCTGACTGCGTTTGGCAAGGAGCAGCTGCTGGACTTTTGCAATTGCCTTCACTGCGCACAGAAGCCCTCTGCTCTGCTGCTTCTTTTTTCTCATTCAGGGAATTGCACACTACTGAAGCTGAGCCAGGCTATTCAGCTCTGCTGCTTTTCAGCATCTCAGCTCCCCTAATGCCCTGTGGCAGCTCTCGAGGTGTTTTGCCTTTGCCAGGCTGGAATGTGCCTGCTACTACAAAGAGCTGGGCAGGAGCTGGCGGAGAGGACGGCCATCTGCCAGCAGTTTGCAGCTTGCCCAGAAAAGAGCAGTGTCCTTGGAATGTGCAGCAAATCCAATTTCTTGACAAGTTCGGGGGAAGTGAGCACTGCTGGTACACTTTCTCCGTGAGAAATGGAGTGGAAAAGCTTTTCGCTAAGATGTAGACGACCAGAGAGGCAGAATACGCAGCTCCGCAGCTGGCCGAAGGGAAGTGCCGCTTGCCGGCGTCTTTCGGCAGAAGCCGGTCTTCGGAGCGCACCGCTGCCGCTCCACTCATCCGTGCGCGAAGAAGCCGCTTCTTCGCCTCCGGCAGCCGGAGATCGCGGTAGCTCGCTAGAGGCGAAGAGCGAAGCCGCAAAGAAGCGGGCTTGTGTGCGGAGCTCGCAGAGTGCTGGAGGACGGTGGCTGCCACTCTCTTGCCTCTTGAATTCACTCTTGGCATGCGAATGGAAGGCGTTCCAGGACAACATGCCTGGGTTTGCACGTAGTCCTGATGCGTCCCTTTTTGGAAATTCTTGCTGCTCCCCTGAGGCTCCGAGATGCAGAGAACACGATGGCAGCTGCTGAAAAGAAAGGCAGCAGTGAGTTTGTCAAGAAACAAGAACATAGGCAGCTGACTGCGTTTGGCAAGGAGCAGCTGCTGGACTTTTGCAATTGCCTTCACTGCGCACAGAAGCCCTCTGCTCTGCTGCTTCTTTTTTCTCATTCAGGGAATTGCACACTACTGAAGCTGAGCCAGGCTATTCAGCTCTGCTGCTTTTCAGCATCTCAGCTCCCCTAATGCCCTGTGGCAGCTCTCGAGGTCTTTTGCCTTTGCCAGGCTGGAATGTGCCTGCTACTACAAAGAGCTGGGCAGGAGCTGGCGGAGAGGACGGCCATCTGCCAGCAGTTTGCAGCTTGCCCAGAAAAGAGCAGTGTCCTTGGAATGTGCAGCAAATCCAATTTCTTGACAAGTTCGGGGGAAGTGAGCACTGCTGGTACACTTTCTCCGTGAGAAATGGAGTGGAAAAGCTTTTCGCTAAGATGTAGACGACCAGAGAGGCAGAATACGGAGCTCCGCAGCTGGCCGAAGGGAAGTGCCGCTTGCCGGCGTCTTTCGGCAGAAGCCGGTCTTCGGAGCGCACCGCTGCCGCTCCACTCATCCGTGCGCGAAGAAGCCGCTTCTTCGCCTCCGGCAGCCGGAGATCGCGGTAGCTCGCTAGAGGCGAAGAGCGAAGCCGCAAAGAAGCGGGCTTGTGTGCGGAGCTCGCAGAGTGCCGCAGGACTGTGGCTGCCACTCTCTTGCCTCTTGAATTCACTCTTGGCATGCGAATGGAAGGCGTTCCAGGACAACATGCCTGGGTTTGCACGTAGTCCTGATGCGTCCCTTTTTGGAAATTCTTGCTGCTCCCCTGAGGCTCCGAGATGCAGAGAACTCGATGGCAGCTGCTGAAAAGAAAGGCAGCAGTGAGTTTGTCAAGAATCAAGAACATAGGCAGCTGACTGCGTTTGGCAAGGAGCAGCTGCTGGACTTTTGCAATTGCCTTCACTGCGCACAGAAGCCCTCTGCTCTGCTGCTTCTTTTTTCTCCTTCAGGGAATTGCACACTACTGAAGCTGAGCCAGGCTATTCAGCTCTGCTGCTTTTCAGCATCTCAGCTCCCTAATGCCCTGTGGCAGCTCTCGAGGTGTTTTGCCTTTGCCAGGCTGGAATGTGCCTGCTACTACAAAGAGCTGGGCAGGAGCTGGCGGAGAGGACGGCCATCTGCCAGCAGTTTGCAGCTTGCCCAGAAAAGAGCAGTGTCCTTGGAATGTGCAGCAAATCCAATTTCTTGACAAGTTCGGGGGAAGTGAGCACTGCTGGTACACTTTCTCCGTGAGAAATGGAGTGGAAAAGCTTTTCGCTAAGATGTAGACGACCAGAGAGGCAAAATAGGGAGCTCCGCAGCTGGCCGAAGGGAAGTGCCGCTTGCCGGCGTCTTTCGGCAGAAGCCGGTCTTCGGAGCGCACCGCTGCCGCTCCACTCATCCGTGCGCGAAGAAGCCGCTTCTTCGCCTCCGGCAGCCGGAGATCGCGGTAGCTCGCTGGAGGCGAAGAGCGAAGCCGCAAAGAAGCGGGCTTGTGTGCGGAGCTCGCAGAGTGCCGCAGGACGGTGGCTGCCACTCTCTTGCCTCTTGAATTCACTCTTGGCATGCGAATGGAAGGCGTTCCAGGACAACATGCCTGGGTTTGCACGTAGTCCTGATGCGTCCCTTTTTGGAAATTCTTGCTGCTCCCCTGAGGCTCCGAGATGCAGAGAACACGATGGCAGCTGCTGAAAAGAAAGGCAGCAGTGAGTTTGTCAAGAAACAAGAACATAGGCAGCTGACTGCGTTTGGCAAGGAGCAGCTGCTGGACTTTTGCAATTGCCTTCACTGCGCACAGAAGCCCTCTGCTCTGCTGCTTCTTTTTTCTCATTCAGGGAATTGCACACTACTGAAGCTGAGCCAGGCTATTCAGCTCTGCTGCTTTTCAGCATCTCAGCTCCCCTAATGCCCTGTGGCAGCTCTCGAGGTGTTTTGCCTTTGCCAGGCTGGAATGTGCCTGCTACTACAAAGAGCTGGGCAGGAGCTGGCGGAGAGGACGGCCATCTGCCAGCAGTTTGCAGCTTGCCCAGAAAAGAGCAGTGTCCTTGGAATGTGCAGCAAATCCAATTTCTTGACAAGTTCGGGGGAAGTGAGCACTGCTGGTACACTTTCTCCGTGAGAAATGGAGTGGAAAAGCTTTTCGCTAAGATGTAGACGACCAGAGAGGCAGAATACGCAGCTCCGCAGCTGGCCGAAGGGAAGTGCCGCTTGCCGGCGTCTTTCGGCAGAAGCCGGTCTTCGGAGCGCACCGCTGCCGCTCCACTCATCCGTGCGCGAAGAAGCCGCTTCTTCGCCTCCGGCAGCCGGAGATCGCGGTAGCTCGCTAGAGGCGAAGAGCGAAGCCGCAAAGAAGCGGGCTTGTGTGCGGAGCTCGCAGAGTGCTGGAGGACGGTGGCTGCCACTCTCTTGCCTCTTGAATTCACTCTTGGCATGCGAATGGAAGGCGTTCCAGGACAACATGCCTGGGTTTGCACGTAGTCCTGATGCGTCCCTTTTTGGAAATTCTTGCTGCTCCCCTGAGGCTCCGAGATGCAGAGAACACGATGGCAGCTGCTGAAAAGAAAGGCAGCAGTGAGTTTGTCAAGAAACAAGAACATAGGCAGCTGACTGCGTTTGGCAAGGAGCAGCTGCTGGACTTTTGCAATTGCCTTCACTGCGCACAGAAGCCCTCTGCTCTGCTGCTTCTTTTTTCTCATTCAGGGAATTGCACACTACTGAAGCTGAGCCAGGCTATTCAGCTCTGCTGCTTTTCAGCATCTCAGCTCCCCTAATGCCCTGTGGCAGCTCTCGAGGTCTTTTGCCTTTGCCAGGCTGGAATGTGCCTGCTACTACAAAGAGCTGGGCAGGAGCTGGCGGAGAGGACGGCCATCTGCCAGCAGTTTGCAGCTTGCCCAGAAAAGAGCAGTGTCCTTGGAATGTGCAGCAAATCCAATTTCTTGACAAGTTCGGGGGAAGTGAGCACTGCTGGTACACTTTCTCCGTGAGAAATGGAGTGGAAAAGCTTTTCGCTAAGATGTAGACGACCAGAGAGGCAGAATACGCAGCTCCGCAGCTGGCCGAAGGGAAGTGCCGCTTGCCGGCGTCTTTCGGCAGAAGCCGGTCTTCGGAGCGCACCGCTGCCGCTCCACTCATCCGTGCGCGAAGAAGCCGCTTCTTCGCCTCCGGCAGCCGGAGATCGCGGTAGCTCGCTAGAGGCGAAGAGCGAAGCCGCAAAGAAGCGGGCTTGTGTGCGGAGCTCGCAGAGTGCCGCAGGACGGTGGCTGCCACTCTCTTGCCTCTTGAATTCACTCTTGGCATGCGAATGGAAGGCGTTCCAGGACAACATGCCTGGGTTTGCACGTAGTCCTGATGCGTCCCTTTTTGGAAATTCTTGCTGCTCCCCTGAGGCTCCGAGATGCAGAGAACACGATGGCAGCTGCTGAAAAGAAAGGCAGCAGTGAGTTTGTCAAGAAACAAGAACATAGGCAGCTGACTGCGTTTGGCAAGGAGCAGCTGCTGGACTTTTGCAATTGCCTTCACTGCGCACAGAAGCCCTCTGCTCTGCTGCTTCTTTTTTCTCATTCAGGGAATTGCACACTACTGAAGCTGAGCCAGGCTATTCAGCTCTGCTGCTTTTCAGCATCTCAGCTCCCCTAATGCCCTGTGGCAGCTCTCGAGGTGTTTTGCCTTTGCCAGGCTGGAATGTGCCTGCTACTACAAAGAGCTGGGCAGGAGCTGGCGGAGAGGACGGCCATCTGCCAGCAGTTTGCAGCTTGCCCAGAAAAGAGCAGTGTCCTTGGAATGTGCAGCAAATCCAATTTCTTGGCAAGTTCGGGGGAAGTGAGCACTGCTGGTACACTTTCTCCGTGAGAAACGGAGTGGAAAAGCTTTTCGCTAAGATGTAGACGAGCAGAGAGGCAGAATACGGAGCTCCGCAGCTGGCCGAAGGGAAGTGCCGCTTGCCGGCGTCTTTCGGCAGAAGCGGCTCTTCTAGCGCACCGCTGCCGCTCCACTCATCCGTGCGCGAAGAAGCCGCTTCTTCGCCTCCGGCAGCCGGAGATCGCGGTAGCTCGCTAGAGGCGAAGAGCGAAGCCGCAAAGAAGCGGGCTTGTGTGCGGAGCTCGCAGAGTGCTGGAGGACAGTGGCTGCCACTCTCTTGCCTCTTGAATTCACTCTTGGCATGCGAATGGAAGGCGTTCCAGGACACCATGCCTGGGTTTGCACGTAGTCCTGATGCGTCCCTTTTGGAAATTCTTGCTGCTCCTCTGAGGCTCCGAGATGCAGAGAACACGATGGCAGCTGCTGAAAAGAAAGGCAGCAGTGAGTTTGTCAAGAAACAAGAATATAGGCAGCTGACTGCGTTTGGCAAGGAGCAGCTGCTGGACTTTTGCAATTGCCTTCACTGCGCACAGAAGCCCTCTGCTCTGCTGCTTCTTTTTTCTCCTTCAGGGAATTGCACACTACTGAAGCTGAGCCAGGCTATTCAGCTCTGCTGCTTTTCAGCATCTCAGCTGCCCTAATGCCCTGTGGCAGCTCTCGAGGTGTTTTGCCTTTGCCAGGCTGGAATGTGCCTGCTACTACAAAGAGCTGGGCAGGAGCTGGCGGAGAGGACGGCCATCTGCCAGCAGTTTGCAGCTTGCCCAGAAAAGAGCAGTGTCCTTGGAATGTGCGGCAAATCCAATTTCTTGACAAGTTCGGGGGAAGTGAGCACTGCTGGTACA
The DNA here is from genome assembly GCF_026979565.1 of Vidua chalybeata. Taxonomy (NCBI): domain Eukaryota; kingdom Metazoa; phylum Chordata; class Aves; order Passeriformes; family Viduidae; genus Vidua; species Vidua chalybeata. The sequence continues at coordinate 2,981,916 of NC_071557.1, read as the reverse complement.
CTTTCTCCGTGAGAAATGGAGTGGAAAAGCTTTTCGCTAAGATGTAGACGACCAGAGAGGCAGAATACGGAGCTCCGCAGCTGGCCGAAGGGAAGTGCCGCTTGCCGGCGTCTTTCGGCAGAAGCCGGTCTTCGGAGCGCACCGCTGCCGCTCCACTCATCCGAGCGCGAAGAAGCCGCTTCTTCGCCTCCGTCAGCCAGAGATCGCGGCAGCTCGCTAGAGGCGAAGAGCGAAGCCGCAAAAAGCGGGCTTGTGTGCGGAGCTCGCAGAGTGCTGGAGGACGGTGGCTGCCACTCTCTTGGCTCTTGAATTCACTCTTGGCATGCGAATGGAAGGCGTTCCAGGACAACATGCCTGGGTTTGCACTTAGTCCTGATGCGTCCCTCTTTGGAAATTCTTGCTGCTCCCCTGAGGCTCCGAGATGCAGAGAACACGATGGCAGCTGCTGAAAAGAAAGGCAGCAGTGAGTTTGTCAAGAAACAAGAATATAGGCAGCTGACTGCGTTTGGCAAGGAGCAGCTGCTGGACTTTTGCAATTGCCTTCACTGCGCACAGAAGCCCTCTGCTCTGCTGCTTCTTTCTTCTCATTCAGGGAATTGCACACTACTGAAGCTGAGCCAGGCTATTCAGCTCTGCTGCTTTTCAGCATCTCAGCTCCCTAATGCCCTGTGGCAGCTCTCGAGGTGTTTTGCCTTTGCCAGGCTGGAATGTGCCTGCTACTACAAAGAGCTGGGCAGGAGCTGGCGGAGAGGACGGCCATCTGCCAGCAGTTTGCAGCTTGCCCAGAAAAGAGCAGTGTCCTTGGAATGTGCAGCAAATCCAATTTCTTGACAAGTTCGGGGGAAGTGAGCACTGCTGGTACACTTTCTCCGTGAGAAATGGAGTGGAAAAGCTTTTCGCTGAGATGTAGACGACCAGAGAGGCAGAACACGGAGCTCCGCAGCTGGCCGAAGGGAAGTGCCGCTTCCCGGCGTCTTTCGGCAGAAGCCGGTCTTCGGAGCGCACCGCTGCCGCTCCGCTCATCCGTGCGCGAAGAAGCCGCTTCTTCGCCTCCGTCAGCCAGAGATCGCGGTAGCTCGCTAGAGGCGAAGAGCGAAGCCGCAAAGAAGCGGGCTTGTGTGCGGAGCTCGCAGAGTGCTGCAGGACGGTGGCTGCCACTCTCTTGCCTCTTGAATTCACTCTTGGCATGCGAATGGAAGGCGTTCCAGGACAACATGCCTGGGTTTGCACGTAGTCCTGATGCGTCCCTTTTGGAAATTCTTGCTGCTCCCCGAGGCTCCGAGATGCACAGAACTCGATGGCAGCTGCTGAAAAGAAAGGCAGCAGTGAGTTTGTCAAGAATCAAGAACATAGGCAGCTGACTGCGTTTGGCAAGGAGCAGCTGCTGGACTTTTGCAATTGCCTTCACTGCGCACAGAAGCACTCTGCTCTGCTGCTTCTTTTTTCTCATTCAGGGAATTGCACACTACTGAAGCTGAGCCAGGCTATTCAGCTCTGCTGCTTTTCAGCATCTCAGCTCCCCTAATGCCCTGTGGCAGCTCTCGAGGTCTTTTGCCTTTGCCAGGCTGGAATGTGCCTGCTACTACAAAGAGCTGGGCAGGAGCTGGCGGAGAGGACGGCCATCTGCCAGCAGTTTGCAGCTTGCCCAGAAAAGAGCAGTGTCCTTGGAATGTGCAGCAAATCCAATTTCTTGACGAGTTCGGGGGAAGTGAGCACTGCTGGTACACTTTCTCCGTGAGAAATGGAGTGGAAAAGCTTTTCGCTGAGATGTAGACGACCAGAGAGGCAAAATAGGGAGCTCCGCAGCTGGCCGAAGGGAAGTGCCGCTTGCCGGCGTCTTTCGGCAGAAGCCGGTCTTCGGAGCGCACCGCTGCCGCTCCACTCATCCGTGCGCGAAGAAGCCGCTTCTTCGCCTCCGGCAGCCGGAGATCGCGGTAGCTCGCTAGAGGCGAAGAGCGAAGCCGCAAAGAAGCGGGCTTGTGTGCGGAGCTCGCAGAGTGCTGCAGGACGGTGGCTGCCACTCTCTTGCCTCTTGAATTCACTCTTGGCATGCGAATGGAAGGCGTTCCAGGACAACATGCCTGGGTTTGCACGTAGTCCTGATGCGTCCCTCTTTGGAAATTCTTGCTGCTCCCTGAGGCTCCGAGATGCACAGAACACGATGGCAGCTGCTGAAAAGAAAGGCAGCAGTGAGTTTGTCAAGAAACAAGAACATAGGCAGCTGACTGCGTTTGGCAAGGAGCAGCTGCTGGACTTTTGCAATTGCCTTCACTGCGCACAGACGCCCTCTGCTCTGCTGCTTCTTTCTTCTCATCCAGGGAATTGCACACTACTGAAGCTGAGCCAGGCTATTCAGCTCTGCTGTTTTCAGCATCTCAGCTCCCTAATGCCCTGTGGCAGCTCTCGAGGTGTTTTGCCTTTGCCAGGCTGGAATGTGCCTGCTACTACAAAGAGCTGGGCAGGAGCTGGCGGAGAGGACGGCCATCTGCCAGCAGTTTGCAGCTTGCCCAGAAAAGAGCAGTGTCCTTGGAAGGTGCAGCAAATATAATTTCTTGGCAAGTTCGGGGGCAGTGAGCACTGCTGGTACACTTTGTCCGTGAGAAATGGAGTGGAAAAGCTTTTCGCTAAGATGTAGACGACCAGAGAGGCAGAATACGCAGCTCCGCAGCTGGCCGAAGGGAAGTGCCGCTTGCCGGCGTCTTTCGGCAGAAGACGGTCTTCGGAGCGCACCGCTGCCGCTCCACTCATCCGTGCGCGAAGAAGCCGCTTTTCGCCTCCGGCAGCCGGAGATCGCGGTAGCTCGCTAGAGGCGAAGAGCGAAGCCGCAAAGAAGCGGGGTGTGTGCGGAGCTCGCAGAGTGCTGCAGGACGGTGGCTGCCACTCTCTTGCCTCTTGAATTCACTCTTGGCATGCGAATGGAAGGCGTTCCAGGACAACATGCCTGGGTTTGCACGTAGTCCTGATGCGTCCCTTTATGGAAATTCTTGCTGCTCCCCTGAGGCTCCGAGATGCAGAGACCACGATGGCAGCTGCTGAAAAGAAAGGCAGCAGTGAGTTTGTCAAGAAACAAGAATATAGGCAGCTGACTGTGTTTGGCAAGGAGCAGCTGCTGGACTTCACCATTGCCCTGACTGACGTCATTTGGATGCACCTGAGGCTCTGACCGGCGTCACTTGAGTTTATTTGGGGAGACTTGAGGTCACCTGAGGATGTGACAGGGGTTTCTTGACTTCATTTGGGGTCACTTGAGGTCACCTGAGGCCCTGACTGATGTCACTTGCGGTCATCTGAGGTCCTGACTGGAGTCCCTTGAGGTCATTTGGGGTCACTTGAAGTCACGTGAGGCCGTGACCGGTGTCACTTGAGGTCACATCCAGTCTCGACCGGGGTCAATTGAGGTCACCTGAGGCCCTGACTGTCGTAATTTGAGGTCACCTCCGGCCCTGACCGAGATCACTTGAGGTCCTTTGGGGTCACTTGAGTTCACTTGAGACCCTGACCGGTGTCAGTTGAGGTCATTTTGGGTCACTTAAGTTCACCTGAGGATGTGACAGGGGTTCCTTGAGGTCATTTGGGGTCACTTGAGGTTACCTGAGGCCCTGACCGTGGTCACTTGAGGTCACCTCCGGCCCTGACCAAGATCACTTGAGGTCATTTGGGGTCACTTGTGGTCACCTGAGGCCCTGACTGACGTCACTTGCGGTCACCTTAGTCCCTGACCAGAGTCCCTTTAGTTCATTTGGGGTCACTTGAGGTCACCTGAGGCCCTGACCGTCGTCACTTGAGGTCACATCTGGCCCTGAGCGGCGTCACTTGAGTTCACCTGAGGCCCTGACTGACGTCACTTGCGGTCACCGGAGGCCCTGACCGGCGTCACTTGAGTTCATTTGGGGTCACTTAAGGTCACCTGAGACCCTCACCGTCATCACTTGAAGTCACATCCAGCCTCAACCGGGGTCCCTTGAGGTCACCTGAGGCTATGACCGGGGTCACTTGAGGTCATTTGGAGTCATTGCAGGTCACTTGATTTCCTGACCGGGGTCACTTGAGGTCATGTGAGGCCCTGAGCTGTGTCCCTTGAGGTCATTTGGGGTCACTTTTGGTCACCTTAGCCCCTGACCAGGGTCACTTGAGGTCATTTGGGGTCATTTGAGGTCATCTGAGTCCATGACTGGTGTCACATGACGTCAGTTGAGGTCACTTGATGTCACCTGAGGCCCTGAGCGGCGTCACTTGAGGTCAACTGAGGCCATGACAGATGTCACTAGAGGTTATCTGAGGCCCTGACCGCCATCACATGACATCCCTTACGGTCACAAGAGGTCGCCTGAGGCCCTGTCTAGGATCACTTGAGGCCACCTGAGGCTCTGACCGGGGTCTCTTTAGGTCATTTGGAGTCACTTCAGGTAACTTGATTTCCTGACTGGGGTCACTTGAGGTCATGTGCGGCCCTGAGCAATGTCACTTGAGGACATTTGGGGTCACTTAAGGTCCCCTTGAAGACCTGACTGGCAACACTTGAGGTCATTTGGGGTCACTTGGGGTCACCTGAGGCCCTGACCGGCATCACTTGAAGTCACATCCAGCCTTGACCAGGGTCACTTGGGGTCAACTGAGGCCATGACCGGTGTCGCATGATGTCAGTTGAGGTCATTTGAGATCAACTGAGGCCCTGAGCAGCGTCACTTGAGGTCACCTGAGGCCCTGATCGTGGTCACTTGATGTCCTTTATGGTCACTTGAGGTCACCTGGCCCCTGACAGTCGTCACTTGAGGTCACCTCCAGCCCTGACCGAGGTCCCTTGAGGTCATGTGAGGCCCTGAGCGGCATAACTCAAGGTCAGCTTAGGCCTTGACCGGCTTCACTTGAGGTCATTTGGGGTCACTTGAGTTCACCTGAGGCCCTGACCCGCGCCACTTGAGTTCATTTGGGGCGACTTGAAGTCACCTGAGACCCTCACCTGCGTCAGTTGAGGTCCTTTGGTGCCGAGCTGCGGGGGCTTTTAGCCTCTCGTCACGAAGCTCGGATAGCTGGTACATCTGAGGGTCCACCAGAAGAACGGGACGGACACTCGGGCTGCTGAAATCCTGCTCGTTTATTGAAGGGTTGCTGAAGGGTCGCAGGCAGGGAGACCACGAAGCAGAAGGGAGGCAGATTCCGAGAGCCCCGAAGGGCGGGGTGAGGGATCTTTTAACTGTGTAAGGGTAGGAGGGTTTAGCATACGAGGGAACAATCCGGAAAAGGCTAAAGGGAAGGGAGATATAACATTAAACCAGTGGGGAAAAGGGAAAGGAGTGTTCTTGGTGGAAGAACCAAAGGGAAAACGTGGAACAGAGAAGATTCTAGGCTAAGGGGCAGACTTGAACAATAACTGACAGGACAGGGGGAGGGTACAATTCTCTTACAAAAGGGGGTGGGGAACTCATACAACTGCTGTTTCCCATGGCAACCCTAGACTGCCTTCCCCAACCCCTCCTCCTACATCTCCCCCGTTTTTATTTATTAAATAAGCATTTCCCAATGTTTTAAGCAGCATACGTTTAAACAAAAATAAAGCAAGCGAGATAATGAACATTATCAGAAAGATCCAAAAGAGTCCCCTGAGGATGATCGCAACCCACCCTGGGACACCCCATTGAGATAGCAGTTTATTCACAGGGTCTACAGTCGAGGTCTCAGTCTTGATGTCGTCAACTTGCTCTCGGATCCGCTGGATATTAGCTTGGATGGATGTGCTCTTTGATGCCAGATTGAAGCAGCACATTCCTTCGAAGTACTCACAGCTGTGGCCATGGGCAAGCAGTAAGAAGTCAATAGCAGCCCTATTTTGCAGTGTGGCGTGCCGGGTGACTTCTTCGTCCGCTAGCAGGTCGGAAAGGGCAGCGGACGTGGCGTTGGCCTGCTTACTGAGCCAACACTCGAGGTGAGAAAGCTCACCGAGGGCCTTTGCTGCGGCATACCACGGTAAAAATATGGATACCGCAACTCTCTTCTTTCCCCAGTTGTAAATTTTTTAATCACAATTTTTGTCGAATTGGTTATAGGATCTCTTTTTGCAAGCCAATTTATTTTCGTTTTTCCAATTTAAAATTTGGGTTTTGTTTGGTGTCATTGTGGTAAGCTGCCCAAGGCTGCAGGGGCCTCCCTGGATTTGGGAGGGAATCCCTGCCCACACCCTGTCGCCGCAGATGAGAGAAACCCCCCTGGGAAGCACCCTGGGAACCGAGGAGGACCTAGATAGGATGGTCGAGGTGTAATTGCACCAATTTGCTGCATGGTATCTCCCATCGTGGGGCGATACATCGTGTCTTTTTACTTCTTGGGTACCAGGGGGGTGGAGTTTAGCCATTTGATCCCAGTCTTTCTGGGAGGGCTGGTACCTAAACCTGACACAATATGTTGCCTGAGAGGACCCCAATAGGTCTAATTCTTGGGGCTCCTGTGGCGCATATGGCAGAATCCTCGTCCACTCATCCCAGGGGTCATAACCAGGATTAGATTTTTTTCCTGCATATGGATAGTCGTTTGGCGACAGGGGAACTCCTACCAGGCATGTGGATAACAGATTGTCCACACTTCCCATGGCCATGCAGAAGTTGTCCTGCTTCAAGGACTTCGCCAGCGTGACCCATATGTTTTCTCTCGGCTGTGGGACTATCCAGCTCCTGACCGGTGACAGCCAGATGATGATGAGCAGGAGCATCAGATGTTTCAGAGGTGTCCTCAAGGCAGCAGTCATCCTCAGCGTCTTGTGATAAAAGAAAGCATAACTTGAATGATAAATTTTCCTCAGTGGTCCCTCCCCAACCTCTCCCATTTTTTTTTATTAAATAAGCACCAAATAAAATTAGAGAAAAGGGATAAGGATTGAGGGAAAGGGGAGGTTAGGGGAAAGGAAAGGGCACAGGGGGCGATGGGGTAATTGGGTGCGTAGAGTTCAGGGGGGGAAAGTATCTTCAGGTAATCATGACATGTGTGACGATATTGGGAGGAACGGTCTTTCTTTTCCTCCTCTTCCAGGCAGTGGAAACTCCGTCCAGTGATGAGGTGTTCTTGGTAGTTTGCACCAGGGACACGTTGTCTTGCTGAGCTGGCACCTCTACGAAGGGCTTGACATATTTCCCCGGAATCCATCTTGGTCCTTTATTTGTAGAAACACAGGCATACCCTCTCCCCCAGGTTATTAGAGGGAAAGGGCCCTGGATAGCTTTGGATTCTGGGTCCTTTATCAAGACTGGTGCCTGTTCAGCGAGTTGCGCTCCAGTGTTATTGTGAAAATGGCGGATAATAGGAGGGTCAGGCTCCCTTTCTGAGCAGTTTAAAAAATTCAGGACATACATAACCTTTCGACTGGGCTCACTGTAATGTCCGGGTTATGTTGTTGTTCAAGGAGCCTTTTTAGATTTCTATGGGCCCTCTCTATTATCACCTGTCCTGTAGGATTGTGGGGAATTCCAGTGGTATGGGAAATTCCCCACTGTTGCGCAAACTCACCGAAGCACTTTGATGCATAGCATGGGCCATTATCAGTTTTTATGGGAGATGGGACTCCCATCGTAGAGAATGCCATGGAAAGATGTTTAATGGCATCTCTGTTTTTTTCGCCTGCATGGATGGAGGCAAACACTGCGCTGGAAAACGTGTCAATAGAGACATGTATGTATTTCATCCGGCCAAACGGCTCGAAGTGTGTTACATCTGTCTGCCATATCTCTCGCGCTCCCAACCCTCGGGGATTTGTCCCCATAATGAGGGAAGGGAGAGCAAAAGACTGGCAGCTCGGGCAGGTAGAAACAATGGCTCTTGCCTGTGCTATCAAGATCTTAAATTGTCGCACTAGAGCCGGGGCATTCTGATGGTAAAATGCGTGGCTGAGCCGCGCTTGCCGGAGTATGTCTGGTAATGTGGTTGAAGTGGTTGCAGATATTTGTGTTGAAATGGCTAGGAGGTCTGCTCTCCGATTACCTTCAGTGATCTCTCCGGGTAAATTGGTGTGTGCCCTTACGTGCACGATATGATAAGGTTGCTCTCTGTGGGAGAGTAGCCAAATGAGATCAGAGAGTAAGCTGTATACATTTTTGTTTGAAACTTCTTTAAGGAGGGCACCTTCGGCCCTTTCTGCTACCCCAGCAACATAGGCCGAATCAGTGACCGCATTCAGAGGCTGTTGAAATTTTTTGAATGCTCTCATGACTGCGGCAAGTTCCATGATCTGGGGGGAACCCTCAACCAGTTGGACGTCAGACTCCCACTTCTGACTGTCCGGGTCCTTCCAAGTGATCACCGATTTGTGGGATCTGCCCGACCCATCGGTGAACACCGTGAGAGCACCTGGAATTGGTGTTTTACTTTTAAACATTCTTGGGGCCAAATGCAATGTATCCTTAAACTATTTATGCTTAGGATAGTGAACCGAAATTTGTCCGGGGAAGCTGTCCAGAGCAATGAGCAAATTTTCATTAGTTTGCAACAGCGAGTCCAATTGATCTAATGTAACAGGTAAGTAAATGCACGCAGGGTCACACCCCGCGAGGGTTCGGAGGCGGTGTCGTGCCTTCATTCTGCAGGGGTCGTGATCATCCTAGAGGGCTGGTGTGGTAGGAAGAGCCACTCTAAGATGACCAGGGGGTCAGATACTCTGTTATCCCACTGGAAGAGAAGTCCATGGAGGTGGGGGCACTTACCCAACACCGCGAAGTTCACGGGAAGGGTCCGGACCACGCGGTGTGCCTGGCGAGACTTCAGAGCAGCAGCAACCCGTCCCAGGGCTTCCCGCGCGGCAGGTGTCAGCTTGCGTGGTGAGGCGAGGTCTCCGTCACCTCGAAGCAGACAGAAGAGAGGTGACAGCTCCTCCGTTGTCAGTCCCAGGATGGGGTGGATCCAGGTGATCGTTCCGCACATCTGCTGAAGGTCTCGCAGGGTCTTCGGATCCTCGTTGATGGTCAATGTCTGTGGCGTCACTGTCCTTCCAGTGATGAGGAATCCGAGGTACCTCCATGGTGCTGAGAGTTGGATCTTCTCTTCTGCTACCTGGAGCCCTGCAGCTTTGATAGCCTTAATAGTCCTGTCCAGTGTTGCTTTTAGGTATGTCGAGTCGGAAGCACAAACTAGCACATCATCCATGTAATGCAGGATGATGGCCTCAGGGAAAAGCCGGCGCACAGGTGATAAAATATGTGCTACAAAAGTCTGACAGAGCACAGGGGAATTTTTCATCCCCTGAGGCAGGGAGGTCCAATGATATCTTTTAAAAGGTTCAGCCCTATTCAATGATGGTACAGAAAAAGCGAACCTGGGAGCATCCCCGGGGTAGAGCGGAATGTTAAAAAAGCAGTCTTTGATGTCTATCACTGCTAGCTGCCAGTCTCTGGGGAGCATAGAAGGTGACGGAAGGCCTGGTTGAATGGGACCCATATCTTCTATCACATCATTAACCCTTCGCAGGTCTTGGAGCAGGCGCCACCTGTCTGTGCCAGGTTTTCTAATTACAAAGACAGGGGTATTTCAAGGGCTGGTAGAAGGTGTTAAATGCCCAAGTTTCACCTGCTCCTCTACTAATTTATGAAGCGCACTCAATTTTTCTGATAGAAGAGGCCACTGATCCACCCAGACCGGTGTGTTGGTTTTCCAGGTCAGGGGTGGGGAAGTGCGCTCTGCAGTGGCTCACACTAAAAATCCCACGAAGGGCTAGGGATGTCGAGGTGGGCTCCCCATTGGCATAAAACATGCCTTCCTAATAATAGTATGTTTGAAGAGACAACAAAAGGTCTCACCGTTGCCAATTGTCCTTCCGGACCTTCCACGCATACAGGATGCTTACTCCTCAGAGAGTGGACCGCTCCGCCCACACCGGAGATCCTGCCGCAAGGGGGCACAAGCTCCCAGTTGCTGGGCCACCTCGCCTGGGGGATGATGGTCACGTCAGCTCCTGTGTCTGCCATGAGCCGCATCTGCACCGACTTTCCCTGCAAAGAAAGTTTGGCATCAATTAATGGTCTTTCTTTACATACATTTTGGGTGAAGAAAACATGTCTCTCTGTGTCTGGGTCATCGTGGGTGTCCAGTACGTAAAGCAAAGCAAAAGGATCTCCTTTCCTTAAAGTAAATGGTGGGTGGTTACAAATGACGGAGATGGTGATCTCCTCTCCTGGTGGAAAACACACTGCCTCAGATAAGATGGTGATTTCATTCGGCGTGTTGAAGGAGTCTTCTAAGATGAGCACGGTGGTGTCCCAACAGTCGTGGAGGGGGACCAGGAACCCAGCAGGAACTCTCGTCAGGTCCTCATCCTGGAGTGAGATGGTGACGCTGCTGTTGAGGACCCAACGATTGCCCTGATTTAGGGTACCTGTCCGGCGGAAGAGGCGGAGTCCGTCCTCGTGGCTGCGCTGAACTGCTGGACTTGGCCGCGCGGCCACTCGTCCTCCCTGATGGTCGGGAGGCTGGGATGCTGAGAAGGGCCACTTGGTGCTGTCGCGTGGCCCCTCCTCGCGCTTCGCCTCCAGTTTCCCGCTGGCTGGTACCCTTGTCACTGTAAATGAAACTGGTGATCTTGATAAAATGGGTTCCTAGGATATGGTCTTGGGGAGGGTAAGATGGGTTGTTGAATCTGTGGCCAGTGGGGACAGTTCACCTGGATGTGACCCAGCTGACCACAGTTAAAACAGCGCGTATTTTGTAAGTTTATCATGGCCTCTCCCACCTCTCTGCTGACAGCCAGGGCCACTGTGTGCTCCATTGACATTGCCTTTGTGCAAGCCTCCACCATCTGAGAGATGGTGGGCTCGGGGTCCTGAGGTAGTGCATGGAGAATCTTTTTTGTTTCCGAATTAGAATTAGAAATGGCCATCTTTCGTAGAAGCTCTGCACGAGCTCTGCTGAACTCCCCTTCTCCAGCAAGGGCCTCCATTGCCTCGTCCCCCTCTCCCACCACCTCTGCGAGATCATACTTGCGCAGGAGTGGTTTCAACAGTTTTTTTCCAATGAATCTCCCAGAGGTCGCATTCGGTGGGAGAAAACAGTGCCTTAGCAATGCACCTTAAATCATGGGGGACTAGCAAACGTCCTGCAAATGTTAAGTCTAACACATTTTTAAAGAAAGGCGAGTTTCTGCCGTAATCTTTGGCGGCCTTCCTAAACTCCTTCACCTCAGCGTATGGAATTTGCTCCCACTTTGGCTCCCTCCGCTGCAGAGGATGACCGGTGCCGCAAAGCTGCCCAAGTCCCGCGCCAATTCCAAATCCTCAATTACTTCCTCTCTGATCATTGCCCACCCCCCCCCCCCGACTTGTTGGTAGGCCGGGGGCTGCCACTCTCCTCATCCTCATCCTCATCCTCTTCCGAGGCCGGGTTAGGGCGCGGTGCCTCTCCCTGGCCTGTGGGTCCCGGAGACAGTGGGCCCGGCAGGCCAGGATGGCCTGCTTCCGGCCAGGCCTCCTCCCGGTTCTGGTAGTGTGGGAACCGGCAGTGGCAGGAGAGGAGGAGGCATGTCCCGACCCACCCACCAGGGCGTGACTTTCTGGTGGGGGGTTCCCACCCACAGGGGCTGGGCCCTCCTGGGGGCTGGTCCCAGCCACAGGGGGCCCACCCAGGGGTGTGGTCAGAGGGAAGGAGGGGACGGGTCCCGACGCAGGGGCAGCACTCGACAGAGGGGGAGGAGGAGGCGGGGGCGAGATGGCGGGAATTTTCTGGGGTGAAGGAGAAGGAGGGGCGCCATCTTGGGGCTGGTCTTTTTTCGCCACGAGGCAGGAGCCATTTTGTCCCATTTGTTCAGTAAAGTCCTCTAAAGAGCAACAGATTGGGATCAACAAACTATAAAGAGCAACAAAATAAAGAGCAACAAACTGGGATTAGGGTCTCTGGGGTGGAGGGAACAGGAATGGTGTGTGTTGGGGTGGCCAGTCCCAGTGTCTCTCACAGCCGCGCACTGCCCACCTGTTGCCCACCAAATCCCAAAATGTCCCAGTCAGAATCTCCGCCTCTCGGGGTCTCACCCCGCAGGGCTGTGTAGATGCACCTCCAGACTGTGAGCGGTGCAGGTGCTGTTGCATCCCCCTTGTCCAACTGCTTCATGAGGCAGCGTCCCAAATTGTGCCAAACTCTACGATCAAAGGCGCGTCTGAGGTCCATAGAAAATCCATGGTCCCGAGCCCAACCCAGGAGGAAAATGAGCTTGGCCTCAGACACTTGAACTCCCAGCTGAGGGATATATCCCTGCCAGGAGAACAAAAACAGCCGTTCAGCTGCAGAAAGGTGGTTCTCCATGTTCCAAGGAAACCCTCCCCTAGCAGGTGTCCACTTCAAGAGACAGACAGTCAGCTATGTCAGGGAGAACCTATCCCGCTTAGTTCTCGGCTTCTAAGAGCCAATCGTGGTCCAAACAGGACCAAGCTGTTATGAACAAGTTCAGTATGGTTAGAGCTGTTAATACACTTACAGTTGTGATATTAAATGTTAAACCCTTGTTGTACCCCCCACTGTTAACCCCCTCACATACACCCTTGTTGTACCCCTCACTGTTAATTCCCTTACATACACCCTTGTTATATTCCCCCACTGTTAACTCCCTTACACACCCTGGTTGTACCCCCTTTACCTGTACCCTTATTGAATCCCTCGGGTATTGCCTCTGCTGCTTCCAAAATGGCGGCCGGAAACAGTCCCGGGAATATGCAAATTAAGCAAAGCTCGAAAAAACCCAACTCACGACCCTGGAAACAACGAGCCAACCTAAAATTTGGAAAACTAAGTGACTAGACCTACTGAGAAGAAGTCCCTCTACCTTACCAACAGGGTGTTGGAGGTCACCACCACCTAAGTATAACTGGACTAGAATGAGGACCCTAGCTGACCAGCCAAAAGACTTCTTCCTAGGCACACCTGTGAAGACGGAAGCCCCAGTTCTGCTGTGAAGCAAAACTGATCACCTTCTTCTCTGCGTTGCTGAAAGGAGCAGCAGCAGTGTGCGTGACCCCTCGGGCCCCCACCCAGAACTGATCACTTAATAAAGGCCTTAAAAGGGAGCTGATCTCCTGGCCCATTTATTTCAAAGCCTTCTCCAGCAGGCACACGGTTTCAGCGTTACCTTCACTCAAGAGGGCAGAGGTGTCCGGCCAGAGCCTCCAGGCTGCTGGCATCCAGCCGGGGCTGAGAAGTCCCCCTCCCCCACCCCCCGATCCATCAGGGCCCTGAGTCTTCAGCCTAGGCTGCAGTAACAGTTGGGGTCCACCAGATGTCGCTGTTGAGGCAGGACAGGAATAATGACGACTCCAATTCAGAAGGCAAAAGAATGAAAAACTTTATTAACAAGCAGCGTTCCTCTTTTATAACCAGGATTGCTAAGGTGAAATATGATTGGTCTCAAAGTGAAAACATCTCACACAATTGGTGCACTATGAATAGCACATGGTGGCAGAACATATCTATAAACAATATGAACAGAAGGAGAGATAATAAATTGTTTACATTCCTTTCGGACTCTTTCCCAGGCTTAGCCTGGTAGAAATCTCTCTCCTTTTCTCTCTGACTGAACTGAGAATATCTGTAAAGGTATCTGTATACATGTTTGCATAATAAAATGGTGGTTCTTGCAAATATTCACAATGGTAATTTCAGGTACTGAAATTCTGCTCTGCTTAGGGCAATTCTGAACTAGAATTTAGCTGTTTTCTATTTTTCTTAGCAGGTGAACTGAGGCACTTCGTAGTTTTCAAGGCAGTGCATTTCACAGTATCCTCAAAAAAGACTGCTCAAAGAAAAGGTGTAAAAACTGGGGTGAAGGTGAAGCGATAAGTGGAATAAATAGACTCCACAATCTGGGGTAGTTATGAAGTGGGTATGTATGTCAGTGCCCGGCACAAGTGAGATAGCTCTCCAAAACTTGTGCCCCGAGCCTCAGTCTGACCCACACTTTTATTCTCAAAGACATTCCATATGCAATACATTGTAAAACTTTTCCATGCATATTCAACCCCTGGCCCTGCCTGTCCTCGCCTCTCATGCTAAATAAGTCCACACCCTTCTGGGCATGTGTGGTTTGCTGTGGTGGTCATACGGGGGTCTCTCGGTGGTCCTGAGACTGAAGATTGTGGTCTTCCTCACGATCGAACTTTTGAACTTTTACTCTTTGCGTGTGCGCTTTTGGTCCTTTGGTGCTTATCTGAGTACGTCTGTCAGTCTTGATAGGCTTGGAGACAGAGGAGCTTCTCTATCTGGGTTCTTTGCCTCTTCTGGTATTGTTCTTTATGCAAGAAGCTTCAGAAATTTGCATTTTCCTATGCCCTTTGTACCAGGCAGAGGTTTCTTAAGTAAAAGGTTAAAATTCAACACATAACTCTACAAGCTGAATTATAAATGCTCAATTCATTTTGTTAACCTAACTCTAAAAATCTCTGTTTCAAAGGAGGAAAGAATCCTAGTCCTGGTTTATGGGACAGATTCAGCCAGAAGATCAACAATCCTTAGTATAATTAGGTACCAGTGTAGTCTTTCACTCTTGCAGATCCCCAGAAGTTTAAAATATCCAGCAGCTGATTCCCACAGCCAAAAACCAGGCCTGGCCTTCACCTTCCCCTTGCAACCTACAAACTCTGCTAGTCGTACAGGTGATTCTCACTTTCCTTCTCAGCTACATGGAAAAGCACATCCTCTCAGTGTCCCAGAGTCCTTAGTGAAACAAAACATGAGTTCCCCTTCAAACATCTCAATGTGCCAGGACAGAATGCTTTCACTGAGCTGCTGACTTGCCTTTACCTTGCAGCCTTTCATTTTCAGAGCACGCACTGAAGTTATTCACTTTGCTTCTCAGCTGAGTGTAGTGTCATATTGCCAGAGTCCTGTAATGAACAGTTTCCACGTGTTCCCCAGAGACGCGGGCAGGGCCTTCTTAGTTCCCATGGCAACACTAAAAAACTACTAACTCTAGCTAAGTACCGATATTGAAATGCTAATTAGCTAATTACTCTGTTTGTTTTCTCTAAACTACCTGGAGATAACTGGCCTCCCACCCCTCCATGCTGCCATTCTGGGACTAACATGCAAATAAAAACCCCTTAGGATCATGGGAGTATTTTTAGGAGATAAAAAGGAATATAAATCAAAATCTGAACACAGTAGAGGAGTCTAGACAAATGCCCTAGCTGAGGAAGAGGGAAACACATCCCCTGATTGGCTTTTACCCGTTGCCATCACCTAAGAAGGAATAGACTAGGTTAGGCTTTGAGAAGCAGGGCTATAGAGAGCCCTGGTGCTGCCACCACAGAAGGAGCGGGGACAGCTGTTGTTTTGGATGTGAGCAAGACTCTGCACACTACGCCTCCTCATCCTTGGGCCACCGGTGTGCCACAAGGAAAGAAGAAAGGACAGCTGCTGCTCTGGACTTCAGTGACAGACTCTGCATGCCTCCTTCCTTTCTGCCGCCTGGGAAAGCTACAACCGCGGGGGCGAGCTCTGCGTCGAGCCCCCTGCCCAGCTGATCTTTTTAATAAAGAGCTGAACATTAATAAAGGCATTAACCCTGTTCAGTTCAAGTCCCATACTCCATCTCCTTCTTGCTCAGACAAACTGATTCTATCGGAACACGCCAGTGCTTTCCTGATTACCGTCCACATTTTGTGTCCTGCTTGCAGTGTGAATCTAAACTGAGATGTTTCTGGCTACATCTCATGCACTGGGAGGAAAAGGTTGCTGGCACCTTGCCGCTTACTTTTGAAAATGTCAGTTCACTGTGCAATCAAGTGACAGCTTTCTTTGCTTTACATCTTGCAAACTTCACACACAAGTACACCCTGGAGCTATGCACTTTCTTTCTTTCTCAGGTAAACTCGCCCATCCCCTACCTTGACTTCTCTACCAAGAGAAAAGTTCTCTTGGCCTAGTCAAGCATGGACTTTTCCTCTTAAGACACCCATTGTGTTGCCTACCCCTCCCCTACATTGCCTTGACTTTCTTACCCAACCTTGCCTTTCCTTGTTATTTCTGGACCATTCCTGACCCATTCTTGAATGTACCTGTCACTTGCCTTGGCAATCCAACAGTTTCCTTGCCTTGCCCTGTTAACCCACCATAGACTTGCATTGTCTTGTACGCCCATGCCCCACCCTTGACTGCTTTCCTCCAGTGCCTAGCCCTTCCTGTTTCTGCCTGGCTGACCCATCATGGGGCTTACCTTCCTATGTATGGCCAGCCTTGCCCATAACTTCTGAGCTGTCTCTCACCTACCACTCCATTTGCTTTCCCCTCCTGGCTCTGGCCTTGCCAGCCTCTCCCCGACTTGCCTACAATTGCCTACATGTGGTTTGCATTGCCTTGCCTACATTGGAAGACAAGTTAAAGAGTGGTAGGCAAGGCAAAGCAAGGCAAGTGTAGGCCAGAAAAAACTAGGCATGGTACTGAAGGCAAGGCAAGGCCAAGTGACTCAGAGGGCCCTTCCTTGAGAAACAAAGGACATAGTGCAGCAGTTTGGAAAAACAAACAGAGACCAATGCTTCTTCTAGCAGAACCCATCTTTATTGCACACACTTCAGTATTTACATGTTTCTACTATGGGAAAGTTTAGGGAAAGTTTTGGGAAGGCAAAGAAGGAAAGACAAAACAGCCACACCACCAAGCACTCCTTAGAGCACACGTTACTACCCTTATCACTCGTTCACTAAAACATGCCACCTCCCAACATTCCTGATGGTAAAAGAAGATATTCACACATGGTATTTATGGCTGGAGCCAATCCTTTGGTATGCACCATGCCCAGAGAACTGAGAGTCTTTTTCAAAGTTGAGATTAACTAGACAGGCCACTGCTTCTACACAGAGTTCACAGGAAGGTCAGTACGACCTGAGGAGGCCCCTGACTCTTCACATTGTGCAAATGTTGCTGGAGCAGATGTTAAGGTATCATGGGGAGGAATAGTCCAGTGAGAGGTTCCTGTGCTGGCCCCTTCTCAGTAGGAGCAATTGGATGTGTTCAATACTGGACATGGTGTGCAACTTTTGCTTGGTAAGTTCCTGAAAGAGAATGGCAATGCTTTTTCACGGAAAGGAAAGCACATAGCCCCAGAGTTGGAGATGCAGATAAGAAGCAGCCTTGTGGAGGTCAAGGGCAGCAGCAACTTTCTGTCCTGGCATGCAGGGATTGACAGACAGGGACTCTGCTTACCCCAGCAGTAAAGCCAGCTTAATACACAGTTTTACCAGTATATATAGGTCAATACGTTCATACAAAATTTTCCACTCAAGACCCCTTTGCCCCAGTCCCCTTTAGAAACACAGTCTTCTTGATTATCTTTCTTATGTTAGTAATGTCCTTCTTATCTCTTTCGCTAGCCAAGTCCTTGCTACATTTTTCCTTGTCAGAGCAGTCAGCATCACCAGAGATTATTGTCTTCACTTCTGTTCTTGCCTTGAGTTTTTGTCTCCCTCAGCTTTCACTGTACCAGGGCCAGAAGGTTGGCAGCGACACCTGATTCAGTTTCTGTAGCTGTCTGATCTCCCACCCTGGCATATCTAGTTTGGAAGCACTGCCTCAATTTGTACAATTATGGAGTCAGTATCCATCTTTGGAAAGTGGTCTGTTGAAAAATTCAGTTTGACATGTGGCTTCCACTTCTCACAGGTGGTCTTCTTGAAAGTCTGGTAGCATACATCTTTTGGATAAGGTAAGCAGCTATGCCAAGTCTTGATGTGCAGCTTATCTAGTGCCCCAGGCAGGTAATGCCCAGTAACAGTGTTCTGGCATCCTTGTGTGAGATCAGCCTTGAAATTTTTGTATTTTGGAGAAGGGGATGTAATTTCTTTTGAGATGGGCTTCTAGTTCCTCTCTTTGCCAGAGAAAACAAGTTAGGATGCGCACTTTGCATGGTGAATGTAAAGGCTTTTCCCAAAAGGCAGTTCTCTTGGGTTAGAGCTGTTGAATAGTCAGAAGGGATGCAGATGCCAACTTCTTGAGCATTTTGTCCTGGTAGGTTTAGTGTGTGAGCAGTCCCTGGCGGCATTCCGTGAAACTAAAGGCTTAGGATGGTATGTAGAGCTGAGAAAGAAAGTGTCCAGAGCAGGGTGTATGCTCGTTGTTTGATGGATGCAGTTGAAATTGTAGGCAGCAAGAGCTATCTCAGCTGGCACTTTGGTAAGCTCTGTTTTTGCCAGATGTTTTCAAGTTAGTTACCGGACTCTGCAAGAGTGAAAAGCTTTGTTAGTACAAAGGAGTTTGTGTTGCCCTTTGAGTGTAGTGCAAAGAAGAGTATGCTCCTGGGAGGGGAAAATCAGCAAAATCTTCTTGTGCTGTGCAGTAGATTTGAGAACAGAGACGTTGCCAGCTTGGCAGAAATGTTGCCAGCTTGGCTCGGTGTGCTTACTTCTTTTGTGAGTCAACAGCATCATTGTGTGTTTTTTTTTCATGAGCACGGACAGTGCCCAAGAAAAAGCCAAGCGCTTTTCTGGCCTGGTCCCTTCATGTGCAAGCAGTTTGAGGAAGGGCTCCACTGTGGAGCCTGGCTGTCAGAATGTGATCCTGCATGCAGTGGGGAAGGAAAAGGAATTGCTTCATTGTTCGCTGTGCTGCATTTTTTAGGCTGCATAAGAAAAGCCCCCTTAATTGAGAACCTTTTCTGTCCAATCACCAGCTCAACATATAACTCATAAAACTGAATGCATCCACCTCACTGGAGATATGTACTTTCCCTCAAGCTCTATGTACCTCACTCTCACAGAACCCAAACCCCTTCAAAATGTCTGACAACAACTTGCAAAGAAAAAGTCGTACAACAAAACACCCATGCTGGTCTGCAATAGTCTGTTTGCAATCCGTAAACCTGACAAAACAAATGAATACTTTGCATTTTCTTTCACAACAATATATATGTATAGCATCAGCGCATTCTCTCAGATTGGCCAGACTCAATGGCTGAAGCAAAGAGTTTCCAGTAGCAGTTCGGAATGAGACATATGCTTGGACAGAAAGCATTTACTGCTTTTCTCTCTTCCCTGTGAAACCTGATTGATATTCACAGCACAATCACTCTCACATACCTTCTGTGTCTGAGTCCAAGCATCTACAGCTCATAGAAAACGAAATGTAATGACAGAAGACATTCCTAAAGAAGCCATTTCTCGATGCAACATTGTTACTGTGCACAGTATATGACTGTATACCTTCCCTCTCACAGATACAGACAGTCATATTTTTCACACTCACAGCTCTGTTGCAAATTTCCAAGAGGTGCCTTTGCCACAGAAGCTGTAGAAGATGTGCCGAAACAAGAGACTTTCCTAAAGTACCCCTTCCCAAGCAGCCTTGAAACAGCACACAATACGTTGTGGCTCTGTACCTTCCTTCCCAGAGAGACATGCCACCACGGTTTTCAATGTGCGAGCTCCATTGCCAGCTTTCAGAAGCTGCTGTAATTGAAAAAGACTCTACAAGTAAAAGCCAGTGCAAGGCTGCACATTCTGCTCGTCCCACATAAGCCACATCAAACTGCGAGGTGGACTCGGTCCTTCCCTTCTCCGCTGTGTCTATTGCCGTGTTGCAAGAGAATTCCAGCTGAGTCTGACTGACAACGAACTGGGGCTGGGCTTTTGCAAGTCTGTACGCTGTGCACACGAGCCCAGTGCTCTGTTGCTTCGTTCTGCACCTTATGTGATCCAAAGAGAAAGCAATGCCAGTGATAGCATTCAGCCTCACTGCTTTTCCCCATCTTGTCAGAATCTAAAGGGAAAGCTTCTCTGTTACATCCTAAGGGAGAAGTGCACCAGGACAAAAAGCTTGTCCACAGCTCCCCCCTGCAAGGTGTGGAGACTTGTGAAATTCTGTGTACACTTGTTGGAAGCTTGTATTTGCACCACATTCAAGAAGCACAGCCCCCTTTCCTGTACAAGATGCAAAGCACCATCAGATTGCTGTGCTCTCTGCACGGTGATCCACAGCTCCATGTACCACCTGGAAAGTGCACATTACAGCCTCCCAAGAACTAAAAATCCGGAGAGATGTCTCACCCAGAAAAATGTGTCAGGACAAACATCATGCTCTCCCATGTCCCCTACTCATCGCCCAGCTTGTGGTGCTGTGTTGAATGTCTCTAGGCACAGTATGACTAATCCAGCAAGCGCTTATCTCCTCACACACGTAGCTGAGGGAGACTTAGATGGACAGTTCAGGCCCTGCTAAATAGACAGAATGCCATTGTACTTCGAGGAAAACCCGTGCACAGCACACTGTGGATGCCTGCAGCAGAGACGGGCAAAAGTGGCACAGCTGAATGCTAGCGCTGGGCTTCCCATCTCCCCTGATCACAGAAGGCAAAGAATGAAGGTGCAGAGGACCCGGCCCGTGTGAGCAGTGTACTGACTTAGGAAAATCTTGCAACACCTCCTTCCCAATCAGAGTCAGCCAAGAATGCACTGGGCTGCTTGATAAAGCAACTCGCAGGCATGAGACTACATCCCAAAATGTGGAGATTGACTGTCTTACACTCCCTGTGTGGCAGAGTTCTGCAGAGCAGGTGTTCCTGAAGCATCCCATTTTCAAGCAGCCCTGAAACAGCGCACAACACACTCCAGCTCTGTTCCTTCCTTCTCGGAGAAACGCGCTGTCATGGTTTTCACTCTGTGAGCTCTGTTGCCAGCTTTCAGCAGCTGCTGTCATGGAAGAAGGTTATACAAGTAAAATCCAGTGCAAGGCTGCACCTTCCACTTGTCCCACATAAGCCGTATCAAACTCACAGGTGCACTCTGCCCTTTCCTTCTCTGCTGCATCTATCATCGTTTTCTCTGGAACTTGGTACCTCATGCAAGTGCAATCATTTCCAGAGATGGCTGGAAGAGGAATAGATAGCAGCAAATGCCCCTTTAGTTGAACTCCCTCTTTACAGCTTCCTTCATGTATTCAGCTGGCAGGCCTCTGGCAGCAAAGCTCGTCTTACAGCCACTATGTTGAGCATCCCAGCCAGGTACTCTGTTGCTTCATTTTTTGCCTCTTTTACCCTGTTGTTCTTTTATTCTCCTCGAGGCAAATCGTCGTCCACCTGTCACCTAGAACACCCTAAAAAAAGGGTGGTTTTCCCTTTTTTATAGTGTTGCCAGCTGCAATGCGCTCCAGTGCACTTCTTTTGCTGATACATGCCTGGGCCAGGCTCTTTCCTCTACTCAGCGCTACGTACCAAAAATTCTGCCTTGTCCCCTAAATCCAAATAGACATCTTCTCTGTTAGATCTAAACAGAGAACGGTGCCAGGACAAAAAACATGCACCTGAAATGTGTGGAAACTTTTGAAATATTGTGTATGCTTTTTGGAAGCTTGTATTTGCACCACATTCAAGGGGCAGTACCCTTTCCTTTACAAGCTGCAAAGCGCCGTCAAATTGCCATGTTCTCTGCATGGTCCTCCTCAGCTCGTAGTACCACTGAGCACATTACAACCTCGGAAGGACTAGTGATCCTGGGAGACGTCTCACCCAGACAAATGTGCCAGGACAAAAATCACGTTCTTCATGTTGTCCATATTGCGGTGCTATGTCCTAAGTTTTGGACATAGTACGGCTTAATCAGCAAGTGCTTCTCTCCTGGCACAATTCACTGAGCCAGACCTACGTGGACAGCTCAGACTCTGCGAAACAGAGAGAATGTCATTGTACTTTGAGCTGAGAGGAAACACACTGTGGATGTGTGCAGCATAGATGCTGAAAAGTGGAAAAGCTTGAGTGCTATCGCTGGCCTTCATTTATAACTGGATTACAAAAGGCGAAGAATGAAGCTGTAGAACATCGGGCTTTTGTGCGCAGTGTACTGAATTGCAAAAGTCCTACAACAGCTCATTTACAGAATCAAGTGAGAATGGTCTTGCTGCTTGACAAAGGAATGTGCATCCATTGGACTTAATCACCAAATGTGGAGCTAAAGCACATTCTTACACCTCCAGTGTTGAAGCGTGGTCACCTAGAAACTATGGTCAACTATAGGTCACCTAGAAACACATGTCAAAGCAAGAGACATTGTTCAAGTACCCCTTCCCCAAGCAGACTTAAACTGCACTCAAGGCACTGCTGCTCTGTAATTTCCTTCTCAGAGATGTGCCATCACATTTTCCACCTATACTTCAGCGCCAAATGTCACTAGCTGCTTTCATAGATGAAGGCTCTAGAAGTAAAGACCAGAGCAGGGGCTGCATTTTCTCCTTGCCTCACATAAGCCACATTAAACACACTGGTGCATTTTGTGCTTGCCTTATGCGAGGCATCTACCAGCACATTGCAAGAGAATTCTCAGCTGACTGTGAACAAGGTGTTCAAGCAAAAGCTGCTGGGCTTTTGCAATTCAGTACACTGCATGAACAAGCCCGGTGGTCTGCCGTTTCATTCTTCACCATATGAGGACATATGAGGACTGCTTATGAATATTAATGTGGCTGATGTAACCTTGAGTGTATAAAAGGCGGAGACGCCATTTTGTCAGCTGAGCCTCTGGTGAACAGAGAGAGTCCCACTATGCTCCCAGGACTGTCCCCCCTTTGCTTTGTAGTTTTAACAGGTTCTAATTAAATTTTATTTACTCATTCCCACCCTGGGTCTGAGTCACTTATAACAAATGTGAAAAACAGAACTCACTCTTTGAGATATTTAGAAGTTTAATAATGGATAAGAAAGGACAAATATTCAGTGCTGGGGTGATTTTAGCAATTGGCCAAAGAATACACTGTTAGCTTACACAATATTCTCTATATACTGTTACATTATGGGGGGGTATATGCATATTCATGAGATTTTATACATGATTCAAACATTCCTGGGAGTTTAGATGTTCCATGAATTCTTTTGCTTTGTTTTAACATTTGACTTGTCTTCATACCATTCTGTAGATTAAATCAATATATTTTATTTCTTCTGTGATTCCATCCTGTTGTTTTTACACTCCCTTCAGATAAGATAGCCCACAAATTTGGGGAACCACCTAATTATCTTACACCATTCTCTGAGTTAGTTGCATTAAAAAAAAAAAACATTTTAACATCACATAGTCTCTATTTTAATATTATGCTACAGCCTAAGATATGATATATTTATCGCACTACTACTTATATAAGCTTGTAGTGGTTTTGGTTCATTAATTTCAAATTTTAATTTTGAGATTTCTCAATCAATGTGGTGGGTTTCAGTGCTGGTTAATCACCAGTGTACTCATTTGTTGCTGTGTGACAGGATTAGGAGAAAGGTAAAGCAGGTTCAAAATTTTAAAAGGGTATAAAGAAAACGTTATTAATAGTAACTAAAAGGAAAAAAGAAGTAAGAATCAAAACAAACCCTTCAGACCACTTCTCCTCCCCCCACAACCTTTTCTTTTCCACTGACAACATAAAGAAATCAAACCTAAAATTCCTAACCAATTTCCTACCTCTAAAATAGTCTTTCTTCAGTTCACTTAGGGAGAGAAGTCTCTCTTGTTAAGGTTATAGAGACTTCTCCACAAGAGGAAAAAACCAATTCTTTTGTGGTTCTCAATTTCGTTACGAATAATAGTTGGGGAACCCTGCTATCATGAAGTCTTTTCTATTTCTACAAACTTTCCTATAGCTTGTTGATGGGCTATGTTGATTTATGGGGTATTGTTTTAAAGAGGAGCTGTTTAAAGGTAAAAGTTCTCATTATCTATTTCTAAAATTATCTTTATCTATATCTAAAATTCTTTATCTCTGGGAACAGAGATCATCTTCTCCTGGGAGCACTGGACTACTTTTCTCTCCTTCTCTGTTCAAAATTTTACGGGATCATAGATTTCACATATGTATGGGATAAACAGATTTCACGTACGTTTATTTTAATATGGAGGTTTTTGTTTGATATCAATTTGAATTCTTCATCTCCCTATAGTTTTATGTGTTATAGGGAAAAACAGTCTTTTCTCTATAGTTTACAAGAGATTTCAGCCCCCAGACTAAGGTATCTCTTCATTCTCTCCCATCTGGGACTTAACTTCTTTCTCACTGACCATGATGTTTTCATGTTGTTCTTTTACATGCTTGTATTTTGTTCCTTTCTCTCACTCCAGGGAGGATTGAAGTACTGAAAGAGTTAACATGTTGTTTGGGTTTTTCAAATGGTCAGATTGATTTAATAGTTGGTCTTTGGTTTACTCTGCGTTTAATTCTAGCCTCAGGGCTGAAATGAACAGGCTAATGCCTTTATTAATGTTCAGCTCTTTATTAAAAAGATCAGCTGGGCAGGGGGCTCAACGCAGAGCTCGCCCCCATGGTTGTAGCTTTCTCAGGCAGCTGAAAGGAAGGAGGTGTGCCTCCAGGGCAGCAGCTGTCCCTTCTTCTTTCCTTGTGGCACACCAGTGGCCGGAGGGTGAGGAGGCGTGGTGTGCAAAGTCTGTTGCTGAAGTCCAGAACAACAGCTGTCCCCGCTCCTTCCGTGGTGGCAGCACCAGGGCTCTCTGTCTCTGTGTCTCCCTGCTTCTCAGAGCCTAATATAGTCTATTCTTTTTAGGTGATGGTGACGGGTAAAAGTCAATCAGGGGATGTGTTTCCCTCTTCCTCAGCTAGGGCATTTACCTAGGCCCCTCTACTGTGTTTAGTTTTTTTTATTTAGGTGTGTCTTTATCCCCTAAAAATACTCCCATGATCCCAAGGGTTTTTATTTGCATGTTAGTCCCAGAATGGCAGCGTGGGGGGTGGGAGGCCAGTTATCTCCAGGTAGTTTAGAGAAAACAAACCGAGCAATTAGCTAATTAACATTTCAATATCGGTACTTAGCTAGAGTTAGTAGTTTTTTTAGTGTTGCCATGGGAACCAGGAAGTCCCTGCCCGCGTCTCTGGGGAACACATGGAAACTGTTCATAACAAGGGCCACTCTGCACGGCCTACAGTGCTACTTCTGGTCTCCGCCGCGACCTGACGGCAAGATCTTAACAGCTGCGGCCAGCCCTGCTCCGCAGCCTCCCACCAACGCTTCCTTTCAGGCCTTTTCCCTGCTTCCAGAGGCCTGGAGATCTCTGTATTTTGTCGTCAGGGAACGCTTCCTGCAAGATTTCCCAGACGTTTGATACATGAGAGTTTTTTTAAAGCTTCTTTCGATAGTCCAGAAATGGACCCCTCTTCCGACAGTCCAGGTATCGACCCCAGTGAGCACGTCTGTACCCGGCGTGAGGGGGCCCCCCGCCCGCAGCGGAGGCCCTTCAACCCCCCTGTCACGGCCGGACGGAGGCCAGCTTGTTCAAGGACAGTCTTCGCTGCTAGAGCCCCGCTGCGTAGGGTGCGGAGGGCAGCCTTTGCCCATGGTTCAGAAGATTTTTTCTGCTTCCCTGCAAGAGAAGCCTTCTCCACCACCTCCATCTCCTCCTCCTGCAGCATGTGAGCCGCCCCCCCTCCTCCCCTCGGTGGGGCCGGGGCCACTTCTGGCCCCAGCGAAAGCGGAGACACCGCCTCCCTCACCGGTCCCGCCTGCCGCTCCGCCTCCGGCACCGTTCGTCATCGCTCCGGCGGCGGCGGCCACGCCCCCTGCACCGGCAGCTGATCCCTCCACGGCGGCCGGCCCCGCCGCGCCGCAAATGACTGTTCTCTTCGCACACCACGCCGCGGAAGGAGAATGCCTGCTACCTGCGGCGGCTGCACCCTCCGCTTCGCGACCTGCCTCTGCAGAGGCTTCACTCTGCCCCCCGCGGCTCCGCCGCCGGCATTGGCCGTGACGCCCGCCTCGCCACCCCCTGCTGATTCTATCGCGTCGCAGGCGCTGCGAACAGCGACAGCACCGAGCACCAACAGCCTGGCTCCTTGCAGGGGTGTGCACCCGTGGCTGAGCGCCAGCCTGATCAGGCTGTGGAATCTGAAGATTCCTCTGGGGAAAACACCTTCCCTGCCATGCAATGGGGCAGGCTGTGCGTCCCGCTCCCGTTCTGGGGGCGGGAGCAGCGGTGTCCCAGGAGGCTGTGGCTTCAGCAGCGGTCGGGTGGGGTTTGGGGAAATGCAAAGGCAAAATGCTAGAGGAGTTGCCATGACACTGGCCACATGGTGGAGGCGGGCTGTGAAGATGAAGACCCCCCCCTCCCACTGGTTGGGCTTGAGTTTCTTGGCCCGGCACCCAGGGCCTGGGCCCCCACCTCGCCTGTCACTGAGTCTGGGCCGCTTGGTCCAGCCCCCCGGCCCTGGGCCCCTGTGGCCCCACCATCGGGTTTGGGATCTTTGCTTCGCCCACCTGGTCCGGGTCCGCTGTCCCGCCCAGCTGCGCAGGGTCCTAAAGCTTGCTGTTGCTGGGCTTTCTGATTAAAAAAAAAAAAAAAAATCATTAAAATTAGTTTTAAGATTAATTAAATAGAGGTGATTGAAAAAAACAAAACAAAACAAAAAGTGGTTGATTTAAGAGCTTTCGCCATGGCATTCCAGAGATTTTCTCAGTTCTTTTGAATTTGGTGATGGTTTTTGCACAGGGAAGGTTTGAATTATATGATGCCACGTTTGGTGTTTTTTCTGGGTTTTTATATTATAAGCTTTGTTTTAGAGATTTGATAGATGTTCTACAGGCAAAGAATCTCTCTTTGAACATTCCACATCAACATCTGATTTGGGTTTTGATTGATAATTAGCAAATTGATAAGGGAACCTCTTGAGATGTGTTTGCTTTCTTTTGCAAGGGCCCTGCAGAAGAATTGCAAATGCAGTTTTTTTTTACTTTATTTATTTATTTATACAGAAAGGGTGATATGTGGCAGCACATTTCTCTGTCTCTCAGGATTTTTCATAGAGGTGCACAAAGAGAAAGAAAGAGAAAACAATTTCTATTTCTGCTCCTTATTTTTCCCATGTGGGAACGTGCTTGGAGAATTGTTTACCTGAGGTGATTGCTTGACTGGACTCTGGTGAGGATTGTTTGAGCCTGATGGCCAATCCAATCCACCTGTAGCTGGACTCTTGAGAACAGGGTCAGGAGTTGTTAGGAGTTAGAGATAGTAGTTAGAGAAAGTAGCATGTAGTTTTAGTAGCTTCCTCTATATAGTATATTAATGTATTTTAGCATAGTTATAATAAAGAAATCATTCAGCCTTCTGAACTAGAGTGGACATCATCATTTCTTCCCGTTGGGTTAGCCTGCATTTACAATAATACTATATTGTAATTTATAACATACAACAAAAGAGGGTGTATATTAGAGTGGGGCATCGGGTAGGCAATTTGGGAAATCTGTACCTTTGGATTACATCAGTCGGTGGTCAGAAGGAAGAGGGTGATGTGGCTGGAACTTAGGATAAAAAGGGTAGCAGGGGATTTTGGGGTGGGTATCCTTCATTGTGAGGAGGGCAAGAGGAACTGCAGGCCATGATCCATGAGGAGGGCCATGGGAACTCCTCACTGCTTTTCTGAGTGGGCAAAGAAGGATGTCAGTGTTGTCCCAGGGCGTTGCCCCAGGGTGTTTTTCTACCTTGTGCAGCAACAGCCGTTGTTGGACATTGCTGGCCACTGCATCCCAGACAGCATTTCGCTCTGGAAAACAAGGAAATATCAGGTTATGCTGTGTTTCTGCTGGTGCTGAGCCTTCCAGCACCCCTGGGGTTTGTGTCACTGCTGTCCCCAGCCCCACAGGGGTCAGTGCTGATTCTTTTCCCTGTATCCCTGAGAGGGCGGCTCCAGCAATGCTCCTGCCTGTACCTGTGGGGGTGATGCTGGACATCATGAACATGAACCCCATCCCATCCTAGAAATCCATCTGGGCTGGTCTCACACCACTGTCAACAGCCATGTCCTCAGTAGGGAGGATGTTCACCCTTGGGGCTGTCTCCAGAGTGCAGAACCCACCTCCCTGTGGCCCTTCTTGTCCCACTGGGTCACAGGCTCTGTGTGATATCACAGTCCCACTGCTATTCCAGATCAGACTTTTGAAAAATGATGCTCAGGGCCCTTTAAATGAGGCTTTGAGCTTTACAATCATTAGCCTTGGAGCTTACGAGTGTGGTTGTGAAGTCCCAGAGAGTGGGTTTGGACCTCAAATCAATTCTTTGGTCTGCCAAATGTGGGCTTTGGGGATTTAAAAGTGATGCTCGTCTCCCAGTTTTGAGGCTTGCATTATATCAATAAGGATTTGGCTTGGAAAGCTCATGTCGGAGAAGCACCGCGGGAGACAAGACTCATGATATCATGATCATCAAGTCTCAGTTTATTGCAACAAATTACAAAGTTTATATATACTTGTTAATTAGTTCATGCATATTGCAAAAGCCAAGCTCATGATTGGTTGCTGTGTGATTTGTGCATCTGCCTTGTTCGGTTGCTCTTGCTGTTCTTGTGATTGATACTTTTTGGTTCTTCTCTATCTATTCCTACATACCAAGCAGTTTTCATCATTCTGATTCTTGCAAACTCTGATTTCTACATATCCTGATTTCTATACCCAGGGTCATGCTGACCGTTGCAGCAGTCACGTAGCCCCTCATACTTTGACCAATTTTACAGTTTCATGTCCCTTGCTGTTTAACCATTCTTCTGCCAAGCTCTCTACACTTCCCCTGTTTTCTTTTTGCACAACAAGGTGTGCATTCAGCATTTTCTGCAAAAGTTGTTATAGAAAGTGCTGCAGACGCCTGTCTCCCTTCAATCTCAACAGTCAGCACCGGGGTACGGCTCGCAAGTGTCATCCCACCAATACCGCTCACCGTGGTTGCTGCAGGCTGAGTGGGCCAAGACGCAGGCCAATGACCTGGATCGATGACGCTAGTATCTGCACCCGTATCTAAAAGTCTTTTAAGCACAATGCTATGTCCTTGATGAATCAGGCGGCAAGATTTTTTGGGGTGGGTGTTAAGGTCTAGGGTAAGCAATGCAAGACCTCCTGTCGAGCCAAATCCTTCCGGGGTTCTAGGGACCTGGGTCATAGGTTCCAATCCCTTGGTCATTTGTGGGAGTGGGATCAACTGAGCAATTCTTTGACCTTTTGGTACCGTCACCGGGGGATATGACGTATGAGCGATGATCATAATTTCGCCGCAACAATCGGCATCGATGATTCCTGGTTCCACAAAGAGGCCTAATATAGTGGCTGAAGAGCGGCCAATAATGAGTCCTCCCATAGTTTGTCCGTGTATTTGTAGGGGGCCATGGATTCCCGTTGGAATCTTATATGGTTTTGAGGTCAAGAGATCAGTCTCTACTGCGGCTGCCAAGTCCAAGCCGAGGCTCCCGCAGGTGGCAGGTTGGAGTTGCTGGGAGGTTTCACTCCTGCAGCTGCCATTTGTGTCCCGGCGCGGCCACTGTTCGCGCTGCTCTGGGAGTTTCCCTGCTTCTTTCGGCATGCATTGGAGTTGTGGGTATTTGATTGGCATCTGCGGCACCAAACTCCTGTCACTCCGCATTCTTTTCGAATGTGACCTAAGTTTCCACAGCGGTAGCATCTTGTTCGTGCCTCTCCAGTAGTGTTAGAACGGGGGCGCGCAGCTGCAGCTTGAAGGGGAGCAAGGGCTGCTAAAACCTGATTTTGAGAGCTTATTGCTTGTTCCCGTAACCCTTGTCCTATTTCTTGTAAAGCATTAACTATTAACGCCTGAGACCCAACTGGCACTGAAGCAGCCTTCTCTAACAATGCTTGGACGGTCCAATCCCCAGGAAAGGAAGTAATCAAATTTCTGGTTGTAGAATTGCTATTCTGCAGTATACACTGTTTGAGTAGGGCATCCTGCATATAATCGGCCACCCCTGCTTTGGACAATGCTTCCATTATCTTATCCACGAAGGTGCCAAGAGGCTCCTCTCTACCCTGTTTAATCCCCATATACATTGGGACTCCACCCGGGGTTTTGACCTTGTCTATCGCTCTTCTTGCTACTGTTGTGGCTTCCCTTAATTTGTCAGGTCCTAGGGCAGCCTGTTGTTCCAGACGTACATGGGCACCCTCTCCCAGAAGCTTGGCTACAGTAAGCCCTGCTAAAGGGTCGCCCTGAGCCCTAGGTAAATTGGCGCTTCTTACCGCTTCCTCTCTCCAGCGTGCCTCAAAAAGTAAGCGTTGATGCGGGGTAAAAATCAATTTGGCCATTCCCCTAACATCGGACGGTAATAAGGTATGAGCATTAAAAATAAAATCAAGCATTTGCCTAGCGGGCTCACTGGTAATACCATAGCTCCCCACAGTGGCACGCAGCTGTGTTACAATTTTCCAGTCAAGGCTCTGGACCTGCGCAGTGTACCCCCCTTGAGCATTTGGCGTAAATATCACTGGAAAAGCAAGGGTTTCCTGTGCTGCCGTGAAGAGATCAGCGTCCCCCGTCTGCATACCCTCCTGTGCGACAGCAGCCCATACCTCACGTCTTTCTTTAGCCATGCCCTCCGCGAGGTCAGATTCTGCCCCAGGGACAGGCTCCTGGCCGGGAGACGGAGGATGTTGCAGGGCGGGTGCTACAGTAACGTTTTGTATGCCTGGAGGGGGACGCGGCGGTGGGGGTAAAAGGGGGAGCTGACGGTCGCACTTCAATGCCACCAGTGTCTGTGGGAGGTACAGGCATTGCAGAAGCAGAGATGGGGACGGGAAAGTTTGTGAGAACCGGAGGGTTTGGCTCACTGGAGAGAAGCGAGGGTTCATATTCCTTATTTTTCTCCTGAGCTGTTCGTACCCCTTCCACTGCCCTTTTTTCTGCCTGACACATCAACAATTCGTTATGGACCACTCTCCAAAGTTTACTCATTTTCTTGCCCGGTTTATCATCATTTAACACTAATTCCCACAACTTATCCCCATATCTTCTCCATTCTGAAAGTTCATGAACAGTATGGGGGTTTACAAAAAAGCCATAAGAATGAGCATGATGTAAGAGCGAAGGGAGATCCTTATCTAAGTCAATCCCCCTAACCTGTCTTTTTCTGAGAAAAGCACTAAATATATCATATGCTGCTTGCCTGTCCATGGTTGCGTCGGTACCGTTGCTGGCCCCTTCAAGCTTCGGCAGCATGTATCAGCTGAGCCCACCGCTGCGGTCACTCAGGGCGCGGAGCAAAAACTGGCAGCTCTGTCGCCGTCCCTCCAGCTGCAGGACCTGAACCCAACGGAGCACCTCTCCTGCCCTTGCCTCGTATCACGTCGGGGTCACCATTTGTCGGAAAAGTGCCGCGGGAGACAAGACTCATGATATCATGATCATCAAGTCTCAGTTTATTGCAACAAATTAAAAAGTTTATATATACTTGTTAATTAGTTCATGCATATTGCAAAAGCCAAGCTCATGATTGGTTGCTGTGTGATTTGCGCATCTGCCTTGTTCGGTTGCTCTTGCTGTTCTTGTGATTGATACTTTTTGGTTCTTCTCTATCTATTTCTACATACCAAGCAGTTTTCATCATTCTGATTCTTGCAAACTCTGATTTCTACATATCCTGATTTCTATACCCAGGGTCATGCTGACCGTTGCAGCAGTCACGTAGCCCCTCATACTTTGACCAATTTTACAGTTTCATGTCCCTTGCTGTTTAACCATTCTTCTGCCAAGCTCTCTACAAGCTCAGTGTTGCGTCTGAGAAATAATCAACAATAATATTTTGCACCTTGAAACTGTGTTTTGGGCTCCACATTTCTCTTTTTTTCCCCTTTTTTAAAAAATAGTATTTTTACTACCCAAGGATTTTTTTCTTCTGGATCCTGTTGTGAGGCACCAGCTCTTGAAGCAAGCAGAGCTCAGTGTTGTGCTGGAGGTTTGTAAGTCAGGGAAAACAGAGACAATAAAATACAGTGAAAAAGATAAGTGGCTTGACTTTGGAGACATTTAACAAATCACTCAGTGCTTAAACCCCAGCGTGCAAAGGGGCTGAAGGACGAGGAATTGATGAATGCTGTAGACTCCTCCGAAACAACTGGAACACAAAATACCAGATGACAGGATAAAACTGGCTTATAAAGTGAGCAATATTGTGATTTGGAGTGACCTCCAGCCTCCCTAATCTTTAATAGCAAAACCTTTCTGACACCAAGGAAAGCATGATGGATCTTTTATGGCATTCATCTGCCTCTTGAAAGATGTCAAAAGCTACTTGGGAGATTTTATCTAACTTCATTCTTCAGTGATCAGAGATGCCAAGGGAATTTGATGCTGTCAGAGGTGTTACATTTTGGGAAGATAAACTAGACATCAAACCCGGTGATTTAAAGTCATTAGAGAGAATGAGGGCAAGCTTAAAGCAATTTGAGAAGGAAGCAAAAGCAAAGGCTTGTTCCAGGGTCAAGAGCACACAGAGAAGTCTGGGGCAGATAAAGAAAAATCTCCCATGGCTGAGGTGACAGCTGAGCACTCTCCTGAACCTCCTCCAGACACACTGTTTGTCCTTGCATGATGCAGCAGGATGGAACGTCAGTCCTGTTTGTAAAATACCATTTATCAAAACTTCTTATTGCATATGATTCCAAATGTGCCTCTCAAATAATGAAGGTTCCCACTTAAAGCCATAAAGTTTTGTCTGTCCAGGCTCTGCCCTGTTTGCCCCTCATTAACCTTCTCATGTCCTCCTCAATTGTACCACCTTCAATTCCCCAAATATGATGTACAAATATGATGCTTTTCAATAATGTCTGGTTCAATCACAACACACCTCGACTCCAAAAGAAACAGTGATTCCTTCCAACTACACATCAAGCCAAGGGGATTCAAAAAATGCCAGAGAAAACCAAGTGTGCTGATTTGATTTGGTTTTTTACAACAAAAACAAATAGTCAAAAGACTTCAACTGTAATGTTCGTATAGGTAGGGGACACAATACAACCAGCACTCAACCTGTGGTTACTTCCACATTTAAATATCTGCAACTCTGATATTCCTGGGCATGGACTTGTCAGCATGAATTGGGGAATAATATTGAGTTTTGGGGTATAATATTGATTTGGGAACAATGCAAAACCACAGGGGAAAACCCTCACATCATCCAACTCAGGCACCAGAGAGCAGGAGGGGAAAAGAAACAGAAACCAGGAGGAGGAATCAATGATGCATTTAATGAAGAGAAGTCAAAACTCATTTGTTGTTTTGGGAGGAGAAGGCATTTTTGAGAACCATGGCAATAGAAACTGAACAACATCAAATTGATGTCTTGCCTGTCAGAGTGAAAGCAATAAATTATTATTTTCCATTATTTAATTTTCCCTTTTAAAGCAAATACCTCATTCTGCTCAGATTGAAAGGGTGAACCACATCATTGAAAAGAACTTGAAAATATCAGCTTAATGAGCTATAACACAGACATTTATAGAATGCAACATGGGGTTGTGATTCAGCTTCTTTTAAGTAGCAAGGAGCAACATTTGTTACTAGGACGTGTTTTCCTGAGCAATTAGGCACAGGAGCCTAATTAAAATTAACTCAGTGCTCAAATAAGCATAAGAAAATAATATCTGTAGTCTGCAGACACACAGGAACAGCTGGAATGTTGCTTCTTTTACACCTTCCTTGAAGAATGATTGGAGTTTCAGGAGCACATCTCAGAGACTCCATTTCCGAGGTCACCTTTGGAAAGTCTAAATCCAATGGATTGGCTGAATGTTAATTGCTGTTACAGATGGAATTTTTCAGATTTAATAATTCCGGGGGATGATCCAGGTCTCATTGTGATGAGCATAAAACTAAAATTGTAATAAAAACTGTGATTACACAATTAATTAAAGCTACAGTGTGTATATTTTTCAACACGACACTGACATTTATGACATTTCTGGCAGGTTTCTTGTGAGTCAATTAACACAGAGTTAATTATTAAAAGTGTTGTGTTTCCTTTCAGTACAATTCATTTGCATTTGGACAAACCCTCACAAACTATTTAAAAAAAGCACCATCAATTATGTGATGCATTGACACAAAAGTCAATAATTCTTTGTTTTTTAGATAGAACTGAAGAACCCAAATCTTCTGATCCTTCTGCCCCAGCAGAGGAGCAACACGCTGAGAACAGCATCTCAGTGTCTTTTGCTCAATAATATCTTTAAAATAAGTTTTTTAATGCAGCATCAGTGAATTATTTATAGTGTCTCAACACAGCTGGCATCCTCTTGAGTGTTTTGTATTTATGAGTCTCTAATGTTGGGTTTTATTGCCCCTTATTCCTCCTTCTGAACAAAATAATGAGAGTTTTTAGGCTGCCTGCTCACCTGCTCCCTGCCTTTGCAACTGACATCTCCATTGACAAGTGCCCGGAGATTCTGATTAGCTTTGAAAGAAATATTGTTCATTAATAAAACCTCAGGACAGTAAAACATCCTCCAATTATCTCAGGGAGTAGAGGGGGGCAAGTGGAATAGGAATTTCCCTTAATTTTAGACCAGAATGCCTTGTTTTTGGGGACTTTTAAAATTGGAATGTGAAGAGGAAAAACATGGAGTAATTCAGCCAATTCATAGCTTTGGGGGAAAGGGAGGAGGTATCCCAGTTATGGAACTCCATGAGTAAGTGCTGTGCAATTTAATAGAGGGTGTAGAGAGTGAGTAACACAGTTACAGCAGGATAGCAACCTGATGGCAAACATCTCCTTCCTAGAAGATTTCTTCCATCCTACACAGCAAAGGGATGTTTTAGAAGAAAAATTTGGCTGCTGTTTATTGACTCTTTATATAGCAGAGAGAACTTAAAGAAACAACGAATAGCTAAAAAACATGTAGATTGTGCTAGCAGGAGGGAAATTCTATGGGTTTCTGTGGCAGAGCTCTGTTGCTGCTCCCCAAAATCTGCACAATTTGCAATATTTAATCCCAGTTCTACAGTGATGAGGAATTAAACTGCTCAGTGAGAGGTCTGGGGATCAGCAGGAAAAGCTGCAAAGCAGCAAAGCAGGGAGAGCCAGGAGAGGGAGCCCAGGTATCACCGACTGCAACCATCCTCTTAAATGACACATTTTCTTCTTGTAAAGGTGCCTAATTTTCCATCAAAAAAGGGGACAACAGCTACAAAGGCCAAGTCTAAGTGCAACAATAATACAAACAATAAGTTTGTATTACACCCACAGAATTCCTTGGGAGAGATTTCCCTTCCTGTGGGAATTAATACAAAAGTTTTGGTTTATCAGAGATCTACTTTGGGTTTAGGTGTGTGTGTGGGTCAAAAGACAAGAAGGTGCTTTAGGTTTCAGTTTGGCACCAGTTTTCCTTTGGTCACTTTTAGATTCTCAGTTGTCCTGGGACCAGCTGAATGTTTGCGTCACCAGGATTTCCTTTTAGGCTTGCATTTGGGGATTTTTTTTTTTTTAAAGATTTCAATAGAAAACAGTTCTTACCACCAAAAAATCTGTAATTTCGGTGGAGTTATTCCTGACCCAGATATCTACAGTTTAAATAAGAATACAATTGATCCCTAACCTTCATCCTTTTAATTTAATCTAATTCTCTGCAACTTGTATTTTATGTACTTTACGGAAAAAAGTTTTTTCTAAAAATCTAATTCTTACCATTTGTGATGTAATATGGGTAAGGAATTCTTGAAGCACTTCAGAGTTCTTCTGAATTTTGACATTATTACAGTGAAAAACACCAGATGTCTGTTTTGTTGCTGTCACTGTTGCAGCAACAGTGTCCCCAGGCTTTGATTTATCCCCATCCAGCTCTCAGGAGAGTAATTGGTGGTGCTTTCAGAATAATTAATGGCATCTTCAAGTCAAAACAGATGAGAAGCTCCTCAGCATTACTTCAGACTTGTAACAAACAGAGTTTATGCAGTTAAGAGGAAGAATAGAAAGTCCTGGACTGATGACTGAACAGATTGTTCTCCACTGATGTTTCAGAGTGGCATCTATGCAGCTTGAGCAGGAGAAATTCAATTTTCAACCCAAGAATCTTTAAATTTCACAATTAGATCTGTCCAGAAGCCCTCTTGACCATCTTGTGAGCTGGATGTGAGAGAGAGAGAGTGGAGAACAAAGAGAGAGAATTTGGATCAGCAATGGCTGAGGAGAAACCCAAGCTCTGAGCTGGGCAGACTGGAAAGATTTCCCATCCTCAGCTGCACAGATTCATGAACACAAAATTAGAACCAGCCCAATTCACACTCACTCAGCCACTACCTGCAATATGTCATTGACAAAAATCCACAGATTTTTATACAAATAATGTTTTTTAAAGCAGCTCACCAGGACCTGAGATATTTCACAGAAATATAATTAGTTTTTCATGTTTTCTCTCCCAGTTACACAGTTCATTTCTTGTAACTCTTCAGCTGATGTGACTGCAATAAATGAGCTTTTCTTCTGTTAACTTAAAGCAAATCAAACCACATCATTCTTTCAGGGGAAGCCTCCATGCATAGGGAGATCAGAAAGTAATGACTGATTCCACCCCTGGGAAATCATTAAAGGAGCACAGGGAGGCTCCCTCCATGACAGCAGGGATTTGGGATGGATTTATCCACTGTAAACTAAACAAGATATATCCCATACACAGTCGTCAGGAAAGGATGCTCTCATGGAAGGATTTTTTCCCCAGTTGCTTCAAGCACACTTTCCAGTTTCTTGTCTGGCTTCTACCCTGCCACTTGACATTGAAATACTGTAAAATAAAGGGGTGGATTTTGTGCATTAATGGAGAATATGGTCAGAATTTCTCATAGAATCACTGAATTATGAAGTGGTTGCTGGGGAAAGGGACCTTAATACCCATCCAGTGCCATGGGCAAGGACGCCTTCCACTAGACCAGGGTGCTCCAAGCCCTGTTATGGTGGTTCCAAAAGTGATCAAGGCTTAGATGCTCCAAACCAACAGGAATTAGGTGCCCATATGCATTGAAAACTGAGATGCTGCGTCTCGTCCCAACTTCACAAGAGCAGATCCCTTGCTAGCCCCAGCTAGCTCCACGAGGTGATAAGACAGCAAGAGGCACTCCCTGCTGAAACCAGCTGGGCTTTAGAGAGTGCCTTCGTGGGTCCCTGCTGATCCCACCGGCAAGGAAGGAGGCGTCACTCTTCTGGGGGTAGGGCCAAGATTTAGGAGGAGAGCCCCAGAGCCCAACAGCAGGCCAAGAGGTCCCAGAAGAGCGTGAGCTCTGGGCCTCGAGCAGGCCCTGATATAGGGTGGGCGGGGAAACCCGATCAGCCAAAGGGAGAAGACATGGGAGTGGCCCTCCGAGGGAAGGACAGCCGAGGTATCCACTTAGGAGACAGGAGGGGAGGGACCCCACGCCATCGTCCAGTCACCCAGCGACCCCCGCAGAAGCTTCCAGACAGAGGGGGAGGATGGACAAGTCACCTGGGAGGGCTCAGGGGCATGAGTCAGGGTTTTTGGGATTGATGGACACACAGGTGCTGATGGGAAAACCTGGGATGAACCAAAAAGGCACAAGGAGGGGAGAGAGGGATAAACCATTTTGAACATACATACAGTGGAACCTAAAAACACAACTCCACACTGAGAGACATGGTCACTTAAAACTTAATTAAAAATGAAGCAGACTACAGCCAGTAAGTAACCACACAGCATTTCCTGCATTGAAATACGGCTTAAATCCAAACCTATTTTCCCCAATTATTTGATCACAAACCCTCTCACACATTGGCACATTCAAGTCAAAGGCTCATGGACAAGCTTGAACTTCGATCAATCCAGAAATCTCAGTTTAGCTCTGTGTTTTTCTGGATCTTAGACAGTCTGATTTTACTTCCAAATACCATAGAAGTTTCAGTTTCTAAGGCAAAACTATAAATTATCAGCTGTCAAGAGTTGAATTATTGAGGTAACTCACTGAAACAAACTTTCTCTAACAATGTGACAGGAGACCAAGAGATGTGAGATGTGTTGAAAATCAAGAACTCCTTTACACCAGAAATGAAGTTGTATTAGAGCAAAATACAAGTGGCAAACCTGAGCCAAATCTGTGGCAAATCTGGAAAATTGTTAGTAGGAAAAAAAGGAAAAGTAGCGACAAAAACTGTTCACAATGTGTTATAAAATGTCTTCTCTGCATCGGAATCAAAAACAGGGAGAGAAACTACAAATTCCCATATTTTGGCCAGAGTGAACTGGTCTGAAGGGAGGTGGGAAGAGGTGGACAAAGTCCAGGGCTGCATCATGCACAGGATGCTAAAATGAATCAGAAAATATGTGTCCCCATTTCAGTCTCTCCAGCTTGACCCCAAACTCAAGGAGTCTTGTCAGCCCTCAAGAACTTTCAAAAATAACATCAAAGCATCGAGCTTGCACAGTAAATTTGCTGTGCACGTAGACAAGCACAGAGTAGAGGACATCTCCAAGATTCCCAAAATGATTTTTCCATCGAATTTAAGTAACACATAAAGCCTTGGGCTGGCTGGAGGTTGAATTCCAAGACATAAAGAAATTATCCAGGGGAAATTCAACTCAGCAGGGGTCACATAATCACTCTGGGACAGAATGTGCTGTTTCTTTATGTGAGCCAGAGCAACATTTTTCGCTCTTGCATCAATTCTGGCCATTTTTGTAGGTCACAGAGCTGTGCTGAAGTTGCTGGAGTTGCATCTTTTTGCAGCAGGACAGATCTGCTTTGCTGGGCAGAAGTTGTTTTTCTTCTGGAGAACATTCCCTATTCAGCTTCTCAAGAATCCTTGTGGGAAAATAAGACCTCAATGCAAACTGCTTGACTTTATTATCATTGTTATTATTTATATTAAAACATGTTCAGTTAAAAAGCAGAAATTTTCCCCAAAAAGTCATAGTAATACATTAAGAGAGAAATTCACATCAAAAATCCAGGGTTTCTTATGAGCTGTATTAATTTTATTCCTTCTCCCTTTCCCTTGGCTGGATCTAGAGCAGTGCTTGCTTTGCACAGGCACTCAAAGAAAATAAGTCAGCTGTAACTCTCAGCTTGTTCACCTACGTCGGTTTGCAACATTGCTCCAGAAATGTGCCTGTGATTTGAAAACTTCTGATTTATGCTTTCCATTAGACATTAAAATAACATGGCATTAAAATCACAGCAAAATTGGATGACTTGCCCAGCTCCCACCCAATGTATGCAGGATTTTGCATTGTGAAAACAGAATGATGTCCAAAAATTACTTGGAGAATTATCTTCCATTGCACCAGGTACTTGCTTTACAACAACATGGCAAAACAATTAATTTATTTTGCAGTATATATTGCTTGGTGTTTGGGGTTTTAAAAAGAAGAAAACTTTATCTTCCATCTGCCATCTGTGCACTTTTAAAAAATGTTTCTAACCCCATTAACTTGAGGTCGTGCTTGTCTTTAGACAGGGTTCATTATTTTCAGCTTGCATTTCTCATGGTTATCAAACTTTTCTGCCATTTACAGATAAATCCTCTCTGGTGCATGCACAGAAATGTCCTCAAAGGAAGGAAAAGATACTAGGGAGGAAAAGACCCTGGTTATCATTTGACCTCCCATGACTTGTAGGAATGGTTGGACTCCAGGGACATGTCTGCTGAAAGCTGCCTGGGTCACCTCAGTCCAGATCTGTGACATTTCTGCTCCTCACACCTCAGTCAGCACAGGGGACCTGATAGAGCAGTTCTCCTCCCTCCCTCTACTTGCCCTGTACTTGTAGTGGGAGGGTCTTTTGCCATGTATTTGCTCACTGCTAGGTTCCAGTCCTGCCTGGACGTGCCACCACACACACTCAGTGCAGAGATTGCTTGGGCAGGACAGCACTGCTCTCTCTAAAATGGAGAAATCAATTTTATTTACTGTCTGCAGAATCCTTACAATCCCAGAATGATTTGGGTAGGAAGGACCTTAAAGACCATGCAGTCCCACCTTCCACCATCTCAGGTTGCTTCAAGCCCCATCCAACCTGGACACTTTCCAGGATGGGGCATCACATCCTGAACTATTCTTGGTGTATCCCAAGGATCAAGGTAGGTAAAATGAGGCCAAATGTCCCCATTTGTCCCATGTTTTTGTTCCCATACTAAAGAAAGCTCAGCCTATTTCCTGGTGCACTTTTTGCTGCTTCTCAGTGTGGCTGAGAATTAAAGTCTCTTCACCCCACCACAAGAATGTGATCTGGTTACAGTATTGGCTCATGTTTACTTTAACAGGCAAATCACAGCCACTCCCTAATCCTTCAGTGCTTCCACCAACATTTCTCATGTCAGGGAAAAAAATTAATCTACAGCCTTTTGAAATGGGTAAATATAAATATATAGTGCACAACATGTCCTGTTCCAACTGGGTGAGAGCCCTAGGACTGATTGATAATGCGGCTCCTTTCCTGTTCCACTTCTGCACTAGGAAAGCTAAATAAATGTTTCTATTTTTAGTAGAGGAGTGTGTACTCACCCCAGTCTTTGCTAAAATTCTGCCTGTACCTAAGCTGGCTTTG
Organism: Vidua chalybeata; assembly: GCF_026979565.1. Taxonomy (NCBI): domain Eukaryota; kingdom Metazoa; phylum Chordata; class Aves; order Passeriformes; family Viduidae; genus Vidua; species Vidua chalybeata. The sequence continues at coordinate 2,941,687 of NC_071557.1, read as the reverse complement.
TCTAGCAAAGTACTTGCACTTATTTTTGGCTGAGAATTTCAAATGCTTTAAGTTTATTTCACACCTGAATATTTGCCAAAACTGCAGCCCAGATGGAGAAGTCTGTAGTGATCATCAGGGTGATCAGAAGGAGACAGTTCTCTTTTTGGATTTGCAGGTGACAGCTTGGGAAGGAGGGTGTCTTTTCCCTACAAAAATATTGAGCATTAAGAAAAGAACCCACGTCAAAATCAGAACAAAATGTGATGTGAATAGGGAAATACAGATAAATAGGGAGATCTAATACAAATCAATCAAACCATGTTTACATCTTCAATGTATTTCACTCTATTTACAATACAACTCTAAAAGAAACACCACTTTGATTTTTTTTTTTTCATTTCCTAATAAAATAGTGAGGCAATTTAGACAAGTTTTTCTCCCTAACAAAAGAAATGTAAAAAGAGCTGCTGTCATTTTGGCAGAGTTTTGTATGTGTAATACATAATTTTTCATTCTCAGAACCCTGTGCTGAAAATTTACAGACAATGCTTTTGTTTTGCAAATTCAGAGAAAAGCATTTGCTTTTTGCCTTTTTTTCTATTTTCTTCCTGCAGTGGGGGTGTCTGCTGGGGAAGAGCAAACTCCAGCGTGATTTTACTACAATGCACACTGACAATGAGAAAACAAAGAATGTTCCAGGACACTCAAGAGTCAGTGCAAGCTATAAAACAAACTGCTTCCAATAAAGTCAGTAGTTGTGCCACAAGAATCCATTTGAAATTTATCCCACTTATTTTAAATATTTCTTTCATAAAGAATTTTTACTTCCAAATGTTCTCTTCCTTCTGTCCTTTTTTGTCTTTTGGAATGAGCCAAAGACACCTACAGGCCTCAAATCCTCATCTTTCTTCAAAGCCATCAAATGAGATTAAACCTAGGACCAGGGGAAGAAAGTTGGCAGGAACTGTCAGTAAAAAAATAACACCTTTTCCATGTTGTGTTTGCAAAGAGGTTTCTTTATACCTGTATGCATTGGGCAACAGCTTTATAATAAATGTATCTTTAGATTGAATTTGAAATTTGATTTGAAATTTGAAATTTAATTTTAAATCATATTTTAGATTTAAATCTATCAGGAAGCCATTGGTGGCCACAGAGGAACAGCACTGTAGCACCCCAGAAAAAGGTAGAAATGTCTCTCTATATTAAATTTTATATAAACCACGGCTACAGGAGTGAGCTGGCTGGAAGAGTTTGTGAAGTTGTGTTGATATTTGTGTGAGTGCTGCTGGACCTGAGACCATGGGAGGCAAACTGCTTGTAGTTAGAGAAACTACTAGCTTGGAGATCTTCTCATTAAATGGGTTTCTGTTGGAAAATGTCTGATTCTCAGAATCCAAACTCTTTGTGGGAACAAACATAGCACGTCAAAGAGAAAAGGTATTCCTGAGAGAAAGGGGAAACAGAGAAAACAAAGAAAAGAGGGGGAAAATCCCTCCGTATCCCAGAAAGAAGCATGAGTGCTAATGATGTTTACACAAAATGCTGAAGTCCTGCTTCAGTAATTATTTAAGTGGAAAAAGGAATAACTGTGGTGCATTTTGAGTATATTAAAAATTTGAATATAGTATAGAGCAAAACATATTCTGGATATTTACCAGAAACCTCTAGTTCTTGATCAAAGTAGGAAAACACGTTTTCTGTAGGTTGTATTCATGTTTCTGTATCATGTTCTCCTCACTGCACATTTATTTCACAATATATTGAATTGTTCTCTTCTTTCTCCATAGGTTTAGTCAGGCATGAAGTGCTAACAGTAGTGCTGGTAAGTGCTTTTCAGGCTTAAATAATGGTCAGAAGAAATGCCAAATTGTTGACAAGATTTTTTTAGTGTGAGTAAATATTACTGTCTTGCTCAGAGTAGAGCTGAAGCCCTGGGGAAGTTTGCTAGAGGAAAATCATGACATTGTCTATTAATAATAAAGTCATTGCAGATTATTTAGCAGATAATGTGGTTGTGGAGGTGGAACATGAGACAAATGAGCACTTCAGCATTGATTTTGAAGACTAAGGAATTTAGATTTCAGAGTAGAAAACCCTCCACTCAGCCTTCCAGCTCACCCACTTTTAATGAAAATTGTCTCCCCTGTTTATTTAGGAGCAGGGAGAAAAATTACATTAGAGATACAGGAAGAAAAATTACTGAATAATAGATGTTTTCACCTTCAACTTCCTCCTAACATGCTATCTTTTGAGTCTGTATATGTTTTGGTCAAGTTTAAATTAAATACGACAAAACCCCACTCAGCAGTTTTCAATAACCTCAAGCTGTGAAGTTGTTTATTTACTTCCAGGAATTAATTGGAGGTTAAAAATCCAGGCTCACAAATGGATGTAGAAACTGTATTCATATCCAGGTGTTTAACTCCCAAAATAAGTGAGTTTGCATATTTAAATACTTAGAATTGTGGAATGGTTTGGGTTAGAAAGGAGCTTGGCCTTGGACACTTCCAGGGCTGGGACATCTCATTCTGAACTATTCCTAATGTATTCCAAGGGTCAGGACAGGTAAAACAAGGCCAAATATCCCCATCAGGTGCAAGCTTCATCCAACCTGGCAAACTCACAGGATTTGCCTTAACTTTCTTAGTATTGATTGATCCCTACCTAAAAAGTAAGGAGCCAGGCCGAGCAGTTACAGCAGGTTATTCACAAAATTACTAGAGGTTGTGTAAAGCCCAAACCAACCTGTTCTGAGGACGACTCATATCTCCAAAAAAAAAAAAAAAAAAAAAGCCCATCTGGTGGCAGAGCTCCCCAGGGGTTTAAAAATACCAGTGCCTGGCCTGCAGACATGGCTCCTCATGCATTCACATGCTGATTAAACATCTGATTTGTCCTGCATTTAACTCTGACAATTGCTTTGCAGAACCCCAGAGTGTGCATTAAGCCCTCATAAAAACACTTATGGGCCATCATTGTCAGTGGCACACTGGATGTGCCAAGCAAAAAATTAACATAACTGGACTGTTATTATCTCCAAGCAAAAAGTATTATCAGTATGACTGGAACACCTCCAGTTCTCTCCCCTGACATGCTCAGTTCCCACTGCTAATAGGATCTTGCTCATTTTAGACTCCAGGAGCAGGAGTGATGAGCACATACACACCAGGGTAAATGCTAAGAGATGGCTGGGCTGTAGAAATGCCAAATATCAAATCCCCACCATCGCAGCAGGATTTGTTAGGAAGTCTTCATCATTCCTGGGCAGATAGAACAGATTAAATGCAGTATCCAAGATTATCTTGATGAAGTTCTCCTCTTCAGTATGCATTTTTGTAAGTCTCAGAGCACTATTAGCAAGATTTAATAAATTAATCAACATCCTTTATCCTGGTGGATACCAGTGAGGATCTGATGATGCATGAAGCACTCACAAAGTTTTGCAGCTGAATCAGCCTCTAAAAGCCTTTCTTCTTCAAAGACAGTGAGGTCAGAGCAGGGTTTATTGCAATCTTCCCCATACAGAGGTCAAAAATTAATACTGGGGCTAATTAGCACCCTCGCTTGCCTTGCAGTCACAAGTGATTAGTTTGTTGTAAAATCTGGGGCCACACCACATTGCTCATTGCTTTCACTGCCTTGAACTGTCACAAACTGGTAATAAATGTTCTAGGCAGATGAATTAATGGGATAAACATTTGCAGAGGGACCTGAGCAAGTAATGTGTAGGAATTCAGAGGGAGAGGATCAATACCACTTCTAAAAAATAGCTTTTTTATAGCATCACTGTGCTTCTATTTCTTTTCTCTGCTGCCTGTCTCCGCTTTTATGGGTATAATTTGTGCTGGACAGTGAACTGTGCTGAAGCATGAGATGGAGTTTTTATTACATGGCACAGCAACAACACCATGAGCAAGGCATCACTGTCTCAAAATGCAGACAGAAAATTATACCAATGATATCCGCACCGATATCCTGCCTTGGCTTATAGCTCTTTACAGCTCTAAAGAAGGTCTGTGATTTTCTTCATTAGCAGCCTCTTTACCTCAAGGGGGATTTCTTACCCCCTTGTTTTTTGCTTTCCCCCTGACAGGATGAGAAATTTTGTCCTGTCACAGGGTCCTTTTCCTTACTTTGTCATGATCCAGAGGTGAACAAGTCATGGCATCAAATATTCTTTGGAACATTCTTTAGGCAAAATATTAATTAATATTGTATTGTTCCTGAAAGTCAGTTAAAATATCAGTAAGGACATTTGTGGTTACCTAAAAGTAATGCTAGGAGCATTTTGAAGGTGTTAGTCTTGGATATCTTGGGCTCTCTGATTTTTCCCTGATCTAATCCCACAGTAGAAAATCTGATGTCAATCATCAGACAACAGAGTTGGCAACTCCCTGCTGGTGCAGTTACAACACACTGGGAGGGTATCAAAACATGTTCAATAAAATATAATTCAGACACGAACATAAATATAATTCAAAAGGCAAAATTCTCCACTCTGGCTGGTATTTATAAAGAGCCAAACTGTAGGACTGTGTTCCAATTATCCCTAAGAGCCAATAAAATGGGCAATAAACAGGGCTTTATCTGAGCAATGCAGAGCAACAGCATTATCCATCCCAAATTACTGCTGCAAAAATGGGCCAGACACTGAATGGTCGCAGCCTGAAGCAGGAGCCTGGCAGGGGAGGAAACCTGGATTTGGGGAAAGAGCAGGAAGAGGAAATCCTGGCCATTCCTCAGTCACTGCTACATATGTACAGGATGGTTTGGATCTCATTCTCTCAGGCAGCGTCGGGTTGAGGTGAGGCACAGAGGTGAGGTGAGAAGGTGAGGAGAAGCTCTGATTTATCCAGGATAAAAAGATCAATGAAACAACAGCATTATGTTCATGTTAGGGAGCACAGATCACAAGATACATGCTTAATCAGCTACTCCTAAATAGACTTCCAAACTATGGTGGGTTGAGCACTGGCCAAAGGCCAGTGCACTCACTAAAATTATTTACCCCTTTTCTGCTTGAGATAGGATTAGGAGAACAGCAAAAGCAGGCTCAAAACTTTAAAGTGTATAAAGAAAATTTTATTAGCAGAACTAAAAGGAGAATAATAGGAATGAAATAAGCTTTCAGAACACTTCTCCTCCCCCCACCTCCTCTTTCTTTTCCCACTGACAACGTAAAGTGACAAAATCTGGGATTTTCAGCTAGTTTACTACCTCTAAAATAATCTCTCTTCAGTTCACTTAGGGAGAAGAATCTGTCTTGCCATGCCATGGAGACTTTTCCACAAGAAACAGTTCGCGTGTGGCTTCAATGTCACAGCGAATCAGCCACCCGGGAGATGGAAATCTGATTGCCATGTGAAAGTCCCTCCCCTCGACTAACACCTTTTCCTATAATTGTTTATGAGGGCTCAATCTTTGGCTAATGGGGTACAAGTTTAAGGATGAGCTGTTCAGAAGCAAAGGTTGTCTTCATCTATCTCTGAGATTATCTTCATCTCTGGGGGCAAAGAGTCTTCATGACTCCTATGTCTCTGTGTTAAAGCTTCTCATTGGACCATGAAATGAACAGAACTAATGCCTTTATTAATGTTCAGCTCTTTATTAGAAAGATCAGCTGGGCAGGGGGCTCAATGCAGAGCTCGCCCCCACGGTCGTAGCTTTCCCAAGGCAGCCGAAAGGAAGGAGGCGTGCAGAGTCTGTCACTGGAGTCCAGAGCAGCAGCTCTCCTTTCTTCTTTCCTTGTGGCACACCGGTGGCCCAAGGATGAGGAGGCGTGGTGTGCAGAGTCTGTTGCTGAAGTCCAGAACAACAGCTGTCCCCGCTCCTTCCGTGGTGGCAGCACCAGGGCTCTCTGTCTCTGTGTCTCCCTGCTTCTCAGAGCCTAATATAGTCTATTCTTTCTTAGGTGATGGCAATGGGTAAAAGTCAATCAGGGGATGTGTTTCCCTCTTCCTCAGCTAGGGCATTTGTCTAGACTCCTCTACTGTGTTCAGTTTTTGATTTATATTCCTTTTTATCTCCTAAAAATACTCCCATTATCCTAAGGGGTTTTTATTTGCATGTTAGTCCCAGAATGGCAGCATGGAGGGGTGGGAGGCCAGTTATCTCCAGGTAGTTTAGAGAAAACAAACAGAGTAATTAGCATTTCAATATCGGTACTTAGCTAGAGTTAGTAGTTTCTTTTAGTGTTGCCATGGGAACTAGGAAGGCCCTGCCCACGTCTCTGGGGAACACGTGGAAACTGTTCATTACAGATCACAGCTACTTCAGCACTTGCTTGCTTCAGCACAGATGCCTTTGCTCATGTCTACAGTTTGAACGCACCATCCTCCCATGCTTTTCATGAATTACAGGGATATTTTAGGGTATCATAGTCCATCACCATGGCTTTACAAAAGAATTTCAGCCCAAGGCTAAAGCATCTCCTCAGTCTCCTCCCATCTAGAATTTGACTCCTTCATTGACCTCGGTGTCTCCATGTTGTTTTCTTTACGTGTCTTCACCCTTTCCTCCTCTCTTACTTGAGAGAGGATTAATGTCTGTAGACTAAAAGAGTTAATATCTTGCCTGGGCCTGAAGATAGTCATGTGATCTCTGCCGGGCAGCAGTCAGTCTGGTTGCATGGCTGTTTTCCAGCCCCTACCACATTCAATTCCAGCTGCGGGGCTGCTTTTCTGTGAGGGGCTGCAGGGCCACCTCTGTTCTCAGCCACATGATTTCTCACGGCGCCTGAGGATAGTCCTGGAAGGATGGCTCGGCGGCCCACTGCTGGAGCAGGGGGTGGGATGGGGCAGCTCGGCCCTGGCCAAAGCTCCAGCGGAGCCGGCCCGGCCCAGCCCGCCGGCTGAGCTGCGGTTGAATCTCAGCCGAGCCGCGCCGCAGGCCAAGCTGGCCGGCCCACAGGGGTCAGGGCCCGGGCGGCCCCACCAGGCATGCGAGCTGTGTGGTGGAGTGGGGCCTGGCCCAGCTACACCTGGGTTGCTTGGGCTCCCACTTACCTGTTCAATAGCCAGAAGCAAGAGGGTTTTTCCCAGACTTTCTTTGTCTTTAAATGTTATTTCACAGAGGCGTGTTCAGCTTTCTTAAGTGGTTTAACAGTGTGTCAACATTCAAAACTAGCCAGCTGATTTGTTCTGTTGGGTCTGGAGGAACTGTTAGCAGTTTGTCTAAGAGAATCACTTCTGTGGTTGACAGATTTCTCCTTAACTAAAAATCCAAGCCATCTTAAACCACGACACAAGCCTAGAAATGGTTTCTATTATTAAGAAGTCTTGTAATAATTTATGTTTTCCACCTGTGGTTAGTAGTGCCAGTGACTAACCCTTAGCCTGTTGAAAAAAAAAGAAACCAATAACTTCCTTAAAATAATCAGAAGTTTTCTCCTCTTCCATCACTTCAATTCCATTACTCAGGTTTGTTTTCTCTTTTACTTTGTTGTTTCTCCAGGCTGCAAGTTAAAGCACTCACAGAATTTCAATCAGAATCCAAGGCAGGAGGGATTTGCAGATTCACTTCTCAAGGCCGCAGGTGCTTCCAGCTGAAGGCTGGCACAAGATGTAACAGAAGTGTTTCCTGATCAGGTGCTGGCACAAAGCTGCCACTGGGCAAAAGTTCCCACCTTCGCTGACCATCTGAAATGAAACTGCATTCTACAGAAATGGTTGGAATTTTGCCATAGACTTCTGTGAACTCACATTCTTTGTCCATGGCACTCTAGTGCTTAACCATGAGCCGTCTTCTGCATAAAGCGCCCCCCCCCCCCAATCCATTAGCTCTCTACAGCCTTTTTATTTAATAGAGCAAATGCAGCCATGTATTTATCAGGATTTTGCAGTGGTAATTGCATGGACTGCTCCTCTGGGACTTTAGAGGAGTCTGCCAAAATATTATTATTGTTAATTAATCAGGTCTATTCTGAGCCAACTGCCGCTCCCACTGAAATCAAATGCATACATTTCAATAAATCCAGGTTCATTAGAATCTGTCCTCTTTTTTTTCCTGCTAAATTCTGTATTTCTTTTGTTTCCTTAAGCAAGGTTGCTTTTCCAGCAATTCTGAAGAGTCCTGATTTATTTTAGCAAATTTCTTGAGATTCTCTCAAGTCTGAGGCTCAGCCCAGTAAGAACCAGGTTTGTGTGTCACATTCAAAGGGGTTTCCACAACACACCAGACAGAAAAGGGTTTCATTCACTCATTTTGAATTTGAGACATACAGACATTAAAGAGTAGGATATGTCACACACTCGGGTACTGAGTAAAAGAATTAATAATAAAGAAAAAAGAATCCTTTCCTGTTTGCATAGATTTGGAGTATATACTCATGTTTGGCTCCTTGGAGGTCTCTGAGCTGTGACTGACTTGTTTGGTAAAATGTTCTCAGTGTCACCATCTCAGGGTTTTAAGACCGGTGAATTCCACACTGTACCTCATTTTCAGGTACTGAGAGCCTTTGTAGCCTCCAAACCCTGCCAACACTTCCTCACACCTACCAGAACAGTACAAACAGAAAGAGAGATATATGAGAAAATTGTGGATTTATTTATCCTAACCCCTAGTTTAGGATACAGTTTTTAAGAAGATCCTAGAAAATGTGTTTTCTGGCATGAAGGGGCACATGGGCAGGCCATGAACAAGCTCTCACAGCTCTTGATGAAAAATCAGGGTGTTTTCTTTCAAAACCAAGAATTTGAACCCTCTATGGTCAAAGCAGGAGATTTGAGGACTAAAAGATACCAATAAATGCAAAGGATGTTGATACAAAAAGTTGCCTCATGATGATGGAAGAAATGTGCTGTGGTTTAGGGTACTGACACTGATTTATTCTTTCTCTCATTTAATTGACATGTGTATAATTACCCTAATTGCCCTTGGAGGCAGAGGAGAGATTTCTCACTGTCAGGGCTGAACAGACTGGCTCAATCATTGTCATTGGAATTGCTCTGTTAATATAAAGATAAGAACATTTTCTACTAATGCTAAGTTAGGAGCAGGTTACCCTCTAGTGATTCTGTTGCCCTCTAGTGACTGAAATTTTTGAGATGCTGTAGAATGTCTTTACTGTAAACATAAAATCTTGTTCTTCATATTAAGAGGTCCAATATTAAATCCCTGCTACAAAAAATCTGCTGTACAGACAAGGACATTTGTACACCCATTCAAGGAATACCAAAACTCTTCTATCCTAAGAAAATGAATTTGTGGTCACATCCCCTGTATTCACAATTGCTGGATTATGCCCTTTTCTTACCCAGAGATGGGGCAACTGAGAGGTGTTTTAAAAACTTTTCTTCTATTTTCAGTCTCATGTGAAGGGTGAGACAATACAGATGTTATAATTCACGCCATCATAATCAGAAGCTAAATATTTCCTAATTACAATACATTATAAATGTTTCTTGGCCTATAAGCATTTGCTACACTATGCTGTAAATGCTTTAAAGCCAATCATATAAAATTACCTTTCGTGGGTCCTACTACAATGTATCTATAGTTCTATTTCTCTAAAGTATCTAGTCTTATTTGCAAGGCCATCTTTTGAAACTTGTTTCTAGCTCCATTTCTCTCTCAGCAATGTCTGTCCATTCCATGGCGTTTCTAAGTCAGCATTTTTTATCTCAAAGTTTGCATACAGATGCAGACTATGTGAGCCTTCCATCAGGCCTTGAGAATTCTCTACAAATCCATTTCCCACATTTCCCTCTCTCTCTTGAACAGAAAAAACTTCTTCGATGGTCTTGTCCATCGTTTGTCATGCACAGTGAAGTACACAAGGTATTATCACTAACATTGTCACTATAACAATCAATGCATGGAAACATATTTTGTAAAGCTCTTTTAGTCAAGGTGCAAAACTCTATTCTTCAAACAAGTTGTCTAACCATGATCTATCATCTATTTTAATTTGATTTGTTAAATCTCTCCGTTTTTGAAGTTGTTTGTGGATGGACTCTGAATGGTTAGACAAATTCTTATCTCAGAGTTTGCATACAGATGCATACTATGTGAGTGTTCTGTCAAGCTTTGAGAATTCTCTATAAATCCATTTCCCACATGAATTCCCAAGGGATTCAAGAGTCTTATTGCTCAAATTACCTGGAAATGAACAGGGAAATCTTATCACAGGGAAAAAATTATGCCTAGGTATATAGGTACCATTTCTTATGGTACATATCCATCTGTTATGAATGGATGTGGGGTTTAGATAAACCCTTGCCTTTTGCCCAGGCCTCTGGCAGCAAGTAATAGCTTTATTGAGGTGGCCAGTCTGCCAAAACCCACTCTCATTCACCAGTTCTTTAATAATGGCGGGTATGGTCTCTTATAGACTGAATTATTTATTTAATAGACAGAAAACTAACAGACATAAGACTTAAAATGAACTAATACTACACAGGAAAAAGGACAAAAAGAGAAAGTACTAGTAAGTATATATAGCGTGAGGTTAAAGTTACCTGTTAATGTTACAGCTAGTGAAGAAATAATATAACTTAGGATTCAATGTATCTTACTGTCCAGTAGTTGGTGGGGTACACATCGAGATCCTTTCCCTCAATCCCCACAGAAGTAACCATGGAACCTGCGTCCAGACTCCAGAGGTTTCTCACACTTTCAGGGTGTGTGTGTGTAGAAGGCTTCTGCTTCTGTGACAAGTCGTGTGTCTTTCATAGTTTGTAAAACAGTGTCTCTTAGTCAAGAAAATTTCCTTTATCTTTTCCCAGATCTGCTCTACAGACTAAGATCTTGATTCTCAGCTGAGACCTGAGCCCTTTTGGCACCAGAGATGAGACCTTGCTAGACCTCTTACCCCAGGTTATCTGGGGAGGGGGTGGTGGGGTGGTGTGTGTGTGTGTGTGTGTGTGTGTGTGTGTGTGTGTGTAGATGTCCTGCCACAACATGTTGGTTTAACTTGTTCTTAGTGTTTCTGTCAGTCCTCTGTTGACAAAACAGATAAATCCTTAAGTCTTCATGTTCTTCCTTTATCCAGCAGCATAATGTGGAAAAGGCTCTTGGAGCACTGGGTGTGCAGATTGTGGGTCCATGCAGCTCCCTCAGGTCTTCTCAAATGATTCAGCATGGGCTTAGATTTTTAAGAATTGCACCTACTTTGAATTTCTATGTTCAGAGCCCATCCTTGACTAAGTCAAGGTTTATCCAACAATTTAACAATCCCTGGCCATTGGCTGTTCGCAACCTACTTACTGAACTATTTATTACTATGTATTACTATTTCTTCCTTTTAAGATTTCTTCCTTTTAAGATACTGTTTCTATCCCATATTTCAGCTTCAAGATCTGCCTGGGTTGTTCCTGTTGCCTGGATGACCCACATCCTCAAGGATATCAACACCATCACTAAAAGTAGTCAGGTAAATAGAGCAGGGGATATATTTGGAACCTGGGGATGAAAAAGAAGAGTTAAGTAGAACAGTTTTGTCAGGAAAATCCAGAAATGCCAGAGGCTTATGTCCAAAAAAGGAAACAGAGCAGTCCTTCAACTTCATTCAAATAAAGGGAGAGAGTCCACTGGGTCCACGCCCGCAGGGTGTATTAAATTATAAATCCTCCGGGCTTCACCCGGGTGCCCAGCCAGTCCGGGGGAAAACCCTTGGCTGACCAGTCCACGGGGAGGAGGTGGCGGGACCCCGATAGCTCCACCAGAAGGATGGGAGGACTCTGGGGTAGCTGTATTCCTAGAGGCTTTATTTCAGGAGAGTCGCAGGAACAGGAGGAGGAGACGAGGGACACAAGCGCTCTAGGAGGGAGCAAACTCCAGGAGCCCCGAGGGAAGGCGGGGCTGGGTATTAAGGGCAAAGGAGTAGGCGTGGTTAGGGTACAAAACAACCAATGGGCAACGGGTAAAGGGGAGGAAACAGAGTGGGGTGACATACAGAGAACCAATCGGGGTACAGAGGAGGAGTGGTATTCTAACAGGGGCCAATGGGGATAACAGAATAACTGAACTTTCTGGAACTGGGGAGAGTACCAAGCATTGATGGACAGCTCTTCTGGGGCGGAGAGCAGCAGTTGATTGGCAACCTTTTCTAAACTGTTGCTGCCTCCCAAGGGAGAGCAGGAACCCCTCCCACAGCAGGGTTTTCTCTCCCAAGGTTTAGGGGGGCGCAGCTTCCCTTTCATCCTAAATTCCCAGCCGCATGTTGCCCTCTTCCTTTCCCCACTAGCTGAGGTACTGGGAAGGTGGAGCCTTCCCAAACCGCTCACCCCATATCCCCCCTTGAACCTACTGGTTTACCCCAAAGCTGAGCCTTGTGCAGACCCTTGACTGTTTCGGGAGTCAAGCCGTCCGGGCTCTGCAATGAACCTGTTGCCCAAAACCAGTAGAGCCATTAAGACCCATTTCAAAGACGTTAACACCCATACCTTCATTCATCTAATTATTTTTAAAGACATTAGCAACATCTTTCAGTTTGATACCTTGATACAGGAATTTGGCACCTTTTATGTGAAGATGCTCTTCAAAATCCCTGCTCTGTATCTTTAGAAGTCTTCATCTCTTTGTTGCCACTGAAGCGTCTAAACATAAACCAGACTTTAGGTGCCTGGTTGTTCCCCCTGTGCTGTTTTTGCTCCTGCTTGGGATGGGATATCTCCTGCCTGTCATCCCTTCCCCTTGGACAGAAAATGCTTTCCCCACAGCAGGATAACTCCAGATTTGGTGCATCCACCATAAAATCAGGGAATAGTTTGAGCTGGAGGTAATTTAAGCCCATCCAGTTCCATCTCTTGGGCAGGGTCAGGTCAACTTCCTCTATCCCAGGGTGCTCCGAGCCCCATCCAACAAGGCCTTGGACACTTCAGGGATCCAGGGGCAGCCACAGCTGCTCTGGGAATTCCATCCCAGCCCCTCACCACCCTCACAGGGAGGAATTTCTTTGCAATATCCCCTCTAATCCTGCCCTCTGGCAGTAAAAAATCATTCCACCTTGCCCCATCATCACTCCAGGCCCTTGTCCAAAATCACATTTAAATCATGGACACACAATCAGATGGACCAAAATAACTGAAAGATGTCATGGAAATGGTGACAATTGTGAAATCAGGAACAGGGTGCTTTGGTAATGGTTTATATCCCCATGTCCATTTTTTCGTTTTGGTTTTGTGCCCGGAATGGTCACTGCCTCCCCTGGCGCCAGGAGTATCGTGATGGGTGAGGGGCAGCCCAGGACCCTGCAAGGGTTGGAGGCCAGGGGCTGGCACTTCCTTCCTGTGGGTGATCGAGTCAAGAGCCATGCAACATGGGAGTCTGACAGAAATACTGTTGTCCTATGGATTTTGCCTGTGTCTTTCTTTTCCTTTACCTTTGGCACCGTGACCGGGGCTTGCCAGCTTGCTTCCATGCTGCTTGGCTGCTCGGGAGCCCAAGGCCAGCATGTGCTGCGCCTGGAGTGTTCCCCTCTGAGCAGCAGCCTGCCCCAGGAACAGCCTTGCTCCTGGGCTGTTCAAAGGCACCAACCCCCATCCAGCCCCACTGTTTTCTGCTGCTGCTTCAGAGCTTTTTGCTACACTTTAACTCCATACCCTGTGTCTGCCGGAGTCCCAGCAGCTCCTGGCACAGCTCTGGAGTCCTTGCTACACTTACTTTGCTGTCCTGGATGTGCCTGCCTCTGCTCTGTTCCAGTCGCTGCTCTGACATTCCTGATACAGCCCATCTCACCATCCAGAGGGGCACCGGCATCAGCTGCCCGGGTGGGTTTGTAAAGGAAGCCCGTTCTCCATCTCTCCCGCAGTCTCGCCCACCATTACCCACGTGCAAAGAGGCGGCCAAGCTCGTGCACAGCGCCCTCTGCATTCGCGGGGGAATCACGGCAGCTGCCCCAGCTGGCCGGGAGCCGCCAGTGCCCCTGGCAGCTGCGCCCGGAACTGCACCAAAGGGCAAGTGCCTGCAGCCGGCAGGGGGCTGGTACTGGGTGTGTGCTCTGTTTGTTGTTAATACCGCAGTTGTTGGGTTTTTGCCTTGTTATACATATATGTATTAGTAAAGAACTCTTATTCCTTTTCCCATATCTTTGCCTGAAAGCCCCTTAATTTCAGAGGTACAGTAATTTAGAGGGAAGGGGGTCACATTTTCCATTCCGGGGGAGGTTCCTGCCTTCCTTGGCAGACACCTGTCTTTCAAACAAAGGTAAGGGGAATCTGAAAATATATTTGCCACAGAAGGAAAAGAAATGTGCATCTAGTGCCCTCCAGCCTGAGAGGTGCCATGCACTCATCACATGGAGATCTTTGGAAATAAATGTCCTTTAATATTTACAAAGCATCTCTCATCCACAGAACAGAAAGTACAAGGAATTACTATTAAATTTTATATTGCAATGCCAAGGCATTCTGAGATTTTAGCAAATAAAATTCACATTTCAATAATTTATTGGAGAAGGTAATTCTTGAGAACTTTACTGCAGGCAGTCAGGAGGGCTGATAATCTGTCTGTGGTACCCTTGATGCCAGAACAGCCATGGGAACGGGGATGTCACATGTGCTTTTCCTCCTATTTTATGGTAAATAATGGAGCTCGCATTGTAAGCACTTGGATCTGCCTGAGCCATGTCAGGTGCCAGAAAACAGACAAGGAATATCTGACTACAAAAAAGCCAAAGCTTTGCTCCATCAGAAAAAGGAGCACAAAATTGTTTTAAAAAAAAAAAAAAAAAGCCCCAAAAAACTATACCTCACAGAAATAGAAACAGTGAAGTTTGCCCATGGTCTCTTGGCTCCAGTGAGTGTTCCAGGATGCCAAAGACTTGTCATCAGAGCCACCAATGGAACGTGGGAAGAGCATGCTGCTCCCCTGCTCCTGCTGCTGCCCAGACTCCCGCTGTTTGTGTCACTAACTCCTCCTGGGAATTTCTATGGATCAGAAATGCCTTTGTGCTGCTGACATGGGGTTCAGGGAAGTAAAAATAAAATACCTGCTGGTGACATAAAGAGTAGATTTTTCTCTCCATGAGAAATTACATGCCAGCATGTTCTCTTTAAATCACAGTTGAACATAACTAAATACTTCAAAACAAGATGAGTAAATATTTTCAGCTCTCTGTCATTCATGGAATCACAGGACCCAGTGTCTGAAACTGCTGGAATAACTGCTAGAGAGTTTATTTTCCTTGTTCCCTTCATGCTTTGCTTTTTGTGAGAATGTTTGCACAACCTCTGACTGAAGTGGACTTTGAAACCAAAGTTTATTTTTTCAGTTTCATCACTGATGCCTTGATTTAGTTCTTATTCTAGAACAGCATCATTATCTCAACTCCACTGCAGTCTATGAATTTCCATCAATGCAGCAGGACTGCGAGCCAGGCTGGGTTTGAAGGATCTTATGGAGCACTTACCGAAGTCAAAGGGAAAATATTTTAACTTCGCTTGTTTTGGGTCAGACTGCAAAAAACCAAATTAGGCCTCTCTAGAAGGGGTTGGAGGTGGGTTGGAGGCCAGAGGAGGAACACGCTGCAGTCTAAGAGCAAAATGGGAAGCTGGATCAGAATGGGTGAGTGACCTTTGTTTGGTGGAGTAGGGGGAAAAAAGAATTGTCTCATTTTTCTCCCTGTTTGAACATACTCAATCTTTCCCTGCAGCTCTTCCACATTTTCTATACACTGGCAGTTCTGCCTGGAGACAAAGACGTCGCCGAATGTCCACATACAGAAGAAAAGACCGTCCCATCACGCGACAGCAGACAAAACAGAAAGTGGAACAACATTCTGCTCTAGCAGTTAAGCCATAAGCCAGACACAGCCTGAACAGAAACTGTTTTCTGAATGACATGTTATTATCCCTTGTTTACCCTAAAAACCCTATTGCTTTCCCTTCTTAACTTTTACCAAAAACCTCTAACCTTATACCCACTCCCCCATCCTTAGCTTATAGAGAGAGGAAAAAAAAAAAAAAAAAAAAAAGGCGGGGGGGGGAAAGGAAAGGAGGAAAGGAATAAGGGAGAAAACCCTCTCCTACCACCATAAAGATAACAAATGTTGCTTATATTCCCTATTAGAAGCCCCATCCTTGTCCAAAGATGAAAATTATCTCCGTTGGTGCTGTCCTCACTGCTGCCTGGATGCTTATCACCATACCATATGCCTTCGGCTGGATTAGCCCACAGCCTAGCCACAATGTTTGGGTAACCTTAGCGAAAACATTAAAACAGGATAACATGTGCTTATCCATGGGAAGCATTGATAACCCACTTTCCACATGTTTAATAGGGATTCCATTTGTAGCAGACGATTGGCCCGTCTATAATTCAGAGCTCCTCTGCACCACAGGTAGGAGCCCCAACATGGTAAATACTTGGAATGAGTGGACAAAAATGTTGCCCAATGCTCAAGAGGAACCCCAAGAATTGGACCTGTTGGGGTCCTCCAAGGCAACATACTGTGTCAAATTTTACTTTAGATGTCCAAAGAACAATTGACCAGAAATTGACCAGACAAAAAACACATACAGAGAGGATGTATCACACATCAACAAAGCCTATAACTATCTGGATTGGCGCAATTACACTGCTCAGGTGATCTCTGTATCCTCTCTCCACCCCAAAGTATTACCCAAAGGAACATTTCTCATCTGTGGTGACAGAGTATGGGCTGGGATCCCCTCCCACCTCCAGGGAGGTCACTGTAGCCTTGGAAAACTTTCCACCCTCACTCCAAATATTACCTTGTTACATAATTGGAAAAAAGAAAGCGAATTAAAACACCACAAAAGATCCTACGCAGAATTTGATGAAAATTGTGATCCAAAATTATACGATTGGAACAAAGCAAAAAAGATTGCAGTCTCCCTTCTCCTACCCTGGGGTAGCTGCTGCTAAAGCTCTTGGTGAAATAAATCACTTAGGGTGCTGGTTCAGCAAGCAAGCCAACGCTACCTCTGCCACCCTAAGCGATCTTTTAAAGGAAGAAGAAACCACGAGACATGCATCACTTCAAAATTGAGCAGCAATTGACTTCCTACTGCTAGCCCACGGACATGGCTGCCAAGACTTTGAAGGGATGTGTTGCTTCAATCTCTCTTCACGCTTGGAATCCATCCACGCAAACATCCAGAAACTGAAGGAACTTGTGAAGGACTTAAAAGTAGAAAGCAACCCAGACTGGGTCAATGACCTTTTCAGTCAATGGGGATTAATGGGATGGGTTGCATCGTTGGTTAAGGGAATTCTGTGGATTTTCATTGTAATTGTCATTGTGTTGAATATGTTCTCATGCCTTGTCCACTGTTTCAAAAGAACTATAGGACACGCCTTTTTACTAAATACAGAAAGTGGAGTTGTAGCAGGCAGAGGCCCTGCAAGGCCTCTATGGCGGTCACTCGCCTAAGATAAGAGATGCATAGTCATGATGAGTGGACCAAAGCAGCCCGTCTTCTGCCCTCAGACCCTTGTTATCTCTCTGTAAGGCTATAGGTCGTATTCTCCTCAAACCTGGCCATTGGACAATTTCCAACACCCCAGTATCCTACATAAACCCCATCTCTGCCCAATTTGGCAGAAGAGCTGTCACTGGAAACCTTTGCAGGAGCTGCCAATAAAGACACCGCTGCGGAACTCCATACAGCCTTCTCCTCTCTCAATCCCTGGGTCTGCTGAGGCACATAGTGAGCAATGAGCTGAAATCACTAAGAGCTGAACTCACTAGAGCTGAAATCACTCCAGAGTTGCTCTCTAAGTAGCCTGCAGCTGGGAGCTAGCCTGGGAAACCCAGAAAGGCTGAGCTGATTAGCACAGCGCTATCTGGGACACCTATGGTGGCAGCTGCCCAGGGGGCTGGACAGACCCCTGGGACCCCAGGCCGCCATACAGTGAGATGTATTTTGAGAGCATTTCACCACCCAGATACATCAATGGGTTGTGCTGTGGTGGAGATTTTGAAATGGGAGATAGAAAAATAGCTCCTGTAATTTTCTTTTGTGATGCCTTGAAGTAACTTTTCCATAAGCACATCCCTCCTCAAACACTATTGGAAAGGATTACTGCCTGTTTTCCCTACCTACCTCAAAAGTTTGCTTTTTTTTTTTTTTTTTTTTTTTTTTTTTTTTTTTTTTCTGGGAATTGCTACCATTTTTTTCCCTTTGGAACTTGAAGGATTCCTCCATATTGTCCAATTTAAGTCTGTAGATAAATAATTCCATTTTCAACTTCAGTCTTCCTCCAACTAAGCCATGACTCTTAAACAATGTCAGATTTTTTTTAGCTTCATACCAAAGTGCAGAGTTAAAACTGGGACAACAAACTAGTTTTGAATCCTTTAGTGGATTTTTTCATATTTATAACAAGGAAAATCTCCCTGCCAATTTTCTGTATGAGGCACTGGATTTTCCGGACACTGCAGTTCCCAAAGAACCACAAATATAAACTGCAAATTAATTGGTTCTCTTACTGTTCTCAAAGATGGGCTTCCTCCATCTCTCTGGAACAGGACAAGCTCTAGGGTGCCTCAGAGAAGATAATTAAAGCATCTTCCTATTACATTCAGACTTGCCAAATAATTTATAGAAAGGGAGAAACATTGCACCATCTCTGAAAGGGATGGAAAAGTTAAATTGCATATCCTTCAGAAGCTCTACAGAGATACAGATGGAAGTGACTTAGTTAAATCAATGTTTTTTCTCACTTGTACAAATATTATGAACAAAATGTAGCTATTGCAAAGCATCTGGAGACTGGGGTGAGAATAATACAAAATAATTATAATAATATAACAATAAAATAAAAATAATGGGAATCTGCATGAACATCTGGCTTCTCCTTTAGGTTTCAGTCTTGCCAGAACAAGGAGCTCTTATCACATATTGCTAAAATATCTAATGCAGAGCCAGTCCATCTCAATGGTAAATTCTGAATTTCTGGCTCCCTGCAGAGTCACTCTGGCCTTCACCTCTGCAGGGTGCTCAGAGCCAGGGTAGACCCTGCTTATTTCAGAACTTTGTGCTTGTTGGACCCCTGTGAAAACCACAGAATGAAGTGCTGAGCCTTGGAAGAGGCTTGGAATATTTGCCACCAAAAGGCAGCTTATCTGGATGTAAAGAGAACAGCACACACTGCAATCAGCGACAGCCAGCCTGGATACAGTATGGCCCATCTGTGCCTCACTGTACTGACAGAAGATGTCCTTTGCCTCTGAAAAACCCCTTTGTTGGTGCAAGACTGTGGGTGACAGTGCTTGTTCTGTAGCATCTCAGAGGACACGAATCATTTGGGCTCTGCTGGTTTATCAGGCACCAGCCCCTGCAGGTCTAGCACAGGCAGCTGTTCCCAGTTCCCAGCGTGGTGGGAGCTGATCAGCTCCCAGGGACACAGGAGAGGTGCGGCCATTCAGTGCTTGGAAGCCTCTGCTGGTCCCACAGGAGCTCTGGGGAAAGCCCTTCCTATAAATAATGGACAAGCATTGCTCATCTCATTATTGACTGGAGTGAAAGGAATCAATGCCTCCAGCTGGGCTCTGGCATCTTCTCATATCACCAGGAGAGATCCCAGAGGATCCTGAGGAACAGCATGCTGTGAAAATTAGAATGTGGCACTGGGGATGAAGTTTACTTTCCTTCCTGCTTTGCTGTAGAAGGATGGGGGCTGTACCCAGGTTTCTCCATCTTCAGGAAAGAACCTGTTCCACAACCCAACCATCCAGGGGGAACTACTGGAACAGGTTGTGGCTGCCCCATCCCTGGAAGTGTCCAAAGCTGGGTCGGATGGGGCTTGGAGCAACCTGGGACAGTGGAAGGTGTCCCTGCCTATGGCAGGGGGTGGCACTGGATGGGCTTTAAAATCCCTTCGCACCCCAACCATTCTGGGATTCCCTGATTTCTGTATTAAAGGCTGATGATCCCTTCTGATTCTGGCAGTTTCACAAACATCTGGCATTTTGCAGTGTTTCTTGGTCAATAGTAAGTCAATGGTAGATGGATTACTGATGGATTATGAGGTTGTAAGAGGATTTAATTATAGGATCAAGGCATCCATAGTTCTAAATAAGATTAAAATGTCATGTTTAGATCAACCTTTTCCAACAAAGGACATCAAAGAGCTATTTTAATTTACATTATGCATTAATGGGTTTGCCTATGGCTTGCCATTAAGTGAATTATCAATATAAGAAGAGGGTTTTTACATTTACAATTGAAAATAGCCACTAAAACAGAATTGGTTATAGTTGCTTCACTGATACGCTTTAACCTCAAAGGAGAAGTCTCCACACACACACCAAGGGGGGACAATTATTCAACTGCCATCATCAGGACTAAGAATTAACCAAAAGTTCATCTGTGTGCAAGAAGCAATTAAATAGAAGTGACTAGAATTGAAAAACTTTTTGAAAGGTCACTTACTTGTCTAAAGACTTCTTTTATTTGAGGTGGACACTACCAGTGTGATGTCATTACCCAGGCTTTGTCCTGTGCCACAGTCCTGTGACAAACCTGAGAAATGTGATCTGGAGCAGAGGGTTGCACTACAAACCACCAGGGATCCCTTCCAACCTCATCCATTCAGGATAGATGGGAAAACATGGAAGTACCTGCCAGTTGTGTCTTCAGCTGGAATGTGGCTGCAGGAATTGCATCTTCTGCTGCCTCATAGAATATTGAGGTCTGAAAGGCATAGAAAAACCCCACTGGCTCTTTCCTGCAGCACCTCTGGATTTCCTGCTAAGGAATAACAATCCAATTGAATGTTAGTTGTTAATGAGTTCTAAACTCTTTTATCTGATGCTTTAGGCAAGACTGTGATACCTAAGTAATTAACTGAAAGAAAATGAGGCCAACAAACATCCTGAAGAAGCTGCAAAGCAGATCCACAGATATGGTGGTTGGTGTTTTTATAGCTGTTTTGATGTAAAACTTAGATTTTCTATAGTAGTTGGTTAAAATGGTTTCACCCATGTACCCCATTTTGTTCTCCTAATCGTTTGTTCCTGACTTGTTTACCACATAGTTTTCCCGCCACTTGTTTGCCCATCATTGTGTCAATCTCCCTGTTCCCCCCTTGTTCCTCTACATGGTTATGTCAATCCCAGTTGCACTGCCCACTACCCATGTCAATCAGAGTTTCCATACCCCTTGCCTTCCAGAATGTTCCCTGCCAATTGTCCCCTCCTTGGTGGAGGATTGGTTTATGAGGCTTCTTCCCTCCCCTGTGTAGACCCCATTGGTTGTGTTAAGTAGTGTACTCCTCCTCTGAGATCCCCTCATTGGTTGTAAACTGTATCCACCCCTTTTACCCTCCGCTCTTTAAAAGTGCTGGTCTCCCCTCAGTTACTTGTCACTCTCTTCTGATCCTCTTCAGGAATAAAGCTCCTTGAAGACTCAGAGAAGTGGTTCTTCTCTCCTTCCTGTGTCTTGGCTTCTCGTGTGTTACTCCTGCAGTGCTACCCATGCTGCTGCAATCACTGCCATCCCACACAGTCTCAGAAGAGACTTGGAGGCAGCCATTCTTGTGAGTACCCTCTGGCCATAAGTGGGTTTGCTAGCTGTCATCTCCACATCCCGAGGCCACAGAGAAGAACCACACACAGAGTTAGCAAAACAAAGCCAGACCCAGCTTTCTTTCCCAATCATCCTGGTGTTACTGGAAGCTCTTTGTTGGCACAATAAACAGGGAGGGTGCGGGTTTTTTTCTGCCTCAGATAATGGGTACAAATCCAAATAATAATTTCACGCTGGATGAACAGCCAGCTTGTTTGTGGCTGGGCTATCATCAAGACATTGTAAACTGGGAGCTGAAATGGAGAGAGGAACCAATGAAAATCTGGGCAGCTTCTGCTCCTGCAGTTGTTGCTGCTTCCACATCTTCTGCAGGGATTTGGGAGCCCCCTGGGCAGGTTCCTGTTGCAGAGGCCAATAAATATTTACCTCAATAAATGGCAGAGTGAATGCTCTGTGCTTCAGGTTGCATTCTGACAGGTTTAACCTTTCAGGTGTGTATTTCTGCCAGCACAGCTCTCCATCCATGTCTTGAAAACCCACTGAGAGTAATTTTGCTAAGAGTGAGATTCAAAACTACCCTGCCCCTAGGCACAGCCATTCTGCAGACATAATTCTAATTAAAGCTCAGAATCACAGAATTACAGAATCACAGAATAATGAGGTTGGAAGAGACCTCTAAGATCATCAAGACCACCCTATGCCCTAACACCTCAACTAGACTATAGCACCAAGTGCCATGTCCAGTCTTTTTTTAAACACATCCAGAGATGGTGATTCTACCACCTCCCTGGGAAGACAATTCCAGTACTTTATTATTCTTTCGGTGAAAAATTTCTTCCTAATATCCAACCTGTACCTTCCCTGACGTCACTTGAGACTGTGTCCTCTTGTTCTGTCAGTTGCTGCCCGGTGGAAGAGACCGACCCCCACCTGTCTACAGCCTCCCTTCAGGAAGTTGTAGAGAGCAATAAGGTCACCTCTAAGCCTCCTCTTCTCCAGGCTAAACAACCCCAGCTCCTTCAAACATTCCTCACAGGGCTTGTGTTCCAAGCCCCTTACCAACCTTGTTGCCCTCCTCTGGATGCGCTCAAGCATCTCAATGTCCTTACTAAACTGAGGGGCCCAGAACTGGACACAGATGCAGTCTCACCAGTGCTGAGTAAAGGGGAAGAATGACCTCCCTACTCCTGCTGGTCATACAATTCCTAATGCAGGCCAGGATGCCATTGGCTTTCTTGGCCACCAAGGCACATTGCTGGCTCATATTCAACCAGCTGTCGACCAGCACCCCCAGGTCCCTTTCCGCCTGAACACTGTCCAGCCATACTGTCCCCAGCTTGTAATGTTGTAGGGGATTTTTGTGGCCAAAATGTAGAACTCAGCACTTAGACTTATTAAACTTCATGCTGTTGGACTCTGCCCATCCATCCAACCGATCTAAGTCTCTCTGCAGAGCCCTCCTTCCTTCCAATAGATCAACACAAGCTCCCAGCTAACTGTCGTCTGTAAATTTACTAATGAAGGACTCGATGCCCTCATCCATGTCATCTATAAAAATATTAAATAGAACTGGTCCCAGTACAGAGCCCTGAGCTCACCTTACAATGGAATTAAATAGGAAGTTCTGGCTCGTGCATCCCTTGACCTCTTCTTTTACTGTTGCATCCTGGAGTTTGGGTTTAGATTAGGGTTTTTAATTTATGTTAAAATAAGTCAAGTTCTGTAATCCCGTGCACCCCCCGTGTCATTCCCCCCCCCCCCCCCCCGCAGTTTCTGGTCCCATGCTGCCTGCTGCCGGATCTTCCCCCTCTGCTGCTCCTGTAACCACTCCCCCGTCCGGCCCCGGGATACCCCGTGCCTGCCACCCCAATCCACACGATCCCACTCAGCCCGAGGCTCGGTGCCCGCCCCTGCGGGGTTCTCTGGTTGGTCACTGTCGCTGGCGTCACCGTCACGGCAGCCGCCCCTATTTGATGGCAGGCCATGGATCCTCTCACCCCACCCCTCCATAAAATCCTACCCTGCCGGCACCTAGGCGCCATTTTCTCCCATGAGAGTGCTGGGAGTGGTTGCATCTGTCCATCGAACCGCGCCACGTGACCAATAAACTGTTCCTGCCAAGCACGGAGTAAATGGACAAATTCCTTACCTCTTTACCAGATCCCTAGTGCATGGTAACAGAGGCTGGCCAGCCCACGCGCTCAAGACATGGAGCCGTGTCCGGGAACCCGTGGCAGCAAACCCCGGCAGCACATGGAAGCTACGCCACAGCCGGGCTCCAAAGAGCTGCGTGCAGCCGGGGAGAACGAAAGCTAACGCTGCAATTGGCACCCAATGTGGGGCCAAGGCCAGCACTCAGCTGATCGCGTGGACGGAGGTTCACGGCGGAGCTCCGGAAACAGCGCCAGGACCCGCCGCCGCTGGCCTGGGACTGCGTGCCGCCACCAAGGGGAGAGCGCCGCCGCCAAGCCAGAGCGGCAGTGGTCCGCGCCGGATCACCGCTCTGTGCCGGATGGAAAGCGAGAGCAGGGGCTCTCCAAAGTACATCAGTGAAGTCTCTGTTGTCCACGGGAGACCAGACAATGTGCCCTGCGTGGGACAGGAAGTGCAAACTTTCGCAGCCAAGAGGGCAGCAGAAAGGACACTTCTCGGGATTCCTGGACCCTGGTGTCAGCTTTTCTTTGCAGAGACTTCAGTCTGGTAAATATTAGTTGTGGAAATGTGTCCAGCTAATACGGGGAGGGCTTGCTGTGTTCCCGAGGTTGGGACGTGCGGCGCGCAGCATGAATGGCAGCTGCTGGAATCGCCTGCATTTTTTTGCTTTTTTATTCTTTCTTACTGCCCCAGGGGTGAGGTGGGTTGGGCGGAAGAAGCATGGGGACTGTGCTATCTGCCCAACAAAAGGAATTTTATTCCCAAGTTAAGGAAATCCTTGCGGTGAAGGGCCCCTACCCAAAAAAATTAGTGAAGAAATTTGTCCAGTGGCTGTTCTTTGCTTTCCCCCGTCTGTCTGCCGAGGATGCGCGCAAAACAGAATTTTGGGAGCAAGTGGGAAAAAGGCTAGCAGAGGGGATCGGTAGGGATCCCTCCATAGACAACTGCTTCCCTAAATTCCATTTGTTGATCTCAGATGTGGTGAAATCAGACCCCGCGCAAAACTCGGTTGGGGAAAGGAAAGAACCATCCAGAAAATCTGTTACTCCCTCTGAATCCGTTTCCCCATCCCCTTCTCCTACCCCTTCTTCCCCTAACCTGGGTGGGCGGGGGGGGAGCACCCTGTCGATCTGAGACGCAGGGCAGCTCCACAAACGTGGACCTTGCTCCTGGTTCCCCCAAGCCATCCCGGTGTCCCCGCCTTAGTGAGACTGTTGATTCACTGAGGCCATGACCCTAAACCCCTTTCCCAATTCCTTTTTCCCAGTTGAAAATCCCAGTTTCGGTGCTACCCCGTGCAGTTCTGTTTCTTTGAACCCCTTCCTTTGTCCCCCTGAGGAGACCGAAGTCTGGTGGTCGATCTCTTTGTCTTCCCAAGATGGAGGGCGGCCACATGGCAAGGCTTCCACTTCCCACAATCCCTTTCTTCCCTTTGTTCCCTATGACCCCACCCCCTCCTGCTTCCTGGTGGGTGCGGGCACCGCCCACTCAAGGCATCGGGTACCACCCCTCCCCCTGTCCCTCCTCGGGTAGGCATAGGCATTCCCTCCTTGCATGTTCTACCTGCCGTGTCAGCAGCCCCGCCCTCTCCCAGCCAGGAGGGCTCAGTAGCCTTCTCCCCACCTTCTGAGGAGGAGGATTCTCCCTGCCCTGTCTGTCCTTTCCCTCGCGCTCCGCCCCCACATCCTCCCGCTCCTCCGAGACCCAGGGTGGGGGAGGGGGGGAACAGGGGGGAGAGGGGGTGTAACGGGGCCCAGTCAATGAGATCAAGCAGTCGATCCACACTCCAGTCCCCTACACCGGGGGAGGGGAGAACCCTACGTGGACACCCCTCTCCTATGATTCAGTCAAAGAGGTCTGCAAGACATTGCAAAAATTTGGCAGAAAGAGTCCTTTTTTTAAAGGAATTCTAAAAGCCACTTTAACATCTAAAACTATAGTGCTAGCTGACCTAAACTTCTATTTAACTGCCTGCTTCTCCTGTCTGAATACGACCTGTGGGAGAGGAGGTGGAAAAGGCTAGCAGCAGACCTGCTTCCTGAAATCCACGAGGGGCCTTATGGCCTGGATTTCACGGAAGAATAAATCACCCTAGACCATCTTGTGGGCAAGGGAGAATGGAGTGAGGGGCGACTGCAAGCTCAGGGAATTCCCACAGATGTGTTGGACATGTCCAGGAGTGCAGCAGAGTGTGCGTTCCTGGGCATGCCCGCCAGGGATCTGGGGATACCCTACACGGCAGTCAAGCAAGCCGTGCGGGAGCCTATGTTAGATTTTGTAGATCGGATCTGGGCAGCTGGGGAGAGATGCATAGAGGTACCTGAACGCTGGAAAGGAATGATCCTAGAAGTGGTGCACATGAATGCCAATGCCATGTGCAAAAGAGTCATCATGTCAATACCGGCCTCACCACAGCCAACCCTCAGCCAGATCATCGAGGAATGCACGCTGAAGGCGCACCTGATGGACGAGGAGGAGGCCCCAAAGAAAAAGGACAAGCAAGTCGCCTCGGCTGCTGCTCCTTCGAGGAACCCAGCACTGAAGTGACTGCCATCCACACGCTGGTGTTACCATTGCCATCAGGAGGGACACTTCCAGGCTCAATGCCCACTTCTAGGGACTGCACTGCCCAGGGCTGCAGGAGGGGGGAGGGGGGATGGGAACACCGCGGTCCAAAAAAACTGACCCATGAACGCGCACTTGCCGCGCGTTCAGACAAAAATGAGGCAAGTCGTGGTGCTGCAAGAGGAGCCACAATGCACCATCTAGTACCATCAGTAAGTGGCTGCTTCTCAACTAGTGACGACCGGGAGACTTATCGACTATGACTCACTAACTGTTCATTTCCGTTCCCAGGACTGGCAGTTTTTCATAACAGATGCAGAGCTTCTATCGCACATCTGCCGCTGTGAGACCAGGAAAAAGGAAGATCTCTTAAACTGCAGGTAACTCGTTGTTGGGGACACAAAAATCACTCCACTGGAGATAGAAGTCCCTCTGGTAATATCCACCCTCAATCCAAGGCTCTTCTATCTCGCGGCACGCTGTGTCCACCCCCCCCCCCCTCTTTCTGCCTGAGGGCCAGGTAATTGCACAGGTAATTCCCATTCCTCGTGCTCTGTGAAATGACCTGGAACTCTCAGTGTTTTATGCTGGGAAGTTGGGAGAGGAAAAACCCCTCATATGGTGCAAACTCAAATGCAAGGGGCGATCTGTAAACCTACAGGGGATGTTGGACACAGGGACAGATGTGACGGTCATCCCACCACACAAGTAGCCGTCACACTGGGAGCTGCAAAGCGTGGCCACACCAGTCTTAGGACTAGGCGGGCCACAGCCAGCAAGACAATCTAAAAACATTGTCCAAATTAAGGGTCCGAATGGGCTGCTGGCCTCAGTGTGTCCATTTGTGATCAACTGCAAATTTACATTATGGAGGAGGGATGCCATGTCGCAGTGGGGACCCAAGTTGGAATTTCCGGTCCCCCAGCATTTTTAGGTGCGGCCACTGAAGAGCGCCCCACACAGAAAGTAACATGGCTCACAGATAAGCCCATCTGGGTGGAGCAGTGGCCGCTGAGTAAGCAAAAGCTGCAGGCGCTCACAAGATTGGTTAACGAGGAGTTAGCAAAGGGACACCTTGTAGAAACAAACAGCCCCTGGAACTCTCCTGTGTTTGTAATAAAAAAACAGGGAGAGACAAGTGGCGACTCCTCCACTATTTGAGAAAAATTAATGAGGCAGTGCAAGATATGGGTTCCCTCCAACCGGGTATGCCATCTCCATCTATGCTACCCCAGAATTACAATTGGGCTGTAATTGACATTAAAGATTGTTTCTTCCAAATCCCACTCCATCCGCATGATGCTCCCCGTTTCGCATTCTCTGTGCCTTCCATCAACAGAGAAGCCCCAATGAAGGGCTACCACTGGATGGTATTACCACAGGGTTTCAAATGTTCCCCTACTATATGCCAGTGGTATGTCGCTAGGGTTCTATCCCCAATGCGTGCCAAGTGGACATCCTGTATTTTCTATCATTACATGGATGATGTGCTGATTTGTGCCCCTGACAGCGAGATCCTGCAAGTAGTGCTGGAGGACACTGTTAGGGCCTTGTCGGTGGCCGGATTTGAGTTACAGAAAGAAAAGGTACAGTTGCTGCCACCCTGGAAGTATCTGGGCCTGGAAATTAACAACCGGACGATCAGGCCCCAACAGATACAGATAAATGATAACCCCAAGACGCTGAATGATCTCCAGCGCCTGTGCGGGTCATTAAATTGGATCAGGCCATGGCTGGGACTCACTACGGGGGAACTATCCCCCCTCTTTGATTTGTTAGCAGAAAGGGAAGGGGATGAGGGTTCAGGTTCCCTGAGAGTCCTGACCCGAGAGGCCAGAGCAGCGCTCGAGAAGGTCCAGAAAGCCATCACGAGCAGGCAGGCCCACCGTTGCCAACCAGGGCTGCCTTTCCGATTCATCGTCTTGGGTGAGTTGCCCCATTTGTATGGTGTGATATTTCAGTGGGACAAGGGTCAACGGGACCCCCTCTTAATAATAGAGTGGGTGTTCCTTGGCCACAGGCAGTCCAAGAGTATCACCAGGCCACAGGAGCTGATGGCGCAGCTCATAATACGGGCCAGGGCTCGTCTGCAAGTACTAGCTGGCTGTGACTTTACATGTATCCATCTCCCCATCAAAACATCCATGGGGAGGATGACCAAGGAGGCTTTTGAACACCTGCTAAGGCAGAATGAGAATTTACAGTTCGCTCTAGACAGCTTCTCAGGCCAAATTAAGATCGGACATCCTGGCCATTATTTGTTCAATACTGAATTCAAATTGTTACCTAAAGAATTACAAAACAAAAAACCCCTCCGAGCACTAACAGTATTCATGGATGGGTCAGGGAAGTCCCACAAGTCAGTGGTGACTTGGAGGGACCCAGAGACTCAGGTGTGGGAATCAGATATTAAGGTAGTAGAAGGTTCCCCACAGGTGTCTGAGTTAGATGCTGTAGTGAGAGCTTTTGAGAGGTTTGAACAACTGTTTAATCTGGTAACAGATTCGGCATATGTAGCTGGAGCAGTGTCTAGAGCTGAACATGCAGTTGTAAAAGAGGTGCCAAATCAGGTCATCTTCGGGTTGCTCTCAAAATTAGTACACCTGGTTTCTAACCGTGAGCATCCCTTTTATGTGGTACATGTGAGATCACACACGGATCTCCCAGGCTTTATTGCTGAGGGAAACTGCAGAGCAGACGCCTTGGCAGCCCCTGTACAACTAGGCGGCCAGCCGAGCATAGTCGAGCAGGCCAGGCTGAGCCATCAGCAGTTCCATCAGAATGCCCCGGGGCTGGTATGCCAGTTTAATCTGCGGCGTGACCAAGCCAGGGAAATTGTGGCCTCATGCTCCAGCTGTCAGGAGGCAGCTTTACCAACACTGGGAGTAGGTGTAAATCCCAGAGGTCTCCGCAGTTGTGAGGTGTGGCAAATGGATGTCACCAAGGTCCCTGAGTTCAGTAAGCTCAAGAATGTCCATGTAACTGTGGACACCTTCTCGGGGGCAGTTTTTGCTTCAGCACACATAGGGGAAAGGGCCACAGACGTCAGGAAACATCTTGTCCAGGCCTTTGCCACCTTAGGGGTCCCAGCCACGATTAAAACAGACAATGGTCCAGCCTATACTTCCAAGGTGTTCCGCAGCTTCCTGCAAGATTGGGGGGTTCAACATAAGACTGGGATTCCCCACTCCCCCACTGGCCAGGCCATAGTAGAGAGAACCCACCAGATGCTAAAAAACATCCTCCAAAACAGCGAAAGGATGTGTGAGTGCTGTCACCGCACGAGAGGCTCTGTAAAGCATTGTTTACCATCAATTTTCTGAACTGTTCTTTTGACAGACCGGAACTGCCAGCCCTGAGACATTTCAAACAACATCAGGAGCTCCAGCCAGAGGAGCGGCCTCCAATGTTAGTGAGGGATCCAGACTCTAAAGAAATCCGGGGTCCATTTCCACTTTTGACTTGGGGACGGGGATACGCCTGCGTGTCCACGCCTTCAGGAGCCAGGTGGATCCCCAGGAGGCATGTTAAACCCTACACAGCAGAGCAGTCAGTGAGTCGGAGTGATACGGTGCCAGTGGATGCAACCTGTGATCCCACCAACCTAGGGGTTGCATCCAATTGCAGACACCGCAAGGAAGGAAAAGATTCTACCTCTCCCTAACCAATACTTCCCTTACAACTACCTCAGCCCAATTATACCCCCAGTTCCTGTGTTTATAATAAAGTTGTTTCCCTAGTTTCCCTATCCCTGAACACCCTGAGAAGAACCAGCCCCAGTACCATCTCCAGGCCCTCTCCACCTGCATAGCAGTCACTGCAGTTGCAGCAGCAGAAGAAGCTGGGAGAAGAGGCCACCGCTCGAGAGACTGAATCAACACCACTGCTTTCTTTTTATATTTTATTAAGCAGGGAGATGTTGCATCCTGGAGTTTGGGTTTAGATTAGGGTTTTTAATTTATGTTAAAATAAGTGAAGTTCTGTAATCCCGTGCACCCCCCGTGTCGTTTTCCCCCCCCCGCGGTTTCTGGCCCCATGCTGCCTGCTGCCACAGCTGGGCTCCAAAGAGCGGCGTGCAGCCGGGGAGAATGAAAGCTAACGCTGCATTTTACAACAAAGTTTTATCCATAGATAAGAGAATTAAGCACTCAAATCCTGCTTAACAAGAAACTAAGTCAACTGTTGGCTTCTTATTGCTGCCCAGGGGGACATATAAGTCAGCATTAAATCTCGTGGGTTTGAAACCACCTGGTCTTAGCACTGCTGCTCTTCCTCTTTCATTTTCTCTGAATGACTGTGGCTGCAACTGTGCATCATTAACGTAAAAATGGGTGTTGTTTTGGAGAAACACACAATCAAACCCACTGTGGCATTAGTAGAATTGTCCTCCAAAGAGTTCCTTGCTGAAACACATTAAAGAACACCAAAAGAAAGGATTAAACCAGCCACTGATAGACTTTATCAGGGCCAGAATGGATCACTTGCAATAGACAATTTTTTTTCCTGGTTATAACACAAAAATCCCCATCATCCTTTGTCACATTTGATCATCACTGCTGCCTCACCACTAAATATCAGCTCTAATCATCACTGCTGCCTCCCTGCTAAATAAAATGCTGCCTTCTGCCTGTTTGTTGAATCCTGAAAGATATTTCTTTTTCTTTCTACAGAAAGATACTTGAGCAGCACTACCCTCCTCTGCAGCTGACTCATCTGCAGTGAGATTTATCTGGAATACCTGCTCTCTACCCATGTGGTGGGAAGTTTTCTGGTAAAAAAAAGGAAAAAGCTGACACTTCAGCTGTATCAGAGCAGATTTTGTGGTGGACATGTTGTTTGGTATTCAAGTACTCCCAGTTTTTTGAGGCAGAGAGAGAATTCCAATTACCACAAGAACATGGCAGAAAATCTGCAGCCTCTTAACAAACTCAGTAAGATTTATAGGTGCTACTCAGAATGCTTAAATTAAATCAAATTTTTTCTGCATGAAATTTTCTTTTATCTGACTATACAATATGTAATGCGGGCCAGGAGTATCTAAGAGTGTGTCTGACATTTAATACGCAATTTTCCACTGCTTTCATAAGGTTACTGCTCCTCATGTCATTTCCTTTTTTTACATTATGGGGGTT
Source organism: Vidua chalybeata (assembly GCF_026979565.1). Lineage (NCBI taxonomy): Eukaryota > Metazoa > Chordata > Aves > Passeriformes > Viduidae > Vidua > Vidua chalybeata. Next base: position 2,910,417 of record NC_071557.1, on the reverse strand, counting down.
TAGTATTCATGATGATGATAAAGTACCTAACCCAAGGCACTGCCAAGGGAAATTTTAATCAAAGGCCTTTCATTGATGAAAGGCTGACTTGGTTAAGTGATCAATATCTACTGATGGAAAGAGTTTGGATGAAACATAGTTCTCTTTGCTTACAGAAAGGAAGTTGCTCTTAGAAATTATTAGAAACTTTGACCAATTTTTAAGGGGGGGTCTCACCTTAAATAGATTGGTTGAAATCATCATGCAGCCACTTTAAAAACTGAGCTGTACTATTCATTAAAACCTGAATATGAACAGTTTGTAGTCATCTGACAGTTTGGGAAAGAAAAATCCACAGCAAATGTAATCTGTGCACGACAGGCCTTATTCTCTATCTCAGAGCTGCCTTTTTTACTTCACTACACATTAGGCTGAAAGTATCAGTGGAAATCTACCAGGAACATGGGTTAGGAGGATGAGGAGCATGAATTAATGTAATTGTTTGACAGCATAACAGATTTGCCCCAGCAGCAAACGGGGATCTGGGATCCCACCCAGATGGGACAGGGAGGGATGGGCTGTAGAGGATCTTTAGTCCAGGCTGATTTGGAAGGAACATCCCTTCAGTCCCAACAAAAGGGATTTTTTACATCTTAATTACATGGACGCAGGTTCCTAATCCTGCCCCTCTCAAGGTTGCCCATTCCAGAAATCCTATTGCTAAGCAAAATAAAAAATGACTGGGTTTAGTTTTCAATTGTTGTCAGTTCAAGTCTTTTTCCAAATTGGGGTGTGGTGGATCAATCAATACATTTCAGATCCTGTCAGAAATCAGTGACACAGAACTTTAATGGGTGTTGTTGTTCTTTCCTGTGCCCCTCTAAGCCCAGTCTATTTTTGGGTGGATCAGGGAAGTTCTAAGAGCAGGATTCCTATGAGTTTCAAGAACGTACAGTTTCTCCTTCACCTGATTTCTGCTGTCATGTGCACATTTGCATACATTACACATTCAATTAAACACTTTTACAGAATTCACAGAATGACTAGGTTGGAAGAGACCTCAAAGATTCTCAAGTCCAACCCATGCCCTTTCTCCCTTTTTCCAAGAATTTTTATAATTTCTTCCTCAAAATAGATAATTCTTTCCCATCTTCCTCTTAAAAATACTGTCAATTCATATTAACACAGTGTGGTTTAATCTCTTTCAGGCTTTGTCCATGTCATTGATTGTTACTGTCCATGTCATTTCCCTAATCTGGAGTTCAAGAAGATTTTCCTTTCCCTGAGAAAATTAACTGTGGGAAAAGGTTTTGTTGCAGTAAAAACTCCCCTGGACTGGGGTATACAACCAAAAGCACATCACCATTTGAGGAAATACAATTCCCTGGCTGGCACCAGCACATGGAGCAACCAGGGAAAAACCAAGTCAGCCCCAGAAAGATTTAAAGATCTGAGATGTGACGGAGCCAGGCCTTCCCTTGGGAGCTGAGATACTGCTCAGGTTTGGAGGTGGTTGTTGCACCCAACTCTAAAACTACGGTCCAACATCCTTTTATTTCAAATATTTTAAGGGTTGACAGGAGCACTTACAGTCAAAGGCTGATCTACCAGCCAAGTTATTTTACTGAGAGAAGAAGTCCAAAGTTGCTGAAGCTGCATTTACTTTGCCAACAAATTATCTGAAGGAAGAAACCCTGGATATAATGTATTCTCTGGATAAATTTGCTGCAGGCAAAAATCTTTAGGCTTTCACAGCTCCCTTTCCCTTCACAGCAGCTCTTAAACCCATAGATTTGTGTAACTGCACGCTGTGGTCACAGGGAAGATGTTCTCCAGCCAGCTCACTCCCCAAGACTGATGGGCAGTCACAAGAGCGGCCACCCCTGGATCTCTACTGAGACGCCCCAGGTGGTGGTGCTTACAGGGGCTCGCAGCTCCCTGCAGCAGATGGCTGTGGTGTGGGTGACACAGCAGCAACCCAATACGAGGGACCAAGGCAAAGGAATAGAGAGGGATCACCTGTTTGAGTTCCAAGGAAGGTTTATTTCCCCAGAGGCGCCAGGGACAAGTGACAATAGCTGAGGGCAAAAAACTGCTTTTAAGGAGGGGTGGGAATAAAGGGAGTTCACAACCTTTTACCAATAGGAAGGCATTAGCAGAGAAGTGCAAGGTAAGGTCTATCCAATAGAAGCCAACAAGGAGAAGGAGCAAAACTTGCAATCCAATCTTGCTTCGAGGAAGGGATGAAGGACAGGGAACATTCCAGAAGGGAACAAGGGAGGTACAAGGAGACTGACAGGTGGATTGACATACACTTAGCAGGAAAATCTTGGGGTAAACAACTCAGGACTGAACCATTAGGGAAGCCAAATAGGGTACATGGAATGAACCATTACAGACTTATAACAAGGAATATTTAAAACCTACTACAGAAGAACAAACTGTAAAATAACAGACTACCACGGATTTGAACAAGAGAAATAAGCAGTGTTGCTGTAGAAATCCGTAATTATTTGCTGCAGATTGCTCTTTTCTTTGCAATGGAGCCTGATCCTCTCCTCCTGGATTTTCAAGGCTACCTGGATTTTGAGATTTTCTCCCAAAACAAGGCTCTGCTCCTTGCCTTGCTGCAGCCTGGAGGGTCTGGCTGAGGCAGAGCTGAGCAGCAGTCACAGCTTCCACTTCACTTGTGGAAGACTGGGATTTGGGAGCATTGCTGCTTCATGGTAACAAGCTTTGCTTTTGAAGATTACTCAGCGGTTAAACCACAGGCTTTGCAAAACTCCTCAAGTTGCCAACTCAACAGTCCCTGCTGCCCCCTGAGCCCTGTTGTCCCTTTCTACTGTTTCACTTTTATAAAAATTAAGCCACTCCCAGCTCCATCCAAGGGAAAAGTCCTTGGGGTGAGAGAAAGTCAGGTCAGGGATGTATCTCTCACTTAACTTTGGAACAAGATTTTTTTCCTTCAGGTCTGAAGATCCATAACTGCAGTGACCACATTTTGCTTTGCCCATCCCCTCTCCCTTGGCCAGTCAGCAGGACTCCACATGGTGTGAGCTAGGCCTGAGCAGGTAGAAATTATCCTGGTTCCTTACTCCTTTATTTAGGGGGTTCCTGGCCAAATCCAGTTCAGGTAGGAGGTCTCAACAAGCATCTTCATCATGTGCTTTCCTGACCTTGATGTTTGGAGTCCTGAACATCTTCCCAGTCTGATGAGTTGGTGTCGGGAAATATCTATGAATGGAGAACAAAAAATTGGGATAATCATGAAAGTCTGCCTCCCTGGTAAGCCAGGCTGATCCGAGTTCACTGCTGTGCCTGGCTGCTAACCAGAAAAAATGTAATTCCCCACCACACCAGCACCCTGAGAGCATCTTTAACTAGCAATAAATCCATGAAAATGTAAAATGGGTACATTACTTTTCTCTCCTATGTGTCTCGTGGATATAATTTTACCAGTTTCCTGCAGCAAAACCTGCATTACAAAACCAGAGCAATTTGAGGTAAATGAATGGATCCAGTCCCTGCTTCACTGCAGAGACAGAAATATTTTGCTTGGACTCTTTTCCATCCACAGAGATATTTACTCCAATATCCAAATGCTGATTCCACAACTGCAGATGAAATTCAATCTTCTGCAGCACCAGGAAAGGAGACAGTCTTCCTGAGAAGGAGATTTGTTGTCAAATGTGCTACCTTTGTTGCAGGATGCATTCCCAGGATGTTGGGAATATTCACATCTGGGAATAAAGAGAAATGTCTTATTTCAGATGGGAGTCATTGAACTCTTGCCTCTTGCAATGCTTTACAAACATCAGCAAAATCAAGATTAAGCCAAAGGGAATAATGCTGCAAGCAGAGCTGGGAGATGTTCTCTGTCTGAACAAAACAGCAGCTGTCCAGTTTTTGATGATGCACCCATCAGGATTGTTCTTTGGTCAAAAAAAACCCTGATTTTCTTATGGACTGCTGCTGCTTTCCATGGGCTATGGGTGGTTTGCAGGCAGTGGGGAACACCTGAGGAGTCAGATCTCCTTGTTTCCCACAGCCAGGTGCTGCAGTCACACCAGCACAAGGGAATTCAGGGATCACCAGGACCTCTAATGAATTTGTTAAAGACAGGCTTCTCATTTGCACCAAATAATAAAGTTAATTTGAAACCTGGAAGAGTTTGTGCTGATATTCCACTCCCCTCCACACACCCTCTTTTAACACATTAGAAAGGTTTTAATAATTTCTCATTCTGTGCTTTTTTTCTTTTCCTAATGGAGTTACAGTGAAATTTATGCTGACCACAATTGACCAGCTGGTTTTAAACACTTGGAATGGAGCTAAGTGCAAAGCAGCAACTTTGTTTAAAACAAAGACATTCCTAATATACCACATTACATGGAATAAAACAGTAAATCTTCAGCCTGAGTGAACACTCACAGAAACTACCCCTTCCAGTGCCTAAAGGGGCTTCGGGAGATCTGGAGAGGGACTAGGGACAAGGGAATTAGAGAACAAGGAGCTTCCCACTGCCAGAGGGCAGAGATAGATAAGATGTTGGGAAGAAATTCCTTCCTGGGAGGATGGTGAGGGGCTGGGATGGAATTCCCAGAGAAGCTGTGGCTGCCCCTGGATCTCTGGAAGTGTCCAAGGCCAGGTTGGATGGGGCTTGGAGCAACCTGGGAGAGGGGGAGGTGTCCCTGTCCATGACATGGGGGTAGGAATAGATCATCCTGAAGGCTGTTTCCTACCCAAACCACTCCATGATTCATCTTATTATTCATCCTTTTCTTCCCATACTCCTGCACTATTTTTACCTCGATCTCAAATAAATGTCATATTTGTAAAATATACTGTAGCATATGGGGAGAAACAAATACAGGAACATATCCAAGGAGTAATTCCAGCAGCAAGTGTCCCTTGTACCTTGCCAGGAGTCACCAGCACTGAATTTAAGGGCACTACGTTTGTCTGCGACAGGGTCATTATTCTGGGCAGACCAGCTCTGAGTCTTGATGAGAAGCCAAAGCAGTGGAAGTTTTACAGCTGGCTCAGATATGTGGCACCAACAAAAAAAAGAAAAACCAAGAGGGCAGAGCAGGAGTTTATTTGGGATGTCTGGGGTCAATTTGGTGCCCATGGAAGTCATTATTAAATCCCTGTGTTTCAGGTTCCCCCCACTCCCCAGTCAAATTTTATTTCATGGGGGCTATTTATCTTAATATTGAGGAGTCTCTGATATTCCAGAGCTGGAGCTACCTCCAGTGTTTTATGACATTTGTTATTTTCCTGCAAGGCACAAGAGAGATGAGTGATGAATGTGATTTTTGCAGTTTCAAAATATAAGCTTAACAAAACAAATAACAAAATTAAGGCAACTTTGCATTTCAGCATCAGTCCCCTGGATCTTTAACCCCCCAAACTAGAGCTCTGCTTAAAAATCAGAAGCTTCCAAGAGTTATTCTAGAAACTGCAACTCCTGCAAAGAAAGACAATGAAACAAGAGTATTTGAGTATAAATACGTGAGCAGTGAAAGCCCAGCAGGTTTGGGATGATGTGTACTCATATCCTAGTGTTGGGCCACAAATGGAAAATTCCAGCCTAAAGAGCAGAATACATTTTCTAGGCTAAAGGAGTGGGTTTCTGTGCTTATACCACACTCAGAAAATTAAAGTAATTCAAACCATGACACAGCAGAGGTGTCTTCAATACAGACATCTTAAGAAGGAAAAAGAGGTGGCATCAAGGATGAAATGCTTTGGTGGCAGCTGTATGCCCTTCTGCCCTCAATGCAGGGAGCACTAGGAGGTGTTTGTTCTTCCTCAGTGTGTGGAACTTGCACATCACAAACCCCAGATCCAGGTGGCCAAAAAACCCCAAATTCAAAGAGTTTTAGGGAATCAATCATAGAGGAAAATAAGCTGTATAAACTGAAACATTTACTTTAATTATACTAAAATTTTAATTTTTATTTCAGGCATGTTAACTTCTCTGCAGCCCAAGAAATTTGAAATAACCTTGTTCTTCTCCACTTTGAAACTATTCTACTGATTTTGCTGGCATTACTGTTTTAATGTGTCCAACCTGTCAATTTCCCTAGAAAACCTTCTTTCCAACACAAATGTTTGGATCCACTCTGCTGTCTGTGCTTTGACTTTTCAGCTCAGTGTAGTAGGAACTTCCCAGACTTGTCTGCCTTTAACAGCTCAATCCTACAGAAAGCAGTGAGTGCCAGGAAACCTTTTTTCAGCATGGAAATAAGAATCCACTGTTTGCTCAATGAGAGACAGCAGAAAAGCTTGGGAACCAGTTGAACACTAGCCTGAAGTGAAGGCTATGCTGCTGGTTGAAAGCATCCATTTAGTTTACAGGGGCCAAAAAATAGATGCCCCAGCAGAAATGCTTTTGTTTGCCTTGTATAGAAGTGAAAGGAGGATGTTTTCCAGTGTCACTGGTTTTCTTGCTGGCATTGAAATGGAGGAGCTGGCAGAGAAAAAAAAAAAATAGCAACTGAAAATCAGGTAATCAGATCCATCTGCTTAGAATTAGTCCTGAGTTCATGCAGTGCACTGTGGCAGTGATGCTCCAAAGGGGAGTGGAAGTAGGGAATGAATTACAGCTCTTAGAACGTTTTCAGCTCAATGAAATATGGAAAGTGAACTCCTATGCAGTGATGTGCTTGTTTGAACAGTTTTTGTCAAACAGAAGCTTCTGTCCAGAGCTTTTTGGGTTTGTATTTCTGGACCTGGAGTAAGGGCAAGGCTCAGCCTGCATGGGAACATTGGTGCAGTCCCAAAGTCGGAGGATTGATGTGCTTCTCTTTTGGAGAGAGCTTTTCCTTCTGCTCTTATGTGGGGTGAAGATGAAATCTGGAAGTTCAGTGGTTATAACAAAGGGGATTTACCCTCCCTCAATAGGAAAGGGCTCTTGGAAGAGGCTGCCCAGGGAAGTTTGGAGTCCCCATCCCTGGAGGTATCCAAGCAAGGCCTAGATGTGGCACTCCACACTCTGGGCTGGCAACAAGGTGGGGTTTGGTCACAGGTTTGACTCAATGGTCCCAGAGGTCTTTTCAACCCTCATTGATTCTGTGATTATGATAAGAATATTTTACCAGAGGTCAGGAAGGGCACACTGGCCAATTTGAGGTCTCTAAAGAGAGAATTCCTGCTTCTCCTGCTATTCCTTAGCAATGGCCAGGTGCCAACGCAAAGCTTTCAATAATCCAGAACATTCCTTTAGGACAAAAGAAGCTGATGGAAGGCAGCACAGGTAGTGGGTAACTTCCCTCCTGTGAGAGATGGCACTGCACTAATGGATTTTCTCTGGCACTGACTGACTGAGGAGTAATCTCGCTCCAGTGAGAGCTTTCCTAGCTGAATTTCCCTGGATGGAACATAAGGATGCTGCCCATCTTTCCAGTTCAGTGACTGATTCCTTTCTTAAGGGCTTCCTGATTCTCTTCCTTGTCTCTGAAGTGTCTTACATTAACTTTCATTCAGGCTTGGAATTGCAAAGAGAATTGTATTTGCTGCCTGGTGTTCCATATTTTGATTTTTTAAAAAATTCTTTCCTCCAGACCATGCATCACTGCAGACACCCAGTTTCTGATAGGATTGCTGCACTTCTGGCCAGCTTTGATGACTTGGGACTTTTCTGTCTTGGCATGCTCAGTGGGAAGGAAAAATGCACTGAACAACAATTGATTTCTGGTTCCTCCATCACCAAAACGTTTAAAACTCACTTCACTGAGATAGTTTCCCTCATCATACTGAAATAAAGGAGAAAAATACAGTTATGCAGCTCTTTTCATTTGAAATCAAATTATTTGACATGAGTTTTATGTTTCCCAGGGCAATACTACTTGGTCAGTGCTCACACTGGCAAATCAGCATGACTCTTTTTATATTTTTATATGAGTATTGGTTTTATAAGGAAGTTCAGATGCAGAAAAACACATGGAGAGATATCACAGGTTCTTTATCTGATTAAGTGAATTAATGAACAGGCTTATTAATTAATTAATTCATTCATTCATTCATTCATTTGTTTATTTAACTGCTTCTACTTTCTCCCCTGTATCTCTTTGCTAAAATAAGTCAGTGTTTGAGCTCCAGCTTTTGGAGATAAGGTTTAGAAAATGTGTGTCCCTAGATACTGGGAACTCTAGTGTAGGTGTAGTAGTAGTAGTAGCAGCAGCAGCAGTGGTAGTATTAATCCTAAGCAAACCAGGCTCAAATGTTAGGCAAGAGGGACATTTTTCATCTCCTCAGCCTGATCAACCAACAGTCAAATAAGCAGCAAAAGGAGCAACACTCCCTAGACAGGCTCAGAAAATCCACACAGACACTTTGTAAACTCAAACCTCTGCTGGTTCACTGTCCTTGGCAAGGGATTTTTTTTGCTTATGAGAAAAGAACTTAAATAAGTCAGCAGTTAATCCTTTCCTTCAGGTACTTAGTACTGTGTCTAGAACCAGGCATTAAAAATAAGATATGTGACCACTTGCTTCTCCTCCTTGTGTCGCACTGACTTTAGGACAAGGTTTAATTGCAAAACCCAGCACTTGAGATGGGTTTCTCTCAAGCTGAGTCACAGGAATTCTGTGTATTGTTTGTCTGAATAATTTTTCGAGAGAAAGTCTTTGGTTTGGGTCCATTCTTTGGTATATAAAGACTAAAACACTGACTCCAGCCAGACTGGGAGCATTGGTGGGGACAGTTTCAAGGTACAGAACAGCCTGAGAAATCCAAATTTCCACATGTGTGGGTTTTGAAGCTTCAGGGAAGGAGGATTTTCTGACACATGCATATGATTAGGATTTGTCTGCCTTTGAAGTGGCCCTCTCTAGTGACCAGCATAAACCAGGGAAAAGGCTCCAACCCAACAGCTATAAAGACTCTTGGTATTTTGGTCATCTTTCCAAGAGTGATCAAGAGTACCTAACTCAAAGCCCAGTCCTGTGTGAACATCATCAACCATATGTCAGTTCACAAAGGACCACGGAACATCTCTACAAATCATTTTGCCACATGCCCAAACCAGCTCCTCACTGCATTAAAACTCAAGAGACCACTTTATTAAAAAAAAAAAAAAAAAAACAAAAAACCAAAAAACAAAAACAAAAAAACCCAAAAAAACCAAAACCAAAAACAATAAAAAAAAAAAAAAACAAAAAAAAAAAACAAAAAAAAAAACCCAAACCCACAACCAAAAAACCCCCAAGGTTTTTTCACAACCCTATAAGGGCTGTGAAAAATACCCTAGGCCATGGGGAGAAAGTAAAAGGTATCAAGGGAATTACTGACATCTTAAAACTCTAAAATAAGGAGGCATTTATTGAACAATGACAACCATGCAATGCTAAGAAAAAGTGTTTTCATTAACAATAAATTCTGACTATCTTAAAACACGGGCAATATAAATGTCAGCTGGGGAACTGGAAACAGAACCCGGGAGGCTGACTTTCCAATGCCAGGAAATCAGAAGCTGAACACTACTGGCCCAGCCATGAAACCCTCTGTTCCTCTAGACAGAAACCCATCATACACGTGGAATAGTCTGCAATGCTTTTCCCATTTTCAATTAGTATTTATAACTATCCTCACAGAGAAGAATTCCCTCCCAATATCCCATCTCTCCCTGCCCTCCAGCAGGGAGAAGCCATTCCCTGTGTCCTGTCCCTCCTTGTCCCCAGTCCCTCTCCAGCTCTCCTGGAGCCCCTTTAGACCCTGGAAGGGGCTCTGAGCTCTCCCTGGATCCTTCCCTTCTCCAGGTGAACACCCCCAGCTCTCCCAGCTTGGCTCCAGTTCTTGAAGCATCTCTCTGGCCTCCTCAGGACTCTCTCCAGCAGCTGCATATCCTCCTGATGTTGGACCCCAGATCTGGAGGCAGCTCTGCAGGTGACGTCTCACCTGAGTGGGGTAGAGCAGGAGAATACCTTCCCCTGGTAGTGGTCAATTAAGGTCTTTAACATGTAAAACCATTTTGCTTTGCAAATCTCATTACCCTCCTTGCCTGTTTGGTGTTTTCAGTAGAGTTTTAAAGACAGTCCCAAGCAGTTGGGAGGTATTGCTTGGGTTTTTTGAACTTTTTGTTGTCTCTTTGTTTTTCATGAGATGCTAATTTGTGGTAATTGCATTCTGCAGCCATGAGAGCCTGGCTCAGAGGAAGGGAATTATTGGTGTGTATATTTTAGTAATAACCATCAGAGAGCCAGGGAAAAAAAAAGAGACAGAAGAAAACATATAATTAAAATGCTCACATCCTTTGGAAGAAAGCTCCAGCTTGTTCCTTTATGGGAATAAAAAATCTGTCTGGTGTCTCTCAAGCACCTATGTTTATTGGCATCCCATCAAATATACAAACTGTGTACATTTCTACAGACAGCCTTAATTTAGGTCCATTAGTGCAAATTAAAGAAGAAATGGGCAACAGTTTTGGCTGCAGTACAAGGTGCATGGAAGCTGCTAACTCCTTTCATGATTTGAGGTTCTTGAGAGAAAGACCCATCAGGTGAGAAATAATAAAGCCCGGCTCTTTGTTGGTGTTATGGCAATACCTTAATATCTTAATTAGGAACAAAGAGTGCTCTGTTCTGTTCAGGGCTGGGCTAAAAGGGATTGTGCTTAAGACACAACAGAGCAGATGGGTGAAGGAGCAGAGGGTGCAGCAGGAGACAGGAATGACATGGCTCATCCTCTGTCTGGCCAAACCTGTCAGCTGAGGAGGAGGCTGCCAGGGTGGCAGGTTGGCCTGGGAAAGGTTAAAGCAGCAGCTCCAGGTCTTGCACAGGTATGATGTTGATTGTCTGGTCTTCTGTAGATTTGTGGGTTTATTCTACAAATATGTCTTCTTTTGGAACATCCTGTGCTTCCTGCTGTGTGACAGGCTCCTAAATTAGCCTGATTTGTCCTGGCATGACAGTGTCTATACATGAGAAAGACAGGGCACAGTGAACTCAGCAGACATGTTTCTGGAGCTCCTGCTGCTGACTCTGACTTTGGGGGGCTTAGGATCTCCTCCCTGCCCACGACAGTGCTGGTCCCTGGGACACACAGCCAAGAGGACTCTGCTGCCACATTCCTTTCCAGGCTGCTGACTTCTGCTGTCATCAGCATGGGCCCCTTTCCTTCCAAGGGGATCTCAAACAAGATGTGGTGATAAGCAAATAATGGGTAAAGATGTGGCTATGGAAAGACTGATACATCACTAAAAGCATGTTCTTTCCCATCCTTTCCCTAAACAATTTTTTTTCTAACAGTTGCTGCCCGGGGATGGCAGTGGGTGACACGAGCTCTGCATTTATAGCCCCAAGTACCACAGCTCCTTGGAGATGAGAGGCTCCATCTATCAAACATACCATCATTATGGGCTGAGCTGTCTCGAGGGTTATTTAAACACAAGCTGCAGTTGGAGCACAGGAGGGAGGTGGAGGCTCAGCAGAGATGACAGAATTATACACAAAGTCATATGGCAAGAGAGGTCTGAGCCTGGACAAGCAGCCAAAACAGGGCACAACACACTCACAGTGGCTTCCAGCCCCTCTGGAATAAGAATAAAGATGGAATTTCTTCCCTGGATTTTTCAGAACCATGTTTCCCTAAGAGATTTACTGCACTGTGTGCCCTGGATGGCAAGGAATTCTTACAGGCCTGTGGTGAGTGCTGAGGCACAGGACCAGACCTCAATCTAGCTCAGATCCAGGAAAGATAAAGCAGAATTCTGGGTTTATTTCTGTTATATGGATTGTGAACTCCACTGCCCAAAGAGCTGGATGTGCCACACAGGACACACAGTCAGAGCTCCGGCCCTAAGGGGGGGTCTTGCCAAAAGTCAGAATGGGAAAGAGAGATGATGGGAGATGCTTTGGTGATGAAATCAAGTCAGTGGGATGAAGGAGGTGTTCCAGTGCATTGGATTTTGTGGCTTCTCACAGGTGGGCAGACAGCAGATAAAAGAGTGAAGGAAGGATTTAAATGAGTCCAGGAAGGCATGATTTAGGCACATCTTCAATTTCCCAACTATTTTACATATTAAAGATGAATGTTGAGCTAAAGCTCAGAAAGAACTCTCACCCAAGGGAAGCAGCAGTGCCAGGATGGGAAAGGATGCAGCAAGACATAGGAGGGATAAAATCTAGGGCAAGCACTCATCTCTGTGTAGATTTATTTCAGCACTAGGTAAAATCAGTCTTTCTGAGGCTACAAAAGAGCCCTGTCCTCCATATGTGGTCAGATTTTATCAGATTATCCAGGTAATAAATCAAACCAGGAAATTCATTGTGAGTTACATAGAAATAAACATTTAACATCTCCTCTCAGACCTGCAGCTGTACACAAAATCCAGTGGCTCAAATTTTCATCTGTGGAGAATTAAGAAGGTACCTTGAAGTTTTAATGAGGCTGCCTTGATTTATGCAAAATCATGGATCTTGTTCAGCCAGCCTGTGCTTAAGTGATTTAGGAACATGGTGAAAAAGTCCCTATGAACCCCAAGATGAAGAAACCTCTAATACTTGGACATCTTATAATTAAGTGTGAGATCAAAGACAGATCTACCTGGTTTGAAAATTTCAGTCTTTTTTTATTTCCAACACTTTTTTTAATCCCCATATTGAATGCTCACTCTGAGTCCCTATGCTGTGTTGGGTTTTTTCCTTTTTAAACATTCAGAATTTTCCAGTTTATTTTCAATTCAGTCATGCTAAAAGTTTCAGGCTGCCCTAGTCCTAAAAGACAGTGGAATGAGTCCAGCTTCAAGTTAAATAGACAACATTTAACATCTCTTGCCTTTGGGTTGGGTCTTCTTTCTTATCCAAGCAGAAGTTGAACCCTTGCTAAAATCTGAGGGATGATTCATCAAAACAACCCTTTTCACTTCTTTCTGGGCAACTAAATAGTCATTTCAAGGCCTGGAGCACCTCAGAGAATTTCTTCCACTGCTGGTCCAGCTGTCTGCATGGTCTGGCACTGAGCTGAGCAGATTACCAACGACACTTCATCAAATGCCTTCAGACACACAAACAATGCAATTCAGGCCTTTTGATGAGATATTTGTAATGAAAACAAAATTGCTGCCCAGAAGTCAGGGTTTAAGGTTCTGATTTTAACATTTTTTAGCTCAGAAACAGCTGAGCAGCTGTGGATTGCCAGGAGCTCTCTCTAGGGACACTCTTGTGCTGATGAGTATAAATAACAACACAGAAAGCACAGGATCTGGCTTGTGGATGCTAACTGGGCAGAGTCAGGTACAAACGTTACTCAGAAGGATTGAAATTCAAATGAATAAGAGAAAGAGGACAAAAGCATTATTTCCTCCATGTCACAGATAAAGATACACCCAGAAATGGACTTGCCAAAGATCAAAGATGGAACGGGAAGCTCATCCAGGACTTTGTTCCTTCCTTACACAACTCAGAGACCTGCTTCTGTCTGGGAAATCATTTTGGGTGGCACAAAACTTTGGGTTGGAATTAGATGACTTTAAATGTCCCTTCCAACCCAAACCATTCAGTGACATTGTGAACACCAGGGGACAGTTCATCCTTTCTCAATAGAGGATGAAAACTGAGTAAAACTCTGTCATGGATCCTTGCCTAATATGTTCTTACAAAATTCCAGTGGTAGATACTCAGAACCCCATGGACAAGCTTTCATCTGTCTTTAGAGGTGCAAACTTTGAGATTAAATAGCTCCTCCTTTTGTTTTATAGACTTGCATCCCTCTCACTGCTTTCTCCCAAACTTTGATTAATCCAAAACTTTCACACTGGACACAGACAATTCCAGCACATCTTGCCAGAGCCAAGCACAAAGATTGCTTCACTAAGGTTGATGTGATACTAATCCTGCCCTGTCTGTCCCTGCCTGGGGACACTCTGCACTGTGTTTAATGACCCTCCTGACCCTCTTGGTGGTTTCCAGATGTATGAGCTCTTCACTGCCATAAATTCATTTTTCTCTGAGGATTTTTAGGACAAAATCTGCTGTCCCTTCCTTCTGCTTCCCTCCACTCTGGAGCGATGTCCCCTAACAAGGGTATTGCTCAAAGATGAGCTGATATATTGAGTATACTAATGACTAAAGCCATTAATAGAAATGTATTTATTTCCATGGTGCGTTTAAGAGCCTGAAATAAGCCACCAGGTCTATGTACCAGTAGAAACAAAACAGAGTGGGGTTCAGCTCCTTTCCCTCCCCTCAGTCATATTGACTCATTTCCCAATGAATCGATGGAAACAGAGTTGTCTCATCTGAAGACAGGCATCTAAAATAAACCTGCTGAATCACAGCCTTTAAGCATTTTTAGTAATTCAGGATTCCCTTCATCCATTTAGGATTTGCTCTCTTCCAGCACCCTTTGTTACTCAGGGAAGGACAAGACCTCCAAGCAGCCTCCAAAAACCATCTACCTTCTGTAGATATACAACAGAATAGGCACTGCATGTGGCAAGAAAACTGTGGAGAAAGCGCAGCTGAGCATTTAGAAAGCACCTCATTTTTGCAGTTTGCAAATTCCTCAAAATCAGTTTGAATTATTTTCTTTTTATTTTTTCCCCCTCCTCACTTTGCCATTTTTTCTCATGGGATTTTTTACTCTCAGCAGCAAATGATGGTGTAGGTGGAGCTGCTACAAGAGTGACTACACTGTCCCAAACTCTTTGCCCAACCTGCACAAATTGCACATTCCTGGGAGCTGCTTTTAAAATTTTTCCTCCAGTAGCAATGGCTATCCCAGAAGCAAGCAGGCACTCTGAATTTCTTGGACCAGTAATCAGAGCTGCTTTCAGTACTCTCCTGGGTGAATCTGAGCATCACTCAAATTTGCCTCTGTCTGTGAAACTCTTGAACCCAAAACCACAAACTTTCCCTCTCAAAGTTATTGCCCAGGAGGAGGAGGTGGAGAGTCTGTCATGCAAGAACAGGCACATAGTTCATCTACTTCCTTGTGGCTACAGGGTTTGTTTGCCTTTGGCTATGAAATACCACTCTGTGTCCCCTTCACTTCAGGACATCGCTTTTGTATCTGTTCTTCATTGGGGACTTTGGACGCTTTTTTTTTTTTTTTTTAACTGCAATTAAAAGCTATGTTAAAAATCAACCCCCCTTCAACAGCATATTCTGCTGGAGGAATTTCCTCCTTAAACCCCCATCTCCAGTCATCTGTGCTTTGTCCCACCATGCAGAATCCCCAGGCAGTATGTCCTGCCTTCATCTCCTTGTTCCATTTGTCCTGCAGAAAATTCTCTTTTTAGATACCAAAAATTTTGTATTAACTCATGAACAGGAGTTTGTTATCTGCCTTCCACTCTCTGTTCTCTGCAGGAGTTTGAGTGGAAAAAAAAAAAAAAAAAAAAGAAAAGAAGATTTAAAACCACACTTGCCACACTTGAGGATGCTCTTTCTTTCTGGGCAATACGGGAGTGGCAGTGAATTACGGTAATGGTAAGACTACTGCTCTGCTACATAGCAGAGCAGCAAAGTTCCTGCTGCTCCTTGCCAGTGTGGAGCTGAGCTCTGAACGGGCACGGATCCCTCCAGGGAGCCTGGAGCCAGCCCCTCACAGCCACGGCATACAGGGACTCAGCCCCACTGCCAGCTTCTGAAATACCAGTGGGGCAATAAAGGGAGCAAAGCAGAGGATTTCCAGGCACGGAGCCCCATCCCTGCATGAAAGAGGAGCCTGCTATGCTGAGAATCTCCTTTCCAGGTACTCACAGGAGCTGTGCTGCCTTCTGGAGACCGAAGAGGTGGGTGTGGGGCAGGCACAGCAGCTTGGGGTCTGCTCTTCTCAGCATCAGCTATCTCCACAGGCTGGGCATTATTAGGTAATGACCACAAGTATAATGCTCAGAGATGCTCGATGCAACACTCATTTTTCATGTATGTGCTTAGATAATCTGTCCTTTTCTTCCTTGGGATTATTCCTCAACTTGTTCCATCTGGTGGGAAAGAAAATAAGATCCAATTTCATTTTAGTGTATGGAAGTAAAATTCCCACAGTGTGATACCTATCCATCTCCCCCTTCCCCCCTCCTCCCTGCCTGTGAACTGGGAATTTTGGGGCTTCTGAGTTTGAAATGCTTTTGCCTGCAGGAAAGTTCAGCGTGAAGGTTTGGAAATGGGACAGTTGTTTATGCTTAAAGTGTGATCTGAGGGACTCATCCCAAAGGACATTTACAGAGTCCTTCCTCATCTGGGGTTTTACAGCCACAGTCTTAGTGGTGGTTTTTTACCTCTGATTAATATTTGGGATGGAAATTCTATATGCACATGGAGGTGTTGGGGAAGGTTTTGCAGCTTCCACTTGCAGCTCTCCTCTCCATGTCCCCCAGGTCTCGGTTCCCAGGCTAATCCTCACTTTTCCATCTGAGGTACCTTTTCTCCATATTTAGTCAGCAAAGGCTGAGCTTGGCTTCCAGATACTCTGAAATGTTGTGTCACTCACTAGGAGGCTTCCTCCTTGCAACGTCTTCTGCTTGGTTTGGAGTTGCTTTTCTTCATAGATTTTCAAAATGGGCAGCTCAGCTGGACTAACACTTTAGTGGGGAAAGGTCTCGCTTAATACAGAAACCTGAGATTAAATTCCGGGCTTCTAAATCTCCTGCACAGTTTGTATAGTCCTGAATTGTGCCCTGCAGGCTTCTGTCTTTCCTAGAACTGGTCTCTGCAGGTGAGCTAATAATTAGGATTGATGCCTAGCCCTATAAAGAAGGGAAAATTCAGGCGGGAAAACCCACTTGGATCTCTCAGTTGCTGTTAAACAGTGCTAGCCTGGAAAAGGTTGGTTCCACTGGCTGGAGCCAGCCTGAGGAAAGTGCCCTAAAATAGCCTCCTGCTCTATTCTTATATGGGAACCCTAGCAGCGAGTGTGGCTTCTGGGAATTGCATTGTTCATGGTTTTGTCTTCTCTAGGGGGGTGAGGATCTGCAGAGAGCACAAGAGCATGGCCCTGTGCACATGGCAAACTCCACTCTCCCCCTCAGAGCAAGCCAGGAGCAGATGTATATGAGCTTTAATTTGCAGCCCAGGACCTCAACTGATGAGTGCTCCACATATGGAGCACTGACAGCCTAAATATATGTCTGACTGACAGCCTAAACCCTGAGGATGGGGAGTGATGGGTATCTCAAACAAAATTGCTGAGCAGACACAGCAGCAACCTCCATCCAGTCAGGTTTCTAAGCCAATTTTAAGGCAGAATCAGGACTAACACAAGGCAATTAAAAGCATCAGTGATTTCCTCTCAGAAGAAGCTAAATTTGAGACCCTTTGGAATATTTACTTAAATACAGAACCTTCCCCAAAAGACAGAAATTATTTTAACCTGCAGCTCCAGTATTTCTTATCACATGACCCTGAAAAGTAGGACAAACAACCTCAGGTTTATGTAGCCCCACTTGTGCACCCCAAGGAAAATGCAGAAGAAGTTAAATTTGACTTGGAACTGGTGAGTATCAACCATGTTATTCTGCTGAAAGCTTAGGAGCAAAGGTAGGTTTTCTGATATGTTTCTGGATCTTTCTCATTGCTGCTGGTGCTGCAGTCCTAAAATATTCTTCTAAAACTCTTTTCCCCAGCAAGGCTAAGCAAATGTTGCCTCTAGGACCTTCCTGAAATTGTCACCGTTCCTGCCTGGAAAGGGGGCGAAGTTCAGCAGCCTCACATGGACATTACCAGCCATGGCTCTCCTCCCTGGAAACTCCTCCGAGTGCTCCAACTGCACCCACTCTGTGGAGCCTGTGAACATTCCCAAGGCCATCTTACTGGGTGTTATTCTAGGGGGGCTGATTGTTTTTGGGGTTTTGGGTAATATCCTGGTTATCCTGTCCGTAGCCTGCCACAGACACCTACAGAGTGTCACCCACTATTACATCATCAACCTGGCTGTAGCTGATCTCCTCCTGACTTCTACTGTCCTGCCCTTCTCAGCTACCATGGAGATTTTGGGCTACTGGGTCTTTGGGAGGATCTTCTGCAACATCTGGGCAGCTGTTGATGTGCTTTGCTGCACTGCTTCCATCATGAGCCTCTGCATCATCTCCATTGACCGATACATTGGGGTGAGCTACCCACTGAGGTACCCCAGCATAGTGACAGAGAGGAGGGGCCTCCTGGCCCTGCTCTGTGTCTGGGCACTGTCCCTGGTCATCTCTATTGGGCCCCTTTTTGGCTGGAAGGAGCCAGCCCCTGAGGATGAGACTATCTGCCAGATCACCGAGGAACCTGGTTACGTCTTGTTCTCAGCTCTGGGCTCCTTCTACCTCCCCCTGATCATCATCTTGGTGATGTACTGCCGGGTCTATGTGGTGGCCAAAAGGGAAAACAAAGGCCTGACCTCTGGGCTGAAGACAGAGAAATCCCGTTCCGAGGAGGTGACCCTCCGCATCCACCGCAAAAACATACCTGGTGCAAGCAGCTCTGCACCCAACCCTAAGAGCAAGCACCACTTCTCTGTGCGCCTGCTCAAGTTCTCCAGGGAAAAGAAAGCTGCCAAGACCCTGGGAATAGTTGTGGGATGCTTTGTCCTCTGCTGGCTCCCATTTTTTGTAGTAATGCCTCTTGGTAAGTAGAGCCAACCCCTGTGTGTCTTCCAGCACCTTCTGGGCAGGGAGGGCTGTGTTTGTGGCTGGGTGTGGTAATGCTGATCAGAAAAGCTCTGAGGGAACAATTTTGTACTGCAAAGCTGTCAAAAAAACAAAGCACTCACCACCACAAAGCAGGGACCATGAAAAAAACCACGAGTCTTAAATTAAACTAAATCTGGTCCCTGGTGATGAGAAGCAAAATTCTGAAAACAAGGGAAGCAATCTTGTACTTTTTCTACATAGAAAATCCTCTTTTGTGAACTAGAGCAGATATTTGTGACCATCTCTGCTATAGGAATAGGATCTTTAGGGGTTTGTGTGTTTATGTTTGCAGCCAGGCAACTTAAATGTGTAAAAGGTCAGGGTATAAATACATTCAGGGTTGAAGTAGCTGTTCACAGATCTCCTGGAGTGCTCAGCATTGATGAGTCCCATTCTAAGGAAAAAAATATCCGCTTCCTAAGAGGAAATTTATCCTGTGCAATACCATAACTCCAAACAAAGTTAATCTTTTAATCCAATTTTTCATATGACCAGTCAGGAGACAGCAGTGAGGGTCCTTCCAACTAATTTTATACTGTTCTGGATTCCATCTTTTCTGGGAACCCGTTGAGCCCACTGGCCAAACACTGTCTCAGCCACCAGGCTGGAGATGAATATTTATTCTCCAGTTGTCATTCCAAACAGGAGCAAAGCTGGGAATTTGTTCTGCTTTGCTGGAATATGAAGAAGTAATTAGAATTTTAATTAAACCTTGCTCAGTTACCTTTGATGCAGTTGCAGGATGGAAAAGCAGAATACTAATTCCATACCTATAGCTGAGGGTGAGGGACATGGCTCATCACACTGAGTTGGGTTTTTCAAACATGGAAACTAAAATCTGTGACTTGTTCAATTTCAGGGCTTTTCTTATGGAAAGGGCTTATGCTGTACAGGAAAAATAAAGTAAGAGATTTTATGGAAGCTTTAGTTAGTAAGACAACAATATGGACAGTTCAGAAAAGGTAAAACAGCCTTACATGAAAAGAAAGATTTTCGGGGTTTATTTTCCTTTTTTTTTTTTTAATTCTGATTTTTCAAATGTATAAATAACTGTTCTTTTTCAATTAACCTCTACTGGTTTTACCAAGATTTATCAAGACACACAAAAACCTTTTGCTAATGTGAAAAAATCCAAAAATTCAGATTTTTTTCCACTTGGTCAATACTGGGAAGGCTGGATTGGAACTGTTTCCTAAGAAGAAGCCCCTGAGAGCCTGGCTCGTGCTGGCCAGGATGCCAGCACGCTGGAATGCTGCTTGCCAAGATGACTGAAGCATACTCAAAAAGGGTTTGAGAGAATGCATTAAACACACTTTTCATCTGCAAATGTGGTTGCCCACACTGAGCTTTTAATTAATTTGCTTTGGATTTAAGAAACCTTCTGGGCTACAGAATGGCTATGTATCCTTCTTTGATCCCTTGTAAGGAAACTCTGGAGGTATTTTTTCTATTTTTTGGGGGGTTACTGGGTCATTTTTAAAGCATGTATTATAGGGCTTTCAAAACCTACATGCTGCTTTTGTTTAAGGACAAAAAACTGTTTAAACAGATGAGTGGCACTAAAAAAAGTCCGCAAAAAAGCCAAGGACTCATCTTGATGCAGGGCACTTTCCAAAAGATAACAATCACTTTCAAATCTGTCCTGCAGCCAGGCCCAATTTGGATATGGAAGGGAAGTGATCCTGACAGGGTCTTGGGGTCCTGTTACTGACTTTCCTGTAACTGACTTTCCAGATGTATAAAATTCTCCTTGTTGAAATCCTGGTGGAGTTTCATAGCATACATGGCTAGGCAACCAGAACTTGACCAGCTCTGCAGCTTTGTGGCCATGGGACAGACCAAACCATGGTCCCATCAACCAGTTCTGGAGGGGTTTGACAATGTGGAGGTGCCATGCAGGGACATCATTTATAGGTGGACTCAATGATCCAAGAGATCTTTTCCAACGTAAATGCCTATAATTCCATGAGTCCATCAGCCAGACCACTCCTGATGCAGATAGCCCACAAGACAGACATCCTTTAACTGCTACAGAAACCTCTTCAGACTCATCATTCCATGCAGCACAACTTCCCCAAGCCTAGATTAATTTCACTGTGATCTACACCTTCAAGATTTCCACATCCATTAACATCCACTGTACCAGCCAAGAACTGCATCCAAGCAAGAAACACTAGGTTTACAGAAGCGTATCATAAAGTAGGATGGAACCTTTGTGATGTAGGTATGGGAAGGGCAAGAGGGATAGAAGGATATTGAGAAAGGCACAATATCCATGTTGGCTGATACTGCTGAAAATAACTGGAGAAACAACTGGAGTATCCCTGCCATAAGAAATTATTTTAATTGAAACTGGGGTGTAAAGGTACCAGTTGCAGTCTGTGTAAGGAATGTTTTTTTCTCTTAGTATATTGGATTAAGTTTCATTACAAAGGTTCTGTGCAAAATCCTTCAGCCCAATAATCTAACACACCTTTTCTCACTTGGCTTGAAGTTTGTGGAAAAAACCCAGGAAATTATAATTCTGTTGCCGAAAAACAAATGAGGCCAATATTTGGTTTCAAAACTTCTGTAACACACTAGGTTGTCAGAACTTTGGTTTCCACTGGTAGAAGTCAAGTTTTCATTCCTGTGAGCAGAACCAAGCAGAGCTGGCATCAATGACAGCTTCAACTGACAGTTCAGTGACCACCAGACAAACACAAAACAACAAAACAGAGACAGGAAAGAGCAGCTTTGAGCCTGTCTGCATCTCTCAGAGAGGGCTATGGAGAAGAGCCTGAGCTTATCTGCAGCTCCTGGGCCAAGGGGCAGGGGGTTTGTGGGGAGAGGCTCAGATGCAGCTTCATCTGGGCAATCAGGGCTTGTTGGGCTCTGGCATTCCCAATCACAACCTGCATTTCTAGCTTTTTGTTCTCCTCTTGCAATTTCTAGAAAGGGATATAGGATACATGTAGATAGAGGGATAGATATAGAAAGACTCAGAGCTGGAAGAGCCCAGAAATCAGTGAAAGCCCCCAGTGACGGAAAGTTTTCATGTTACAATACCTTGTCCTGTAACTGGAAGACATTTATATATTGTTCTGGGAATTCTTCAAAAAGTTTCTTTTCAGCAAGATAAAAGACAGTGCTTAGAGGTAGTTTTGAGGTGAAACATGCACAAAACTGATGGAAAAAAGGGTTGGGGGTGTTGCAAAAATGGTCCTTGCCTGGGATTGATGATTTATCTTAACAAACCCTCAGAAGAGAACAAGTTCCCAGAGCTTTGCTTGTGGTCTGTTTTCTGTGGATCAACTTGTAGGTGTTGCTTTCCAAAGCTGGAAGAAATAAAAAGGGAAGTCTGAGCTAGGAGGCCACAGGGGGAAAAAATCCTTAACTGTGCAAGGGAGAGGAAGTGTTTTAGCATTTGTCAATAATTCTCATGATTAAGAAAGTAAGAAAGAGGATCTGCTTGAGGGTGTTTGTATTTGTGGTCGAGGAGTAAATTAGTCTTGTGAACTGACACAAACACTGTCAAGGGAATCCTCTAATACTGTCTGCAGATGGTTTCGATTTACTGTTTTGTGGTAATTTTTTTTAAAATGGAGTCAAAGCAAACCACTCTACTTTCACTAGACATAAAAAAATAAAGTGCATTTTTCCGTCTCTGCTGTTGACACAACATGACCTCTCAGAGGGTCAAAAGACTCAGAGTCAAAAGACACTCACCAACACAGACTCCCCACATTAATATTTCAGTGTTCTCTCAGTGAGAAAGAGAGAAAAAAAAAGATATAAAAGTGGGAAAAAACCCTCAGAATAAAGCCCCAGCTCTTTCTCTGGATCCCAACTCAGGGAGAGGAAGGATACTTGCACTCCTTGAGTCATGGAGCACAATTGTGTGTCTGAGTTAAACCTTTGAATGGGGAGAATTTCAGCCATGAAGATAAACAGACAAGACATTTTCATGGCAAGGGTTTTTTTAGGTTTTTTGCTGATCACAAGGGGCATTTTTCATAATCACAGACTGGAACAGCACTGTTGATCTGGGGTGATAACTCTGCTAACGACAAAGATTCCGTAGACATCCCTGGGCCAACATTTCTCCACCATTCCCAAATCCTGAAATGTGTCCCAGTGACTGAAAACACAGCAAAGGAGGGGAGGAATCAATGTTAAAAACCATTTATTCTAAAATCAAGGGAGGGAAGGTCAATTAGCTGTGCTCTGCTTTGAGAGCCACTCCCGTGGCTCTCCTGTGTGTGTCACCTGTCACAGGAGCCTCATCCTTGTCTCAGAATATCCCTCATCATGCAGCCACCACCTTCAAGGCCCCAGAGTAAAGGAAGCAGGAGTGTCATTTTTCACTTGCTCTCAAATGCCACAGCACAATTCAGCGTTGGGGAATGATGGAAAGGCCGTGGTGAGTGATTCTCCCACCCCACTGAGCAAATGTCAGGATTTGTCTGCAATTTGGATAATGGGAGAGATACTTGGCTCTTGCTGAAGGAGATAATTTCTTGTTTCTAACTCCAAGGATTCCAAAATCATGACAGACAACAAACTCATGAGACAGCCTGAGACTTACCCAGCTTCTCAAACTATTCTCTGGTTAGTTTTTTTTTTTCATTCTTAAAGGAAAGTTATTATTTTATTTTAAGTGAATGACTTTAAGAGTGAGGGCTTCAGGGCAAATATCAAATATCTCCAAAATGTCAGCAGTGGGATCCAGACCCATTCCACTGCAGTAAGAGCTTGGGAACTGGAATTGGAGTGACAATTACATTGATTTGTGGAACAATATGATTGTTCGGGTTCACACGGGTAACAAAACCTCAGTTTACCTTCCCATGGTTTTTTATCAGCTTTCTAAATCTGCAGCTGCCCACAGCAAATCTGGAAATAGTTCCTTGCTGAGACATTTCCCAGAAATATCATCCATTCTAAGTGGGTACAATATGAAACAGAGCATAAATTAGGTCTGAAATAATCCAAATCATCAGAGCAGTGTTCCCAGACTGACCCATTCCTGCTGCCTGACCTTTTCACCTCTCACCTGTGCCCAGACACCCTCATGGTGCCACAGAGAGCTGAATTCAGGGGTTTGGGAGGGAAAACAAACTCGGTCCTCCTTCTATGTCATTTATTATGGATCAGGGATAGCCAAGCACAAAGTCCTTCTCATTTTCCCTCTGGAATAGCCACAATATTCCAGGCCCTGGGGAGGCATAACTGGAAAGTGCAAGACTTCCTCACATCACCGCTTTTTATGCACTGGTTGTGTTAATTGGATTGTGCTGAGTTCAGGATCATTTCCTACTGCCTAACGGTTCCTTGATACCATTTTTTGTTCCATAAAAATAGTTCCCATAAGGGAACAATGAAAGCATAGTGGAGAGGTCATGTGTCTACAGGGGGCAGCTTTGAATGTCTGCAGCAACATACATACATACATACATATATATATATATATATATATATACACACATATATATGTATGTATGTATTTAGATATATTTTTTTTAATGTATATAGATTATATCTACTTATATATACTTATTTTTATAAATACACTTTCCAGAGGGTGGATTGAATCATGACCTAAGATGCAGGATAGAACACTTGTCTTAGGGAATAAAGTTTAGAGCTAACACTTGGCTTGGGATCATAAAATGTAGCATATTTATCAATGTTTGTAGAGCCGTGAGAGATTAGGGAGGCTGTGGTACACAGCTAATTCCCTCTGGAATACAAGTGGTCCTCTGTGCTTCGTCCTCTGGGTCTTTATGGCTCTGGAAGAGTTGCTGCCCTCTGGACTGATTGCTTCAAGGCAGATCCCAGGACCTGAGTTTTGAGCTTTGCTTCCCTGTAACCAGAGCAGTCTTCCTGTTCCCAGCCTGAAGGGGCTTCAAGAGCTGGAGAGGGACTTGGGACAAGGGAATTATGAAACAAGTGGAAATGGCTTCCCAATGACAGAGGGTAGGGTTAGATGGGATATTGGGATATTGTGGCTGCCCCAGATCCCTGGCAGTGCCCAAGGCCAGGTTGGATGGGGCTTGGAGCTTCCTGGGATAGTGGAAGGTGTCATTGCCCATGGCAAGGGGTGGCACTGGATAGGATGTAAGGTCTTTTCCAACCCAAACCAATCTGGGATTCTCTATGGACACAACCCTGATCTCCCCCATACACTGAAGCAGCATCACCCCCACCTGACGTCTGTGCTCTGCCTCAGTCACCATATTTAAGCTACACAAAATAAAAAGAGGGAAAAAAGCAGCAAACCTAAACAGAGCTGCAAGATTCAGTAGCAGAGATGGATTTGTAGTAGAGATGGATTTATAGCTGAGATGGATTTGTAGCAGAGATGGGTTTGTAGCTGAGATGGTTTTTAACACCACAAAAGGTTCATGGGTCACACAAATATATGGGATCTGATTCCTATGGTGCTGACAGAGATGATACAGAGTAAATAACACACGTTTTTACAGTCTGGCAGGTTCCAAAACCCTCTCTCCTGTCCATCAGTGAAATGATGCATGACATCAGGGCTGGTTTTTAAACAACCCATAATCAGGCAGCTCTTGTGACAAATGACAAAGTCAAATTTCATCTTTGAGATTGAATTGGCACTTACTCACCAGGAGGGATGTGGCAATCTTATCTCTCAGAGCTGAAGAAACTTCCAGCTGACAAACAGGAAAATAAAAGATGAGGGAAGAAAATGCAATCCTGACATTTCAAGGGATGAGTGATGAAGTACTTAATGGCAAAAGATCTCAGAAGGCTCATAGTACATTTTATTTTATTTACTTTTACAAGAAGCAATTGTATTGTGCTACTGACACTTGATTCTCCTCAACCTTTTGAAAACAAAGCAGGAATTGCAGTGTCATTTACTCAATCTATTATTCAAAATGTATTAAAAGACCCCTTGAAGCTTTCTTTACTGTTCCTCCAGCACAGACTGCAGGGAGACAGTGTAAGGTGAAGCCTTTAATCAGGTTTCCTACTACTTATGACTTAATTCCTGACAGTGTGCAAAGGAAGATATTAAGGCCAGTGAATAGCACAGAGAATTAATTTCAAGGGTGAAAACTTAATATCTTAGCTGCTGTTCACCCTCTAGCTCTCCTATAGGACACCTGGATGGCACCTGTGATTCCACTTGGTCTGGAGTGAGAGGACTGGAAAATTTGCTCTGAGAATTAGGTGCAATAATTCTGTTTTCTCAGCCGTAGATGATGGTGTCCAAGTACCCAAACTTTAACTGACATGAACTGGCAGTCACCAAATGGTCAAGGATTGAATGGAAATGCTCATCCCAGCTCCACCTGCTTTCCCTGTGCTTACTGCTCTGTAGGGAATGTGTACCATACACCCTAAAAAAGAGATAATTCACCACTCTTGTTTAATCTCATGATTAATTATGGCCATTGTTTAAAAAAAATCCCACAAAATCTTTGTTTTATTTCTCCTTTGAGTTCATCTGACCTGAGCTGTCCATTCTGAGGGCTCAGCACTGAACAAACTACTTTGTCACCAGGTTTGAAAATGCCTCCTGCTCATTACCAGATCCATCAGCCACTGGCATTGATCACAACAACATCACTGAATATTAAAGGTTTGGAAGAAAAGGACACGTTCTTAGGATTCTGCGGAGAGGAACACCATTCCTCAAGGATTTGGAAAATAAGATATTTTCCCCCTTTTCCTAGATACTCGGGTAGCCAACAGGAAAGATTAGGGACTATTTCTGAGCTACAGAGGTAACTGTGTGGCTGCAATAGAAGGACACATATTTTGGTGGCCCCCCTCCTACAGGAAGGCTGGAGGGGGACTTTTTACCAGGGTATGCACTGATAACACAGGGGGGAATGACTTTGAGGTGAAGGAGGGTACGCTTGGATTAAATATTGGGAAGAAATTCCTCCCTGTGAGGGTGGTGAGGGACTGGGATGGACTTCCCACAGAAGCTGTGGCTGCTCCATCCCTAGAAGTGTCCGTGGCCAGGCTGGAGCATCCTGGAATAGTGGAAGATATCCCTGCCCATGGCAGAGGGTTGGAATTCGATGATCTTTCATTTCCCTTCCAATCCAAACCATTCCATGATTATCTGAAAACCAGTGTGTAGCGGGATCTGCAGATAGCAAAGTCTCTGTGCTGTTAAAACTCCTTCATTTTCTTTCACTGTGTGTTATTCCAAGGCAACAATGAGAGTCTCCACTGATGAACCAAAAAAGGCTACATTAATAAATTAACATGCAGATCCCACCCCAAAAAAAGAGCAAGGGACAGACTCTGACATTGGCTGTTTTCTATTTTTATCAGACTTTGGCACAACCCTTGCATTCCATCTGGAGAAAGCGAGGAGTTGCAGCAAACAGGAATTGTTATTGTTTACACATTTTTACACTTGGCCTCACACAACTGATTCCCTAAACAGGGATTTGGTTCACCTTTTCTCTCACCACAAAATGGGAAAGCAGCAGATACACCACATTTAAATGAGGAAACAAACAAAAAAAATGAGTATGATCTAAGCATTTAGAAGCCTTTAATTATTTTTCATCTGCCAATGACCTCAGCCAGAAAGTTTTTTCAGAATGTTATTTAGTTGTTTTTCGCTAAAGGAGAGAAGCATTAATTTGCTGAGAAAAAAATTAGGTTAGGTTGTGGATACGTGTGCATGCTTGTGCTTCACTGCAAAACAGCATTTGTTTTCTTTAGCAAAACCTTTTTGGTCTTAAAATACGGTTGATATTGAAACTAAGAATGAAACTGCTCTACCTGGGCCAGCTTGGAGCAATCAGATGCTACCACGGAGGCAGTGAGACCCATGCTTGGTGCCCAAGTCATATCTGAGATTGCAATCAGAGGTTCAGCTGCCCCAGTACAGAGACAGAGCACCTGTGGCATGTCCTGCACTGCCTGTGGAAGAGACAGCTTTGGGAAAGGCTTAGTGCCCCTAAAGAGGTTCTAAGAGAGCTGGAGAGGGACTTGGGGCAAGGCCTGGAGGGACAAGGCAAGGGAGAATGGCTTCAAACTGACAGAGGGCAGGGATGGAGGGGATATTGAGAAGGAATTTATCTCTGTGAGGGTGGAGAGGGGATGGGATAGAATTCCTAGAGCAGCTGTGACTGCCCCTGGATTCCTGGAAGTGTCCAAGGCCAGGCTGGATGGGGCTTGGAGCACCCTGGGATAGTGGAAGGTGTCCCTACATATGGCAGGGGGTAGCACTGGATGGGTTTTAAGGTCCCTCCCAACCCAAAGCATCCTGTGATGATCCTGACTTGGTGTCACTTCTTTGCTGATGTAGCACACACACACCACCTGCTCCCAGGTCAGAGACCCCTGCAAGGCTTTGCACCCTGCCCTGTGTCCTGTCCTCTCCCTGGCAGCAGTGTCCCTAGACCATGGGCTCTGCTCAGGGTGCAGAAGCTGCTGCCACCACAAGATCACTCCACATTTCCCTGCAGATTCTATGTTCAGCAGGATGAGCAGGTTATTAATCACCCTGTACCAAGAGTGTCTCTGGCCCAGGCAGGATTTTGATGCATTCCCACACAGGCAAAACCACCCTGAGAATTGCTGTGGCCACTTGAAAGCATTTGCTGCAAGTGCTGCAGCTTTATTTGACAAAGACTGAGGAAAAAGCTTGGAGCAGTTGAGCAGCTCTCAGATTTCAGTCAGCACATCCTCAGAGGGATTATCAGTTTTTCCTCGGCCAGGAGAGGTCCAGCAAACAGATCAATCCCTGTAAAGCTTAGGAGCTGCTCCCAGACACGGTTAAACTGCAGAGGGTGATGGATGCATTGATGCCTAAAACTTCCACAGTGTTTCTTTCCACGTGCTTACAGTTTTTCCAGGGGAAGCATGAAGACAAGCATTTGTCAGTGCTAAAAGTCCTGCTTATTATAAATTTGAATATAAATTCCAAAACAAGACAATTTTGTTTCTGGGATTATTTTTTTTTTTAATAAAACTAAAGTTTTGGTATCAGGAAAAATATCTGGAAGATTTTAAATCAGCAGATAACTCATCATTCTATAGAAAAAGAAATGCCAAAGTACTTTCCTTGCTAAGGAGCCATCAAAGTTCTTGCTCTTTGAATCGTCTTTGGAAGGTAACTTTGCAAGTATATATCAGAATATGTGTGTATATAAATAAATTAAAAAAAAAATATATATATATACACACACCTCATGGCTGCCTATGAGATCCTTCCCAGTGTTCCTTGATATGAGAAGGAAACTTTCCTTTAACTTCACTCAATTTTAGATGCAGGCAGGGTGGGGTTAGTTAGATTTTCTGAAGTTTTCAGGGAATATGAGTACCCAATACTTCATCATTTCAAAGACTTTTAGCTGTAACACAGTCAACTCTAATCCCTTTTTTCTCTAACCCTTCTGAAATGGTGTGATTTTCTTGCCATCTGAAGCCCCTTGGATGACCTCCAAGATATTGCTGTCATTTGGGTAATTAATCTTGAATTAGGAGTCCCTGAGGAAGGAATTTTCCTCTATCCCTACAATCAGCCCTCTGGCTGCCTCTCTAGCTGTAAATGGGAATATAATGCTTATAATTATAAAATAGCTCTCTTGACTTGATTTCTGATGGAACATCCATGTAATTATATGACATCACAGATCCTGAAACACTTGTTCCTGCAGGAATTGTGTTTCCAATCATAATTTTTTCAAGACGGAACAGAATCCTATTTATTTTTTCCAGTGTTTTAGTTTCTTTGGTTACCTGCAATTCCTCACTGCCTCTGCCCTAACACTCCGTGTATTTTCCATTTTAGGCTCTTTCTTTCCTGCAATCAAACCCCCGGACACACTTTTTAAAATAACATTTTGGCTGGGATATTTAAACAGCTGCATCAACCCCATCATCTATCCATGCTCAAGTCAAGAGTTCAAGAAAGCGTTCCATAACGTCCTGAGAGCTCAGTGCCTCCTGAGGAAGCAGCCAGCAATGAAGCAAACCCCCAGCTTCAACCTCAACCATCCTGCTGGCGAAAGCATGGAGAGTGGCAAAGAGGTGGTCCGGATTCCTGTGGGATCAGGAGAAACCTTCTACAAGATTTCCAAATCAGACGGGGTCTGCGAGTGGAAGATCTTCTCCACTGTGCAGGGTGTGCCCACCAAAAATGCCGTTTCCAAAGACTGCACAGCTGCCAAAGCCAAGAGCAAAGGGTTCCTGCAGGAATGCTGTTGTGCAGGCACTTCAGGGAGTCTCGCCCACAAGAACTGCAAAGTGCCAGCCATTAAACTCCACTCAATCTCCCTGAGCGAGAGTGGGGAGGATGTATAACCGGCTGGGTGCACCAGGCTGGCAGTTTGGGGGCCTCATGGGATGCTGCTCTTTTTATGGGGAAGTAGGAATAGGCATGATAGTTGAAAGGATCCAGGTATGAAGAGGTGAAACAGGGCCAAATCTTTAGAGGAAGGATGTCTATGAGTGCTGGGAACATGAATGGAGCTCCTCAAAGATAGTGCGTGGCTTCAGAGGACGGTATTCTGAGGGTCCAGCAACTGCCAGATTTGGCAGATGGCATTTAAAGGCTTTATAATTCTATTCTCCTCCTTTAAATTCCCACTGCTCTCATTTAGGGGCAGTGGAAGAGAAAGTGAGAACCACAAAGACCCTGTGCTGATTTCAGCCTCAACGCTCTCCGGCAGCTCCGCCTTCAGAGCCATTTTGTGATTCCACCCCTCCCCCTAAAGCCAAACCTCACCTGTGGATTTCAGTCAACTCCATTGCCAAGGAAAACTTGATCCAAATGACTGCATTCCACCGAGCTTCAGAGACCAAGGAGAACTTTTCCTTTTTGTACAATCAGCCTCCCTAATCTCCACACCATACCAAATGAAAATTTGCATGTGTCCCTGGTTTGTTCAGATGATCCGTGCACCTTGATGCAGGTCTAATAAAACTCAAAACTAGGTAAGTTCTTATCAAACAAGGCTCAAAGAACTCACTTGCATTCATCCTTTTGTTTTTCATCTTCTGAGTCCATCAGGAACCTGCTGAAAGGCTCAGAATTCTTTGCTCAGGTGCTCGATAGCCAGATCAGTGCCACAGTCACTGGAAAAGCTACAGATCTTTCCTGTCTCCCTGCCCAGTGCTTTGCTACATTCCTTTTCCCGACTCTTTCAAGTCGGGAAGTTACCAAGTGCTCAAAGCTTTCTGTGAGATCTTGGGTACTCTGGAGTCAGGAATTTTCCCCTTGTTCTAAGCAGAGGGAGTTAAACATGTTAAAAGGCTTAAGGACATCCATCCCCATGAGAAAGGGCCATCCCTTGGGAATTTGGGAGCAAAGCATTTGGAAGCATGTTATATTTTAATACAGCTAATCCAAATAAATAAATAAATGAGATGGCCAGCATCTGGAAGAAATAGTGGGAGGAATTCTGTGTACAATATTAGAAATAAGCAGCTCTTGACATAGCTCCTCCTGAGCCTGCCAAGAATTCAGCTCCTTGAAACAACACATGAGCCCCTACTCTTGTCTGTGTCAACTCCTGTGCTGAAGATCCACTGCCTTGAAAAGGGAAATGGCTCAAGATATAAGAGTAATTATCATAGGACAGGGTCTTGAAACAACACCTTGGTGGTGTTGATGAGAAATCATTGTTTATCTCAGTATTAAGTCCCCAATGTCAAGAAGATCTGTCTCCTGTGTCTTTTATTTATGCATTCACAGAACACAAATCTGTCACATGATCCCAGTTTTGGCTTAAATAAGAAATCCACCTCACACTTAAGGTTCTTCAGCCCTAGAATTTGAAGCTAAAATTGTGAGAATACCATGTAAGAAAATATTCTTATGGTGCTTCATGCCAAGAGCAGAAGGAGAAAAGCTGGAAATCTCATAAGAAAGTCACATGAGACTGATGGCTGAGTTTTGCAGTATAAAAGTGTTCAGATATGTGGGATGTATATTTGGACAAAACCTGAATTTTGAAACATTTTGAAAAAACACTCCTTAAATTGAGCAAGACTGGCAAGATTTAAAGTATTTGCTGCACACTCTTGGTGCCCAACCCTGTCTTATTCCACAACCAATATTTGTTTTATGACCAGTAAGACCCTTTTTGCCATCTCTTGTTTGGAGCTGGGAGATTTACACAGGGCTGCTATAGTAATTTCAGATTTATTGTGGTTTCACAGTGTCAGGCAAGGAGTTGTTGTGGAGCTACACATGGAGGCTTCCACAACTGGATTAATTTAACTCCAGAGCAATTCTGATGCAGCAATATAATCTGACCCTGTAAAATGAGGATAAATAAGTCAACCTGCTGCTGGCAGTGTCATGATCGACATGGATGTAGCACAGTTCTCCTGCATGGCAGAGACAGAGGTTGGAATAATGAAGTCTTGGTCTCATCTTCATCCTTTTTTTTGTCACCAAACAGATTCTAAAGAAGCTCTCTGTATCCAGTGACTCTGAAAAGCTCCTAGTCCTCAGCATCAAGTGAGCCTCATCCCAGCCACACCTCTGCTGCTGCCAGCAACAACAAACACATAATTTCTTTGGCTCCCTCAGAGAATTTCTCCAGGAAAACTGCCCTGTTTCCTTTTTGCAAGAAGGGTCATTGGCACTTGTCATTTTGGTGGATATTTGGATTGAGAAGTCTCAAAAACCATAAAAGGAGCTCTAGGAAACAGAAAAAAAAAAAAAAAAAAAAAGGAGTGCAGATTTAAACAGCCCAATTTTTTCTGTTATTTAAAGTGAACTTGGCACTGGTGAAAGAGCTGCAGTCACAGAGGCTAAATGTAGCTGTCTGTCTAAAAGCATGAACAGGACAAGAGGTTTTCCCAGAGGCTGGACATCAATCATCACTTGTAAAACCTTCCTAGCATCAGGATTCTGTCGTGTGAAACCTGGCAGGAGCACAGAGCAGAGATCAGAGAGTGGCCGGATGGGAAGTGAGAACAGTGGAGTGCCAGGAGTTCCCCTCAAAGCCACATCCAGTGACCCACACTGACCTGGCAGTGGATGTGTCCTGCCTGAAACCTCCGAGTGATGGCTCTGACATCCCACCATCCTCTCGGGTCAGGGTTTTCTGTTGGAAGTGACAGCCAAGATTTCCATGTTGGGTGGAGCACAGTCTCTGCTGCAAAGAGCTGAGAGCTGGAGCATCACAGAGATGACTCTTAATTTGCACAGCCTGAGGTGAAGCAGATCACCAACCCCTCTTCATCCCAGGGCAGGTAAAGTCCAGTTTCCACAGTCAATTCAGATATACTGTCTGATGTTTTTGAGGCTTTGTGTACTTTGCAAGAGTTTTCAAATCCAAAATATTTAAGTTCTGCCCGCTATCCAAATAAATGCCTTCTCATTTTTATATTCTTTATTTCTCTCTGCCAACTCCAAGGATAAATTGTGCATTGTGTAAAAGAATATTCTCCTTTGCCAGGCCTTAATGTACTGGAAATCCATAGCAATGAAAAGAAGAAAGATTAAGGCAGGAATATATCTTGCTTCTTTGCTTGGAGTAAGCAAATGGATTTCACAAAGATTCTTTACAAAATTTCCCTGCCTGACTTTTTCAGTTTTCTGAAAGACAACACTGACAGGCTGCAGCACCTTATACTGATTGAAGTCAGTTAAAAAATGTCTTACTGCTTTACTGAAGTGGAAGTGTCCAGTTCTAGGTGTGCCTGTTGGCCTTGAGCTACTATTGCTCATGGCTCAGTGGGGTTTTATTAGGCACTACATTTTAAATTAAAGCTACTGAGGAACAGAGCAACTCCATGATTCATCCAGCGAGGTTTCAGCTGTCCCAGGCTGAATCCATGCTGGGTAATTAACTCCATATCCTACCCAGAAATACCTTGATCTTCTTTCCTGTCTTAATATGGTTTGGATAAGGAAGACAATGTTGAAAATGAACTCGAGGGGACAGGCTGCTGACACCATTTTTTCCTGGATGATCTCTTCTGACAGCAGAGCCAAAGAGGAAAGCCAGTTGGTCTTCAAAGTGTTGCACTTAGCTCCAGGCAAATTCGAGACCTGCACCAGTGTTATCCTTGGTCAGAAGGAAAAAAAATCCAACATGTCATGAGACAGCTGCTCTCACAGCAGCATCTGCTCTCTGCCTGCACCTCTCATACACTCAAATATTTATGAAGGTATTTAATATATGACAGTGCTACAAAAAGCACAAGACACTACAGAGGTAGCCTGTGGTGCATTAAAATACAGATCTTCCTCCCAGCTTGACAGATGTAATTGAATCTCTGATTTCCTGGGAGGAGATGGATCATTTGTCTCAGGGATTGGAGTGAAATGTCATTCCTTCTCTGCAGAGAACACTGCATATTTCTCGTGCTGACAGAGAAGGAGAAAATAGCAAATGTGTGCTAAGGGGAAGTTAATTGTTGAGGAGGAGACCTACGGATGGCGACCATCACGTGAGAAAGAACACATCTGTCAGTCCCACAATGGGCTCAAAGCTCCACTTAATGAACATTTCTCTCTCAGTGCAAAACTGGGCTCAAACCCAGGATGAGTAACAGCCTCTCCTTTATCATCATGGTAACATCAAGATCTTTTTTAGAGTCAAAAACCTCCACATGCTAATAGTGAAAATAAACATAACTTTATAGTGCTCAACATCTCATCCAAAGAATGAGACTTTCTTGCATTAACCCAAATTTCTTATCAGCTGCCAAAATTCAGCCCTAGTAAACAAACCATTTTCTGAAGTAGGAAAACACAAACCTGCCCAGCATTTCAGCATATTTCCACTTTCAAAGTAAGTCCACTCAGCCAGTGATAGAAAACCTCCCTGAATTTCACTGAATACTCAATTCTTCCTGACAGCACGACTGTGGGAATTATATACAAGCTGATTTGGGCTTTTTTTTTGGCTTTTTTTTTTCCTTCTGCCTGCAGCAGCTTTTTGCCTGCATGTTGTGCAAGTTTGGCTGGTTTTAAAAGATTTCTCCTGAAACAGGTACTGCATTTTCTGAATGTGGTATTCCTGTGTCATTGAATTTTCTACATGCTGTTTTCCAGCTTTATCATGTTTGAACAGTTCATGCTCGTAATTTCCTGAACAAAATACTGAATGCATATGAAATCTTACTAAGATGAACAAATAAATTATTGGGGGGGGATGTGTACTTCGGGATATGTGAGCTGTAGGTCTGGTTGGTTGTTTTTTTTCTCCAAATTATTCATAAAGTTTTGTCTTCTCCCTTTCAACAAACATTTCAGGCAGAGGATCAGGTAGAGATTCTTCCCAATACTTCTGATCTTAGTGGGGTTTATTAGGAGCAAGGTGCAAAGCGAATAAAGGAATTAAACTTGTATTTCTACTGTAAAAAGTTGAAGTTCTTAAAAAAACTTTGAACAATTTCATTTGGGCCCCAGGTCCTTACTCTGCTCTTTCAGCTTGCTTACAGTAAAACATCAGGTCCCAGATGAAATCCAGGTCATTTTGCTGTATTCCTTATAAACAAACACCAGCAGAACAGTCCTCATCCACCCAAGAATATAAATGGGATAGACAAGTGTTGAGTTATTATTTCCTGATTTATAAAGGGAGAACTGAGACACAGGGAAGGAACAGACAGATTTCAAAAACAGCTGATGCACCAGGAACCTCGAAATGATTGTGGCTACCTCTAGTAAAACCCTGGGAGATTTAATCCAGGGAAACTCTGGAAAAAACTTCAAATGAAAAAAAAACACCAAACCAAAATCAATCCTCAGTTGACCTCTTGCTTCTTCCACAGGTCTGTTCTCTTTCTGGATTAAAATGTGCATTTATCTTGAATAATTTCATGCTGCAGTAGAGTCTGGGAGCTTCAGCAAAGGACCAGGATTTGGTCTTTAATAGACACAGACCTTGCTCTAAAAAATTCCCTCCTGAATTTACAGCTGGTCACAAAACCTGTTGCAACTCTAAGGAATAACTTGGAGTGTCAGAATGCCCTTGTGACCACCAGATTTGCTGTCAGATAAAAGAATAATTTTTAAATAAAAATATGTATTTTTGCTTGGCTTTATAATTTAAATCCAGTTCAGCTAAGATTACACAAAATCATCATCATCAGTTTTGGTAATGTGGCTGTAGGTCCTTCCTTGTATTACAGGTCGCCCTCCCTTGCTGGATCCTGCCAGGTGAGGAGAGGAAGGAGTCACATTTTTTGGCATTTTGGATAAGGATTCTGGGATTAGGGATATCCTTAGGGATAAGGATTTTCCTAACAGGGTAGTGAATTTTTGACCTTACACAAGTCACCACTTTTTCAGTGTCCAAACTTCCCTCTGTGCAATGGGTGTGATTTAGCCCAGCTGTCCCAGGAATGCTGAGTCTCATAAAACACCATCAATGATTTTGAAAAACTGACATATGTCAGGGAAAAAAATAAAACATTTTGGTGTATTTGTTAAATTTCACTACAAGGACATGAATTAATCCAATTCTGCTTTTGCTTTTTTGGCATTAATTTACCCCTTTCTGGCTCCTCAGATTTCTTTGATACTTTGCCCACCCATGGGCAGCTCGTGATGATGGCACTGCTTCATTTACCAGACAGATTCTGTTCTCAAGTCTATTGAGAATCAGACCTCAAGAGAAATTCTGTGACAGTTTTAATCATGGCTCCTGCAAGATAAAAATCTTATATTTTGTTTTGCTAATCGAGCTGCAGGCAAAGGTCAAAGCAGTTGGGAGTTTTACTGAGATTCAAGCACTTCTAACACAAGGGACACTGTGCTGGCAATTACAGGAGAAGTAAACACCCAGTTTTTCATTCAGCTGCTTATTGACCTAATGAGGTTTCTGCAGTAAATTTTTGTTGAAACTGGATTTGTTTAAATCCACCAGTTCATATAATGAATTACTAGACAATTACCAGACCTTGATTTTTATCAGGAGCTGTAGAAATATCAGAGTAACTGTGGAAAAAATTTTGGTTTTTTTTTTTTCTCCCTGATATCAACATTAACACCAAGATTCCCCAGTTTTGGCCTGGGAATGCAGCTGGTCTTTTGTATGAAACAAATTAATTTGGAGCAGCTTCATGGACAGGCCACCAGTGATGTGGCACTGCTAGTTCGGTTTCTCACTATGATGATCATCTCCACTGGGGACATATTCCAGATACAATCAGCAATGCTCCTTTAATCTAATAATCCATCTCCCAAAGCAAGGGGAACCTGCACAATTTGCATCAGGGAGATGGGTAAGATTTCTGCATAGACATTTCTTAGAGTTTAATTGAAATCGTGAAAAGATAGGTAAAATAATTAGGAGTGGGATTTGATTTCAGCTGAGAATCATTCCCAAATATACTTCCACACTATATCTTTTAGCTCTTACAGTTTGTTATAACTGAAGTGCTCTGTTATGTTTTCAGGACAACACAGTACATTACGGATATAAGCTTTCTGGGTATGTTTTCTTGTTCTTTGGCATTTTCATCCTGACATATTTTGGCAAAGCAGAGAAAGGGAAAAAAAAACAGGAAAAAAATTAATGCCTCCCATAACGAAAAGAATGAACGGCTGATTCTGTTTCCCCTCAACTCAATTAAAAATACGTGTTGAAACAGATCCAGCATTCCTTATCCATATTGAGCAGTCAGTCACAAGGAGCCCCAGGACAGTTTGCAGCAGAATTACCTCTGTCTTCTCAACTTGAAGCTGAATAATTCCTGATAAATGCAAATACAGTCTCAATAGAACAACTACCAGCAATTAGGAAACCATTTCAGTGGTAAAGTAGACAGAGTGAAGCCAACTCAGCATCACATTATCCTTTGTGTGCACACCCAGAGCCCATCTAAGCTCAGCCCAGAGTTCCAGTTCAGTGTCTGAAGGCATTTTCATAGCTGAGACTGGAAAAACCGGGGGGGGAAATATAGCCTGAGAGGAGTAGGAATCGCTCAGTTGATCCAAAGGGTTATTTTAGAAAATGGAGTTCCGTATGAGATTTATTTTCACACAGAAAAACCTACCCTGAACTTGTTGACTAAGACTATACAACTGATCCTGCACATTCCTAACATGTTCTTTCACTCCTTCAAAGTAAAGGGAAGAGACTGTTGGAGGGCTTCATTAAATATATCATTTGTTGATTGTTTCTTCCCCATGGACAACCCTAATCTCACATTTGCCCATGGCTCTGCATTTTTCCTTCCTTCCCAACAACAAAGCCTGATTTTCCTTTCCTTTTCTGGTGGAGTTTCCTTTCCAAGGCTGTGGAAAGTGGGAGTTCCTGCAGCTGCATCCCTTCTGAGTGACAAGTTCTCCATTGGGTGATGCCCAGGAGACAGCACTTTCACATCTCAGTATTCTTCCTCAGGCTTAAGCTCACAGAAAACTGGGTTTTCCCAGGAAATTATCCTGGGCTAGACATGCTTAATTCTACATAATACTGCTAATATTAGTCTTGAGCTGTAGGAGGAAAGGGGAGCAGACAGCCAGTCAGTAACAACCCACTGCTGAGCCCACCTTCTGCCCATTTTTCCTGTTAAACCTTCCCAGGAGCAATAATTTAGAGAGGTGAAGTATATTTGGGCACAATTACAGATTCTCTGGCTAGTGCAGTATTTCCCTCCCATCAAATACCCCTGAAATACTCCTGAGTTTTTCACCAGCTCCTCAGGAGTGAAAACTGCTGCAATTCCACTTGCGCTCAATGAAACCCACAGCAGTATTTCATCCCAGTTAGGGCTGTATTATTTTAAAAGGTTTTGTTTTGCTGGTTGAGAGTTTTGTATCACTAAAAAGCCTTTTTTATTACCATCCACAATTGCACTGTGATGTTTAATGT
This sequence comes from Vidua chalybeata, assembly GCF_026979565.1. Classification (NCBI taxonomy): domain Eukaryota; kingdom Metazoa; phylum Chordata; class Aves; order Passeriformes; family Viduidae; genus Vidua; species Vidua chalybeata. Next base: position 2,872,041 of record NC_071557.1, on the reverse strand, counting down.
TGACACAAAGCTGAAGAGCTGCAACCTGCTCCTTCCCTGGCCTTTTTTCCCCCCATTCCAGCTGCAGAGATGGAAGCAGCTGGCAGCGAGCAAAGCCTTCTTGACAAGTGAGTTGTCACCACTCCCTTCCTCCAGTTGTGATGCTTCTTTATCATCAGCTCACTGTTGGAAATCACTCTGAGCTACTTTGAGGTGAAACATTTAGTATTTATTAATGACTCAAGGAACAGTATTGGTGTTTATTGACCCCCTGCCTCTCAAACCAAGTATCCCCTCTGTTGGCAGCTCCCATGATTTATCCTTGAAAGAGGCTGAACTCCATCTCAGGGACTCCAAAATGCTACTTCAGTTTCAGGAATGTTCTGAGTTTCCCCTGAGAGCCATAAAAATCTCAAAGTAATGGTGCTATATCCGGAGCTGTGGTGCAGGAGGGGGCATGAGGGAGGAGCACTGCCAGGGTTTAAAAGCATTTCTTTCCTTGAGCACTTGGAAAATGGAGGACAAACTTAATTATTGTTAAAGCCAGGGACCACTAATTAAACCCCCAAAAGCAAAAGACACCAAATCCCTGCTAATATTTTTTAAATTTAGTTTTAATTCTAAAAATTAGAGAAAATCAGCTATTTTGGAAAAGAGAACTTCTTGCACTGGCTTTTTATAGTTTGAGGATGCCCAGTCCAGCAGTATCCCATCCCTGAACTCCAATGGGGTCATGTAAAAGGGATTTCAGGGGGAGCTGTTCCCCTTAGGAAAACAGGTATTCCTCAAAGAGATGTCTTGGTATGCAGGGAGAACACAGCCAGCACTGCAATGAGCAGCCTGTCCCTAAAATACTTACAAACCCCCAAGATTTTGTTTGTATTCAAGCTTTGAAGTTCTCACACTCATTGTGGACTTCTTAACATGTGGTGGATTTTTTTATAAAAACATGTCTTTTCCTTATTTATTATCCAGTGTGTCAGCTGACCTGCAAGAAACACAGTTTTCTCAAAAATCCTGAAAGAGATCAATTTCAGAGACAAATGGGGGCTATTTGGGGATTGTTATTAATATTACTATTACTGTTACTGTTATTACTATTGTGACACCGTTAGTGACTGCTGTCAACATTAACCATTCTGTGATTCTGTGATCATTATCTTTATTATTGCTATTATTCTTCTTCCGATTCCCTTGGCCTTACATTTTTCTACACTCCTAGAAAACTGACTCTTTTCTGCTTTCAGTGTTACTTTGGCAGAGCCCCATCACAGAATAATCACAGAGAAAAAGACCTTTTCATTCTGTTTTTTTTTAGTACATAGTTCAGGCACTGCTGCCTAGTGCCCTGCACTGGGCAGCTGAATTTAACCACCAAACTCAAAGTGTTTCTGCTATTTTTCCTATTTTTTCTCCTCTCCAGACTATTTATTTACTTCAATTACTCTATTACTGTTTATCTACTTTAAAAAGTACTTTTGCTGCTACCAGATATCACAAAATATGAACATGAGAAGCTAAAATTTTTGTTTGCTGCTGTTTCCTTTATGGAAAACAATATTTCAAGCATGTTCAGTAAAACAAGCAGCTTGTCTGGGTTCAGGTTGGTGAGGCAGAAGTGGATTTGGAGTACTCAGCGCAGGAAGAATTTCCTCACAAGGTACACAATGAGAACTCGTGCCAGTTCAAACAGGCCCCAAAAAGTCTGTGCATTCCCATCAACTGCCTGAGGAGTTGTATGAGAATTTATAGTGTGTATGAGGAATTACAGAGAATCTGAACAGCCAAACCCTGCCAATGCATAGGAAAAGGAATATGTACTTATTTATGAGCACTGAGCCCAGACCCATAAATTGCCTCCTCCTTTTGCCAAAAGCACAGGTTTCGTGGGGTTGTAAGCAAGCTGTTTACAGGCACTTCTATGTCTTACACTCTGTTGTTATACCCAAGGAACATTTGATTGGGAATTCAGCTGCCTGATTCTGAATGCATGACACATACCCCAAAGAGAGGCAGTTAAATTACAAGGCTTGGTTGGGTTGTTGTTTCATTTGTGACATGACTGCTGTGTCTACCCAGGAAATATCTGAATATAAATCTCATCCCAAGCTATATTTCTATATGGATCTGGACATATTGCAAGGCTTCTGATGATTCCTGAGAATGATATGCCCCTAGTGCTGCCAAGAGATGATGCCTAAACACCCCAGAATCCCTGTTCACCTCCCTTGTCATGGTTTGACACTGGCCAAATGCCAGGCACCCATGAAGGTTTGCTTACCTTTGTTTGACATAATTGGGCAGAGGAGAGGGAAAAAAATTAACAAAGGGATCATGAGCTGAGATAAGGACTTCGACTCTAAGGGCAAAACAGGTCCAAATTTAAAGCTACAAGGTAAATTTATTATTAAAATAGTCAGAGGAGGATAATCCTATTGATCCCATTGTTCCCATTGATATCATTGATCTCATCCCATCGCATTGATGACATTGATGTCATCCCATACTATCCACTCCATCCCATTGATCCCAATGTAAAATAAGCCTTTAAAACACTTCCCCCTGCCCGCCCCCCCCCCGCCCCCAGCCCCTCCTCCTTTCCCACAGACAGTGCAAGGAGACAGGGCGTGGGAGTTTTGATCAGTTCATCACTCGAGATCTTTTGTTTGCTCAGGGAGAGGAGTCTTCTCTCTACTATGCCATGGGGTCCCTCCAACTGGCAAAGTCTTCCCAAAACTGCTGTGGCATGGGTCACTAGTCCATGGGGTGCAGTCCTCTAAGGATAGGCTGCTCTAGTTTGAAAGCAAGGGTTCTCTTTCTCTATATCTGGAAGCAGGGGCCCTCTCTCTCTATTCCGGTCTCTGACTCAATCACAGCTTTTTCTAGTATCTGTCTGCTTCAGCGTGAGCACTTTTCCCATGGGCTGCGAGTGGTTCTCTGCATCCCTCATGGACTTCATTCATTACAGGGGGGCAGTTTGTTTCATTATAGTCCTCACCACAGCTTGCAGAGGGATCTCGGCTCTGATCCTTGGAGCTTCTCCTCCCCCTCTTTTTCTACTGACCTTCGGGTCACCATGTTGTTTTCCCTCACATGTCCTCACTTCCTCCTCTTCTCTGACTAGAAGAAAAATTGCTGCTTGTAGATACAAGTTCCACTAATGCAAAGATTCTTGCAAGATCTCGCAGTGTTGAGAGGTTGATCTCATCTAGGTTCTGTGTCAGGGAATCGCTCGTCATGCTTCTGCCGCTGGCCAGGCGGCCCCGCTGCCATGGTGTGGGCAGTGGTGGCCGCTGTGGCGCTGGCACTATTTAACACTTCTCCTCATACAGGGTGCTGGGAAGTAGAAGCCACCCTGCCATTCTGCCACCCTGCCCTTCTGCCCATGGCATGGCTGGCCAGGGGCGGTCAGGCAAGCAAGGCTTGCCACAGGCTGCACCGAGGTGGAGGTAGCTGCGGTGGCTCCAGGGATGGCCCTGGTGGCGGCGCCTCACCACCCCTGGAAAAAACTGCATGTGCGCTGTTTTGATTTTTTTCTCAAATATGTCATCACAGAGGCATTACCAACCTCTCTAATTGGCTCAATAGCTAATCAATCTTCAGAGCCATCAGAGACTGGTTCTGTCAGACATGATGGAAGCTTCTAGCAGCTTCTCGGAAAAGCCACTTCTTTTGCCCTCCCCCCCTACCAAAAACGAGTCTGTGACAAATCAACACAATCTCTAAAAGACTTTTAATGAAACTAGAAGAATGTCTAAAGAATATGCTGGCTCAGGCTCAAAATCTTGGGCCTGGTCTTGGAACAAATCAGGGAATTAACCAAAGAACCATAAATTATAAATAAAGGCTAAACATTTAGGATTCCAAATGTCTTTGACAGCTACAAAACTGGAAATATTTTTCTCCTTTCAAAGTGCACAAAGCACGGATCATTTTTTCAGACAGATATTTCATTATTTGAGGCTTTTCCTTCTAAAAAGAAGAAGCATTTTGTATTTTTTTTAATCCTTAAACCACAGATTATTCCAGAGAGAAGTGCAGCAACCAGCAGCAACAGGACTGGACATGGCCTGACAACTCATTACTGGCACCTGATGAATTAAATCTCTTTGAAGCAGGAAGGCAACACAAGAAGGGAGCTTTCCTGGGAGATCTCCCTGTGCCTTCAGCCTGACACTTCCATCCATGCTGCTTTCACTGAAGGTTCTCCAGTCAAAATCCTATCTCTGCCATGTTATTTCAGTTCACTGTCATCTCCAAGCCAGAAGGCTTCTCCCAAGGCTTTGGATTATTTTTTCCTTCCTTTGGATGTCAGGCTGGTCATTGTCACATCCTTCCCCCACAAGTGCTTGTCTCTTGGGAATACTTTCACCCTGCACAAAGGCAGAGGTAATTGATTTCCCTCCCAGAGCACACACAGACCTGTGGCATATGCATTTCACCTGATTTCTAAACTCACAGGACAGACCTGAGGGCAGGAGGTTTTTCTTAAAATAGGAGTTTCCCCTCTCCCATGATAGTGGGGAACAAACTGCCCTTCTAAACTGGGATATGTTCCGATATTATCTGCTCAGATGTTCCGCAGCTTTTTCCCAAGCAAAGGTGCCCAAGCAAAGTGGGTTTAGGTGCAAGTTGTGGCAACCCTAAAGACTGAAATAATCTCGATACAGAACTGAGGGTGCTCAGGGTAACCTCTGGTTTTTCCAGTTTTATGGAAAATAAAGGTTCTGCTGTGCTCAGTGGGAATGGTGTGTCCAGGGTCATGTCCATCACTGCTTCTGCAAGTCTTTGGGGCTGGTGATGGGAGCTGGCAGGCAAACAGGGCTGGGGCTGGGATTTGCCCAGAGGAGCTCTGGCTCCTCCATCCCTGGAAGTGTCAAAGGCCAGGCTCGATGGACTTAGACTCTGGTCTAGTGGAGAATGTCCCTGTCCATGGCAGGGATGAGCTTTAAGGTCCTTTCCAACACAAACCATTCCATGATTCTCTGATCAGGAGTGGGGCTTTTCCTCTGGGATTTCAACCCTCAGGCTCCATCCTTTGCCACTGCAGGCAGGGAGCTGCTTCCGTGCCTAAAACCCAGCACAAGCCAACACATTCCACTATATTATGTCCTAAAGCTGCCTTGCAGGTACTTGCCTTTTGGATGGGAGCATTAATGAGCTTTGCCAGCGCCATGACAGCACCAGGCTGACACAGCTCTTCAAAGAAGATTTAAAACAGAAGTTGCAGGGGTTTGGATTATGTCCCCTCTGTTGCTGTGGTTGGTTCATAACATGTTGGATATTTAGAAAATAAATTTATTATAAATAAAAAGGCCCATTTCATAGCCAAGGGACAGGTTACAGCAAAACCTAAAGCATATAAATGCCAGGGGCTTTTTGCAGTTTATAAAACCTTGTTTCTAAGTTTATATAAAGCATCTTGCTGGCTTTGCTTTGTGGTTTTTAAAGAACTCTAGGACCCAATCCAAAAAGTGCTGAAATGGATGGAAATCCTCTTATTGATTTAAGTAGTTTGGGTGAGTGTGTTTTCAGTCCAGGCTGGGTGCACAGGGAGATGTCTCCAGCCGGGGAGGAAGGGCTATTGCCCTCTGGTGGCTGTTGCAAAATCAAGTATCAGGAAAAACTGCTCTAGAGCTGGATTAGGAAAAAAAACCCACCAGCAAACCTCAGTGTGCTGGGAAGGTGAGCCTGCAGTGACAGAGGATGTGTCTGGTAGCACTGGAGGAGCTCCCCTGGAGCAAAAAGGGCAAGAATCCTTTTTTTTCCCCTATTTGTTCCCCTCTCTATTGTTCCCAGATTCTGACCCATTCAGCTACACAAAGTGGGAGATTTTTCAGGGTTGTGCTGATGAATCCTCTATTATTCACCATCTCAGAAGACCCTACCCAACACAACTCTGCAGCACTACAACAATGATGTTTAATAAGGACTGATTGCCTGGAGATCCCAAAAACCACAAAAGGTCTGTGGAGGAGCTGGATTCCTCCTGGATTTGCAGGTCAGGGTGAAGAGAGCTTCTCTACTCTTTGATGTTTTAACTCTGGGGAAAGTCAGAGCAATTTGGCCATCAAAGACACGGTCTGTGTTGTTGAAATCACCACAGGACTATGAGACGGGAGGTGAAAATGGATCTTTTAATTTTCAGTTTCTTTTAAGCCTATGATTTTTTAAAATTTCAAATTATTAATATTATATTTATTTCTAATACTTATGTACTATACAGTGTATATAATATATAGATAGAATATATTTAAATGTAATATATTTAAATATATTTAGATTTAATATATTTAACTATAATACATTTAAATACTATATCTATTTAGCTATAATATATATTACATAAAAATAAAATATTTTAAATAATTTAAAAATTAATAAATCAACCTGCCCACTTCTGTAAAAGATAATAGAAAACCTGAATTTTAACACTAGTTCTGTGAGGGACAGGTGGTGTCTGGGGCAAGGCACTCTGTGTTTACCATTCCTATGGGTATTCTAAGTGCAAAATCCTCATGGCAGGTGCTCTTCCTTAACCCAGACTTCCTGCTGGGAAAGGGGGACAGGGATTCCCATCCTAAATCGCTGCTGTTAGGGTACCTGAGCCAGCACCTTCTCTCTCTCTTAGGAGCTGAACAGGTGCCTTGCAGCCCCTCTCCTTTCGAGGCTCTTGGCTCTTCAGCTCTGTTTGTCCCCTGGATTTTTCTTCCCCATTCCTCTCCACTTGAATTTCAGTGAGAGGCAGCAGCTGCACAGAAGGTGCCATTTCCAGAGGCATTGACATCTAGAGGTGATTGAGATGATTTACCCAGATACAGCATTATCATCATTCTTATCAGAACCTCTTGTGCCATGGCAGTGGCCAGGCTGGGGCTGTATATCTTAAAAAAAAAGCCAGGCTGGATGTCTTGGGGTGACTTTATGATGTTTGTATCTCCATTCATATGTTTAGCCCAGAAAAAAGTTTTGCACCTTTCAGACTGGTTCCAAGAGCGAAGTGGGGGAGAGAAGAAGCACACAATTTGTTTTCAGAAACTGCAGTCACTCCTCCACATTCCAGCTCCTGGACTGTGTTGTCTGCAGCACAGACAGACATGCGGGACAGAGCTAGCTGAGGCAGAGAAGTTCCCTGGACTGTGGTTTCTCTTATAATTGGAACTGTTTAAACCTGTTCTGGACTGAGCACCCAGAAGAGCAGCGGCAGCTCGCAGCTGTGGCCCAGTGAGCTGGGCCTGGGCCGTGGCATTTCCAGCATCAGAGGGACTGATGAGAGACTGAGTGACTGAGCTACAGCCCATGGAGGGACTTTCTGAGTTTGTCATCTCTTCAGCGTGGCCAGAGGTTTTATTGTTTAATATTGTTCATCTTTTGTGCTGGTAAATGCTTTGCCTGTTAAATAAACAGGGTTTTTTCCCCACTTTTCTCCAAGGAAATATTTTCCCTATCCAGCTGGGAGAGGGGCCACTTGAATCTGCTTTCTAGAGGAACCCATTTGGAGGTTTTCTCCCAAATTTGCCCTAAACCAAAGCACTGAGGCTGTAAATCCTCATCCAGGCTCATCTTTCTTTACAATAAATAATAACAATATTTATTGTTATTTAATTATGTAACAGCTACAATAAACAATAACAATAAGAACAATAAATACCTGTTGGGGTCACTTTCTACTCTGCCAATTCATCATTTTTGGCCATGGCCATGTTTATACACAACCAGAGATCTCTCCAAGCCACACAGGGCCATGCCATTGGTTGCCTTGGCTGAGGCAGGGGTGGCCAGAATTTTAAGCTTTAATTTTTAAGGAGTGGCCAAATTTTTAAGCTTTACAAGAAGCTGTGTATTCACACATGCACAGAGACCCACACAGCACCCACCATCTGAATCCTGCTCCTCCTTTTGGGCTGGTTTGTGCCTCTTGAACTAACACTCTGTGACAAAGACAGTCCCTCTGTACTTCTGGCTGCCCCACAGTTATTTTGGGCTGCCAGGAAGGAAATTTCCCCTCCATTGTCACGGTTTTGCTTGTCTTCGACCTTCTGTCCTTCTTAAAAGCCTGAGCCAGAAAGATCCCCTCCCTCCAGCATCGTCAAAAAAAACAATCCATCATTCAGGGGAGAAAGAAAACCTGCCCATGGGTTTCCTCCACAGAGCATGGCTCAGGCCCATCATGGTTTGTGTTTTATTTAAGGTACAAAACCCAGCCAGTTAGTGGATTGAGAGGTATCTTGGGGGAATATTCCAAGGGGAACAGCTCTGGCATTAGTTTGGGAGTCTCTCTGCAGCACTGGTTTGTGCCTGTTGTGGTGGAAAACTTTCTTGCAGAGCAGCAGCCTTGTCCCTTCCTTGATTTCTAGCCAAGGTTCCCACACAGCAGCACAAGCTGAGGAACCAGATGAGTAAAATTGAATTTGAACATGAAGGAGGGAGAACATAACCCTTGAAGTAATTTATGAGGCACGTTTACAGCTGTTATTTATAGATCTCAGTGGGGGGTTCACACTGTCCTCCACCATCTGACATTATTTAGTAGTTGAGTGGTACCTGCAAAAAATAAAATAAAAAATATCCCAAACCCCAAAAAACCTTCTTCAAGAGTCAATTTTTGAGTAATAATCCTGAAAACTCAGAATTTCTGTCAGCAAGTCCTCAGAAAGACTATTCCTGCTCTGCTCCAAGAACATATGGCTTAAAGGAAGAAGGGCTTGATTAAAACTCTCATCACAGTAAATCAATGGTAGCTCAGGGAAAAGAGGTCCCTTCCCTCCCCCTTCCAGAAAAACTGTGCTGCTGGCATTGATTGAGGATTTTTGCTAGAAAAACACAAGTGAATAAAGTTCTCACTGGGGTGCTGAGTCCTATCCATCACAATCTGGAGCATTTTTATTTACGTGCCTCCAATGTTATTCTGGGAGAGATTGATGAATTCAGGTGCTGTAAAAATAGTCAGCTGCAAACAAACAGATCCCTCCCTGGCACACTGGAAAGAGGAAGGATGTCACCTGCCGGGACACAACCTTGGGAATACTGGGAGAGTGAGGAGGGGCTGGGATGGAATTCCCAGAGAAGCTGTGGCTGCCCCTGGATCCCTGAATTGTCCAATGCCAGGCTGGATGGAGTTTGGAACACCCTGGGATGGTGTCCCTAATTAGAGGAGGGAGGTTGGAAAATTAATTGAAATGAACAGGGCTAATGCCTTTATTAATGTTCAGCTCTTTATTAAAAAGATCAGCTGGGCAGGGGACTCGACGCAGAGCTCGCCCCCGCGGTTGTAGCTTTCCCAAGGCAGCCGAAAGGAAGGAGGCGTGCAGAGTCTGTCACTGGAGTCCAGAGCAGCAGCTCTCCTTTCTTCTTTCCTTGTGGCACACCGGTGGCCCAAGGATGAGGAGGCGTGGTGTGCAGAGTCTGTTGCTGAAGTCCAGAACAATAGCTGTCCCCGCTCCTTCCATGGTGGCAGCACCAGGACTCTCTCTCTGTCTCCCTGCTTCTCAAAGCCTAATATAGTCTATTCTTTCTTAGGTGATGGCAATGGGTAAAAGTCAATCAGGGGATGTGTTTCCCTCTTCCTCAGCTAGGGCATTTGTCTAGACTCCTCTATTGTGTTCAGTTTTGAATTTATGGTCCTTTTTATCTCCTAAAAATACTCCCATGATCCTAAGGGGTTTTTATTTACATGCTAGCCCCAGAATGGCAGCGTGGAGGGGTGGGAGGCCAGTTATCTCCAGGTAGTTTAGAGAAAACAAACAGAGCAATTAGCTAATTAACATTTCAATATCGGTACTTAGCTAGAGTTAGTAGGTTTTTTTAGTGTTGCCATGGGAACTAAGAAGGCCCTGCCTGCATCTCCGGGGTACACGTGGAAACTGGTCATTACATTAATGGTGATCCCTCCAAGCTTCCCGTGCTAGAAGGGCTCATCCCCATGCCCGATTTGTGAGAGTTTTTTTCACTCTGTTTCTTACACTATAAAATTCCCAGGAGATTTTAAACTGACTGCTAAACCCTGGTCACATCCCCCATGGGGTTCCCCCTGCACCCAAGCAGTGAGGCTGCTCTGAGTTGTCAGAGGGAAAGACAAAATAAAACTGGATTAAAGCACACATGTGGGGTATTATTTTATTATACCACTGGCCCAGAGCCTGGGAAAGCTTGATCCTACCACCAGCCAGGCTTTATGGAGGGCAGGGAACCAGTGGGCAGCAAACCACATTAGTTTCTGGAGAGCTTTGGTCAAACCAGGGATAATTTTGGTCTCAGCCACGCTGTGCCCCTGGGACCATTTCCCTTAACCAAGGGGCAATGTGTAATGGCCTGGAAAGGGAGGACACTTTACATCCCATGATGTGCCTGCTCTTTTAGGTATCACCCGAAACAAGTCATTCCTAGCAATTGTCAGGAATTCAGAGCTAGGAGCCCAAGTGTTGTACTGTGTTTTTATCTCTCTGTAACAGTTCTGTAATGGTTTGCCCCTTCACCCCCCATTATCTCCCAGTGGTTCCACCCCGATCTTTCCCACCTTTCCCTCAATGCCAGTCTCCCTGAAAATGCTCAGTCATTCCCCTGTCCCTCCCTGGTGCCCTGTCCATCACTCTGCTCCCCATCCCACTCTTCCAGAATCTTCCACCTTGGGCGTTGAGTGAGTGGAGGAGGGCCAGGGGTCCCTCCCTTGAACTTCCCCCATTGGTTTGTGTGTCTGTCTGTCCTTTTGCCTTCCACTCCCCCAAATCCCCCCATTGATGGTGGGCGTTCCTTCCCCTGGTTACTGCCCCAGTATTTAAGATGATTGTAAAAGGCTCGGGAGGGCTTTTGGCTGTTGGGACAATGGTATTCGGAGCTCCTCGGAGCTCGGATTAAACCTGAGACTTTTTCCCCAGCCTTGAGTCGACTCCTTCATTACCTCCTCGGACGCTGCCTCTCCTCCATACAAGGCAGACAGCGAAGCGCTCTGTCTTAGCCGCTCCCCGAATCTTCTCGAGACACGGGGAGTGTCCCCTGCAGCTGACCGTGCCTCGGCCGGGCAGGCGAAGCCAGGGGGCTTCAGGGCGGGCATGGCGGCACCCAAGTGCCTTCTAGAGCTGTGACAGTTAAATGTCATTCAGTCCCAGTCCAGGTCCCTGATGCTGTTTGAGTTGGCACCTGGTCTATCCTCCCTGTTCCATAAACACCCAGGTAACATCCACCTCCTCTCTATACCCCTCCCATTGTACATTTTTCTTTGTCCTGCAGGAAAAAAACCCCACAGGAATATTTATCACCCATCCAGGATATTTTCCTACTTGCTTGATGTCATTAAGGGAGAGGGGTGCAGCTGCTTTCACCTTGATTGGACTGTTTTATAAAAAAATCATGCAAGAATCTGTATACAATCCTGTAGGGGTGGCTCTGATGGGCTCTGATGGGGACAATCACTTGTAAAACTTGCTGCAGAATTCTGTGTGTAAATTTTAAAATGCTGTGAAAAACAGCATTCTCTATTATACTTACAGCTAAACTTGATGGGGAGGTTGGGGGGAGGGGGGTGAAGGAGGTTATTTCAGATGTGCCTGAACCAGCATTTTTCTAATCCAGGATAATGTGAAATATGGCAGGTTTTGGTGTTGAAAAGCATCATACAAAAATGCCAAGGCCTCTATGCTTTGGGAAGAAGTGATGTGAACAGGAGGGAAAACAAGGGCCTCAGGAAAGGAATAAAAACTCTATTTAAACACGGGTATCTGGTGCCCTCCTGTGGAAATTAGAGGAGCAAATACTGGGTGGATTTAATGAGCAGATCCCTCTCTGCTCTGGAGCCAGGCTGGGGGAGATGAGGGTATTTACCTGAAGAGGAGAAGGATCCAGGAAGACCTCAGAGCCCCTTCTAGTGCCTGAAGGGGCTCCAGGAGAGCTGGAGTGGAACTTAGGACAAGACATGGAGGGAAAGGACACGGAATGGCTTCCCACTGCCAGAGGGCAGGGTTAGGTGGGGTTTTAGGAAGAAATTGTTCCCTGTGAGGATGGTGAGGGGCTAGGATGGATTTCCCAGAGAAGCTGTGGCTGCCCCTGGATCCCTGGAAGTGTCCAAGGCCAGGTTTGAGCAACCTGGGATAGTGGTAGGTGTCCTTGCCCATGCCAGAGGGTGGGATTGGGTGAGTTTTGAGGTTCCTTCCAACCCAAACCAGTCCATGGTTTCCTGATATTGGTTGTTCTCATCATTCCATGGAGCACAGCCCCAGGAGGTGGGGGAAGGATGGCTCTAGAGATGAGCCTCCAGATCCCAGAGCACAGCTTCAAACATGTCAGAGGGGTCTTCTTTTTTTTTTTGTGGGAGTGCAGAACAAGAACTGATGGCGAGAGATGCAAAGTAGGCCAGTTCAGATCAGAAACTGAGAAAAATGAACCATAAAGATGATTAATTGTGGAATAAATTACCAAGGGATTTCCTACCATTTGAGGTTTCTCAAGTCAACACTGGAAGGCACTCATGAAGTATTAGTGGTTAATGGTCAAAAAAATGCTTGTGGAAAGAACAACACATTCAAGCACAGAGTGGTAAATCCACAGCTGGAATGCCAGAGCTGGAAGTCAGTCACAGCTTACAGAAATTAGCAGAGGGCACCTCCTCTGGCCTGGGTAATAGAAGAGAAAAAATAATTTCCTCTAATTGCTTACTTTATCTCTTTAATGAAGGGAACTTTGTCCCACCCCTTGCCATGGGCAGGGACACCTGCCCTTATCCCAGGTTGTTCCAAGCCCTCTCCAGCCTGGCCTTGGACACTTCCAGGGATGGGGCAGTCACAGCTTCTCTGGGAATTCCATTCCAGCCCCTCACCACCCTCACAGTGAGAAATTTCTTCCTAATATTCCATCTACCCTACCCTCTGGCAGTGGGAAGCAATTCCCCCTTGTCCTGGCACTCCAGGCCTGTGTCAAAAGTCCTTCTCCAGATGTCTTGAAAGTTTGGGTGTTCTTTGATGTTATAAATTAGATGGGTAAAGTTTAAAACTTGCTCTGTATCTGATTTGAGACAGGTGTCCTGTGAGGCTTTAACAAGAAGAGAACACACTCAGGTGATTCATATCTCTTTAACATTGAAATACCTTCCAGTATATTACTATAACTGACAGGATGTATGTGTGTGTCACGTCACAGTAATCATAAGCCCTGTGCATTTTCCACATTTATTACATCCTAGATCATTCCCGAGATGATCCATGTGCCTTGAGGGAGCTGAACCTTTACCTTTCCCCATGTCCTGCTGCCACCTGATGGTGCTGAGCAAAACCGGCAAATTTGGGGCTAAAAAAAAGGCGGAAAACGGATCCTAAAGCTTTTGTAATATAGTGACATTTATTGCTCTGCCACCAAGGGGTAAATCAGGCTGCATTGTCCCCATCTCTGATAACTGACAGCTCCTGTTCCAGGTCAGAGTCACATTCATTGTCTACTTTATTTCTTCTCCTTTCAGCCACAGAATACTCCACCGATGTTAAAGTCAGATACAATCTAATTTGGGCCTTACACAATGGGCTGGCAGAGAACCTAATTAGCACCTATTAATGAGCTGTGGGCTGCCAGATCAGGAATTACCTGGATTAAGGGGCTGACCAAAAACAACTATTCCTGTGCTTCTGTACAGCACCAAACCAGGGCTGCCCCACTGACCTGAATAGTCTCCTGAGCTTTCTCCCTGCCTAGGTCCCACAGCATATGTTTGGTTTAGATCTGGCTGTTGGCAATCCTTCCTGACCTTAAAACCTTCTCTACTCTGCCAGTTCCAACAGGTTCCCTGAGTCCCTGACATTTATTTCCTCAGGAAGAGGTTTCTTCCATTCCAATTCAGGTGCTGGAGGAGAAAATTAATGATAGAATAAAACCAAGTGGAGGCTCTGCATGTGTGTGTTAACTGAGTACCGGTGCTTCAAGCTGAATGCATCTTTCACTGGAATATTATGGTTGGAATTAGCTGATAAATCTTATATACAGCTACCCACCAACCCTGCTCCATGTGACCTGATTGCACAGATACTAATATTTAATTTAAGATGCAAGTAGCCAAATAACAGCATGTCATTGGTGCCAGAGCCAGGATCCTCATGTTAACCAGAGGTCTCTTTACCAGGGGATGGCCATTGACCCCTTCACAGCAGATAATAAGGAAAAGCCACTCTGTGGGGTGCCAAGTTTAAAGCTGTGTGGAAGAAGCTCAATGCATTTCAGAGTGCCCCAACATTTGGGTTTGTTCAGATGAGGAACAAGAGCTAAAACTCCTCACAAAGTCAGTCACAAACTTCAGCTGTGCTCAGATTTGGGGGAAGATCCCCCAGAGGGTTGAGCTGGTGGGTCTAGGCATGCAGCATCCAACATTCTGAGCAGCTGACAGGGATGCTTGTCCCTGTGACAGTGAAATCCAACCACCACCATCCCAAGTTCTGCTGGTGGTTTTCCTGTAAAACCCAACGACCACCACAGGAAGCTCCACTGGTGTTTTTCCTGTAAAACCCAACAACCACCACCCCAAGTTCCACTGCTGTTTTCCCTATAAAACCCAAACATCACCACCCCATGTTCCACTGGTATTTTTCCTGTAAATCCCAAGCACCACCACCCCAAGTTCCACTGGAGTTGTTCCAGCCAGCTCCAACTCTCCCCACTCAGCTGCTGCCTGTGGCTCCTATTTACAACTGTGCTTTTCCCCCCATTCCTTGGCTGGCAGAGGGTCCAAGCAGATCCACAGTGGGGGGCTGAGAGCCATGCCAATACTTTTACGGGATTTTGCTCATATTCCATCAGTGATCTGTGCAATGCAGAGCCAGGACTTTTCAGGCAACTGTCTCTGCTTTGCCAAATGCTGTTTTAGACAAAGTGCCCTCAGTCACAGCTCGCTTTCTCCAGAGGAAATGACTCCATGGGCCATCAAGTCATCTTTACCATCACCACGGGAGTTCCTCTCCAGCTCTGCCCCTGCACAGCTCCACATCAGTCCACCTCAGCCTGGTTTTCAGGGCTGTTTGTCCATGCTGAAGGCAACAGCCCAGAACGCAGCAACACACAACACGCAGCGCCTCGAGACACAGGTGCACCTACTGAAACAACAACATTTTGTCTTTATTAGGAGTTCCCATGGTAATATAACACAGAGTTCTTAAGGAATAAAACACAAGACTTGGGGTTGGGATGGGGGGTTGTTTTTGCCATTGAGACAATGGTCAAATATCAGTACTCCTCTTTGTCTACACACATGATCAGCTTTAGCACTTACAGCTCTTCCACTCATGGTTCACAATCACAAATCCAAGGGTTAAATCCAGCTAGTATTAAATCCTACTTTTTTCTTTTATTATTTTTAGAGCTTCAAGTCACTGCGGTTAATTAATTCATTAAGTCATCATCTTTTTTTTTTTTAGCATTTACATATGACATTCATTAAACAGACACAAAGCGAACGAGCTCTCACAGAAAAAAACATGCTTACATAGCCTGCAAAAAACTTTTTTTTGTGATTTTTTTTTCTTTCCTTTTCAAGAACAAATTAAAATTTAACAAGTAATCATGAGTCATGAAGGAAAAAAAAAAAGGAAGACTTAAGTGAATACTGAAGAGCTGCAAGTGTTTCGTAGCACTGAAACGGATCCACAATTCTTTTTTTTTTCTCCCCAACTCATTCAAATTGATTTTAACATACAGGTGACAAAGAAAAAAATTAAAAAATGAAAATAGCTGCAATATATATATTAAGTTTATGGGTTACTTAACAAACAAAGTGCAAACTCTTTATGCAAAACTAGAAGACCCAGGAGATGAACCTAAATGGAAAATGCGTGGAGGAATATGGCAAAGTTTTTCTTAACTTTTGTGTTCAAAGGGGCCTAAAGAGTTTAGGTGCTGCAGCTGGTAAGGTTTGGGTAGCTAAGTAGCTTCCAGACACTTTGCAAATCCCAGCATTGACACCTCATAACAACAAATTTGGTACTCGTTTCTTGAAAGCTTTCATATATATATATAGGTTTTTTTCCTAAAAGAACCTGTAAACTCCATTTAAGAAAATACAGCTATGGAAAAACAAGGTTGATGAAGGTGGCAAAGCATAAAGAGAAGAGGGAGCAGAAGATGCAGCCAAGTGCCAGGGCAGGCAGACAGTGGAGGCAACACTCTGGTAATAAAAGCTCTCTGTGCTAAGACATGTCCTTGGGACTGCTGAGCCCTCCAGCTATGCCTAAGTAGGGATCTGATGGTGCAGGCTTATCCTCCATGTCCCAAAACCAAGAAGCCTCCAGTCCCAGAGCTACCAGACCTTCAATCCCAGAGGGTGGTTAAACACCCAGACCCTGCTGGCTGCCCCAAAGCTGAGGCATTCCTTTAAGGACCACTGATGGTGTCTCAAATCCTAGGCATGTGAGGCTGGGTGGGGAACAGCCAGGCCTTCCCATGGGGATGTGCAGGATTCCTGCAGGGCTGGGTAGCTGTGACATTTGTACAAGAGATTCTCAGCTGCTGGGGACTCAGCCAGCTCTCAGTTACAGCAGCTGGGCTTGGACTGGAATTGCCACAGGTGCTCAGCACACACTCCCTGACTGCCCTTTGAGAGCTAAAGATAAGCCCTCAAAGCTTTAAATAACCTCTCCTTGATGGCCAGGGAGGGGGTTTCTGCTACAAAAACCTTTCAAGCAACGTGTTGCTCTTTGCCTACAGCTCCCTGCCCATCCATACCCATCTTCAGGGGCAGAAGAAAAACTAACTGCTACAAACGCTTCCAGATACTCCATCCCAGCAGCTCAGATGGTGTCCAGCTCCTCTGTTTGCACCAGCTCAAGACATGATGGACTGAAGATCCTATGGACTTGATCCATGCCCTTACTGCAGCTACGTGACAAGAAATGGCTGGAAAATGCAACTAAGGGACACCTAAAGTACCAGGGTGGCAGTGGCAGTGACACTGGCAGGAGTCTGTTACTTGGATGAGGTTCGGGAAGAACAGGGAGATTCCCAGTTCTCAGATAAGGCTTCATAAACACAATGACACAAACATATTAAAAACACACACACAAACATTTAAAAAGAAGTTTCCTCAAGGACCTAATTTGCAGCAAAGTCCAGAAGAAAAAAGAAACCAAGGAAAACCAACTGAACAGAACAGAGTCCCCAAGGATTCTGGCTCACCCACTGGCTGGGGTGATGTTCTCTGCCATTCCTAGTGCTGGGTCCTGTTTCTCTCTCCTGGCAGCATCTAGTGACCTCAGAGCTGGTGGTGGAGAATGGTCACAGACAGGCTGGGATTCCTGTCCCTCTGTGCTTGCCTAGCTAATTCTGCTGGAACACAGAACCCTACAGAATATCCAGTTTAAAACCCTTGAACTACTCTTCTGCTTGACATAAAAAAAAAAAAAAAAGCTTTTTTTATGCATTTATTTTTCTTTCTTTCTTTTGTGTGTGTGTGTGTGTGTGTCTTGAAGGCAGCTCCTGGGAAATTCACTTTATCCTTCCTTTACTAAAAGAAAGATGCTGAATAGGACAGAGACCATGTATCTCAAATACCCTCTTTACATTTACTCTTTCATGTCAGAGGTGTCAAAACAGGGTTTATTTCTTTAAATGTGTAAGGGGCTGAGGGGGGGAAGTGCAAGGGGTTGGTGAAGATGAGAAAGGAACCTGAGGGGACTGAAAGAGGTGCTTTTACTTCAGCCCCTCCCCACACTCGGTGCCCGCAGTAACTGTCACAGGCTCTAAAAGAATCAAAAAGGGTCTCCAGGTGCCCCGGTCCCCCCCAGGTGTACCCGGTGGGCACAGGAGGGTTCGGTCCTTAGCCCAAGCTGGTGATGTTGGCACGGCCACCCGGCGGGGCCACAATGCGCTGGGTCGTGCGGCGTGGGATGTTGTCATCAATCTGTGCCCCTGTGGGAGAGAGAGGAGGAGTCACCAACTCTGCCAGTGTTTAAAATCCATGTGGGTGTGGCACTTTGATGCTGCCTTAATGGCTGGATTTGCTCTTAGAGGGCTTTTCCAGCCTAAACCATTCTGTGATTCTGTCTTTGGGGGAAAAGCCTTCACTGGCCCACACTGCCTTAATTCTGCTGAAATCTGTTCTGCATTAATAATATCTCTGCCCTGAGCACCTGAAGCACCCAGCCCTGCACAGTAAGAGGTGGATGAATGATTATCCCTTAGCCAGCTTTCCCATCCCTTTCTATACTCTGCCCTTCTTGCAACTGTAACACCAGCTGAGAAATCAAATCTCTCACATCCCAGATCCACAGCTGCTCTCAGCTGGCAAAGTGTGTCATCTTAAAAGAAAAAGGGTTTTTTGCAATAGCCTCTTAAAACCAGAAAATTCCCATTTCTAAACACAGTTGGAATGGTCTTAAGCTGAATGAGGGCAGAGTTAGATGAGATATTGGGAAGAAATTCCTCCCTGTGAGGGTGAGAGGGGCTGGGATGAAATTCGCAGAGGAGCTGTAGCTGCTCCATCTCTGGAAGTGTCAAACGCCAGGTTAGATGCAGCTTGGAGCAACCTGGGATAGTGGAAGATGTCCCTGCCCGTGTCAGGAAGTGGGATTGAATGGGCTTTAAGGTCTCTCACCCAAACTATTCCAGGATTCCATGATCTGCCCTCTCTAGCCAGCCAGCCAAGGACTGAGCCCAGAACACATTGGAGTGCTCAGTATTCATGTCATGAGAAGAAGCAGGAATTTAGGACAGTTCCTGTACTACTCTTCTTCCTCTCTAAAGGGAAAAGCTCCCAGCTAAAATCCCCCCACAGCCTCTGTCATTCCATCCCTATCCCAGGAGAATGAACTCAGATTCAGCCACGATTTCAGTACAATAAATCACTCAGCAATAAATCATTCCCAAACTCACATACCAGACAAGCTGAACCCAGACTGGTGCAGGTTCCTCACGGGGGGTGCCTGCTGTTTGGCAGGAGAGGTCTTGGCTGAGGACGCTGGTGTGACCGTTTTGGGTGTCACCGACACCTCACAGACTGGGCCGTCATAGAGGCCTCGGGGCACCCCCCGCAGCTCAGCCAGCTGCAGGGAGAGAGGGCAACACTGCCTTAAAACACAGCCACAACACAACCTTAAAACACAGCCACAACACAGCCCAACAACTGCCCAGATGTGGCTCAGCCAGTGACACACATTTCAGGATTGGTTGTTGGTAAGAGAATTTGAAAGCACATAGCATCTCCTCTGTACTCATCCCTGGGGAGCTGCTCTCTATCTATATTTATTTTGTATCTATATCTAGATTTTATCTATATCTATTTTACATCTATATCTATATCTATATCTCTATATCTTTATATCTGTAACATATTTATATCTGTATTATACCAACATCTATATCATGTCTATTTCTATTTAATATCTAGCTCTATATCTGTATTATATCTATATATATTCTATATCTCTACCTATATTATATTATATCTATATAACTATATGTTTATATCTATATCTGCATTGCATCTACCATCTATTTCTATTTTATATCCATATCTATATAAATCTTTCTATATAAAACATGTCTGTGTCTCTCTCCAACCCAAACAGTTTTGCAGGAAACAAGTATTTTCCTATAAGCTAAAACCAGTGTTTGTGCAGCTCAGCACCTTCCATGATGGGAGAGTTGAGGGGCTCTGAGTCCGTGGGCACCCCAAAGCTCCTTGGCAATATGGACTTGGCTGCTCTGCACTCCCAAAACCCCCACTTTTGGTTCATCCTTGCTGTGCAGTACTGTGAGTTGGGAACAGGGTAGGTTCCTATTTTGGCTCTAGATTTTTGTGCAGGACAAGATGCCTACTAATTAGTATGTGATATGGAATGTGCTGTGGCTCCATCCAGTCTGTCCCCTGCCCCAAGGGTGCTATCCTTTAATGATCCTAACCTACCTGCCACTGGATTAAAGGCTCCTGATAGGTCTCAAATGCACCTTATTACTCATCCCCAAAAAGTCAAGCAGTGCTGAGACCAGCAGGGCAGACCAGAAGAGCCAGGCTGGCTTCAACTGCCAGCCCTGGAGCTGCAGATTGGGATAAATGCAATTATTCCAGTTGAGATGCTGCCCAATTTGATTTATGGGCCAGACATGTATTTCTGTGGGAGGACACAGCAGAAACCAGGGATGTGTTCTCCATGGGGCTACATTATGCCAGGTTGTAATTTTGATAACTTGCAATTTCTTTAAAAGAACAATCAAAGAAAGATAATTGCAAGGAGTGGGAGGATCACTTGTGGCCAGCAGAACCAACATAGCTCAGGAGTTGTCCAGGAGAGGGCAACACTTCAAACAGCAAAATAATTTATTCTCAGAAATTATTTCATCTGTAAATAAATCTCTTCAATTCTCAGAAGTTGAGTTCACTGTCATCTCCCTTGTCAGGCAAATTCAGGCATATCAAAAGACAGGTTCAGTTTTGAATGGGTGCATTTTACAGAATCACTTTCCAACTATTTTAGCCTCTTAAAATAGAACATTGTTCCTTTTAAGCAGTCTGTAGGCTGTGCCTGTGACTCACTAATCACCGGACAAGAGCATCTGATTGTATCTAGGCAGAAGGGAAAGCAGTATAACATATCTGTAACAATAAATTACAATTCTAAATTGCTGCTGAGAGCTTTGATATATAAATGCTAATACTAACTTTTCCTGGGACCTCTGTGACAGGAGAAACCTGGTGGGTTCTGGGTAGTTTGACTCATGGCCAAATTCGAGGGTTCCTGGACACATTTTCAGTTTGGCTGTCCTCAGACAGAGAAAAATTAAAACCTGCAAAAAACCCAAGCTCAACCCAAAGTATATTCCTGTAATGACTTGAGTGAACAGCAAAAATGAAAGAGGAATGAGACAAATGTAGCTCCCATCCAAGGAACAGCAGTGTGGCCTGAGCCAGGGGACAGCATCTGTTTTCCAGCCGCTTTAACTCGGGGTTGTCAGAGGGAGAGAACAAATGTGCAGCCAACCATTGACACTCACCCTGCTCCTGGCTTTGATGCGCTTGTAAACGAAGTCAGGGAAGGGTTTCCTGGGGATGTACCTCCCAGAGCCCTCAGTGACGTGGAGATTCCCATCCTCCAGCACGATCTTGCCCTGGCTGATCACCACCAGGGGAGATCCACGGCACTCCATGCCCTCGAAGATATTGTACTCCAGAGACTGTAATGAGCAAAAACAGCACATAAAGCAAACATATTCACCCAGCAGAGCCAGCTGGGCTTTAATTAGCAATCATCAGCCATGCTAATTGCCAAAATTTTAAAGACAGATTGAAGCAAACTCAACAGTGCTTACCTGAGCTGTATTTGCTGTGATTTAATAAAGGCTGCTCTTAATTATCAGTTTAAGTTTAGAGGTTTATTAATGCAAAATTTCCATTGAAATAAGGTTCATAAAGAATCCCAGAATAGTTTGAGCTGTAAGGGACCTTAAAGTTCATCCCATTCCAACCCCTGCCATGGGTTGGGACACTTTCCACTAGACCCAGTTGCTCCAAGCCCTGTCCAACCTGGCCTTGGACACTTCCAGGGATAGAGCAGCCACAGCTTCTCTGAGAAAGAGAAAAAACAGTTTCAAATGAGAGCCTCCCTGTTTAAATATATTTAGGCACCTATCTCTGCTGAGCTGGGGGCAGATTTAGGAGCCACAGAAAGCTTTATGTGTGTTTCCTAATAAAAGAATAATTTGGAAAAATCTGTATTTCAAACCAGTGTTTTGGTTGATGGGTCAGGGATCAGGACAATCTTATTTTATTTTAATGGGATTGCTCATCCTCAATTAACTGGATTGGAAACATCACACCATTGAAAAAAGGCAAGTTTGAAAGAAATCACTGCAAATGTGAAACATCCTGGAATGAGATGCAACCATGTTATTTGGGGACTGTTACTCTAGTGACCATCTCTGAGTCAAATGCAGGTCTTTTTTACCAAGTTAATGATGGAGTTTGCCCTTGAAGTATGTTATAAGTATGGGCAGGCCTGAGTGCAGCTTTGCAATTAGCCAGACCAGTGGTTAAACCGAGTCTGAACCATGTCCAGCCTGAAAAAAAACGGGGTGGTAAAGGAGGAGGCTGGGTCAGGAGCTTATGGATTGGGCTGCTTCCAAGAACAACACCACCTCCCTCTCCAGCTCCTGATGCTTCCTTGCCAGAGAGTGGCAAGAGCAGTGTGAATTCTTGGAAAATATCCGTAAGTTGCTCAAACATTTCAAAAAGTAGCAATCGTCCAAGGCCACATAATCAGAGGCTGTCCCTGTGCCTGACTGTCAAGGGGCCTTTTGTTTTCTGCTTGGCCAAACCAGGATGTCTGGACTCCAAGGGCATCACTTGTATCAGTTTCTCCTCTAACACAAGGCATCATGCAGTGTAAGACCCAAAAAATTACAGAATTTCAGAATCATTAAGGTTGGAAAAGAGCTCTAAGGTCACTGAGTCCAATGCCTGATTCCCACCTTGTCGCTGGCCCAGAGCACTGAGTGCCATGTCCAGGCTGCCTTCATTGGACACCTCCAGGGATAGGGACTCCAAACCCCCCTGGGCATCCCCTTCCAATGTCTAATCACCCTTTCCATGGAGAAATTCCTCCTGATGTAGCTTCAGGTGTGATGCCAGGTACAACAGGTGAAGCGATGACAGGGGACGAGGTCAGAGATGCGTTTGTAAACAAACAAGCTGTGATTGCTCAGCTTTTCAAACTCTTGGGAATGAGAGCCCTTCCTCCTCCATCCTCTTGGCACAGCTTAAGGATGCAGCCTTTGGCCACAGCTGGCCAAAGAGTGCTGGAGCCTCTTACACACTGTCAGGGTTTTGGGGGATCTGCAGCTCTCAGCAGACAAAAATACTTCTGAATGGAGCTGGTTCTCCTTTGCCTTGCCCAAATCCATACCAAATTCATGGAAACAATCCTGACTGCACTAGAGCATATCCACAAAAGAGAAAGTCTATGAATTCTGTGTCAGGAAATTGAAAGACCCCAGTTCATTTCCCAAAGACAACAGCTACTAAATAGAAATTACTTTCAAGCACTCCACCCAAACTACTTCCATCTCTCTGAGCTATTTGTAAGTACAAGCCCAGGTTCAGATCATGAATTCTGGCACCTAAAAGCAGTGAGTCCTGGGTTCCCTCTTCTTATGTCATTCCTCTCCAGATTGGAAGGAGTCTGGAAGCACCTCTAAGGTGACTGAAGTGACCAGACTCCTGGAATTCCTCTGTCAGAAGCCTAAGCAGAGGCAGGATGAAGTGAAACCATCTGTGACCAATTCTGACAAAGAGTTAAGTCACAGGGAAGTGAACCAAACCTTTAAAAAAAATGATGTTTCTTTGTGAATGTGCCCGGGGATCCAAGTGTGGAAGAAAATTTTGCTCCTTCAGCTCCAGAGTGAATGAAAGCATTCATGGGAAGAAAGAACAAGCAGGGTTTTTTCCAGGAAAATATTCCATAGGTTCATGGTCAACAGCGAAACAAGCTGTCAACAAATGCAAACAGTGGCTGCTTTGTCTGAGAGAGGGCTTGAATGTCACAGGGAGACTCCAGCCAGGCCCCTGCACTGGAACTATTCTGCAGATTACCACAGACTGAGACAGCTTGGTCACTGCAGGGGACAGGTGTAAGGCATGGGACTCAGCAAAAGCATCCCTAAGAGTGCCACCACTGCAGAAGCTAACAGCCACAAAGCTGCAGAAGAGCTAAGGGGAAGGTCTGGTTGGTTTGGGTACTGCCCTTTGCCAGCTAATGTGGGGGTGACCACCAGGCAAATCCTGACTCCACACACATGTGCCAGATCAGTAGGTGGTATAAATCCACTCAGACCCTAGGTCTGGGCCAGATTTCCAGAAAAAGTGTCTGCAAGCTGATAACACTTCAGTGAAAAGGGGCAGTTGCCATTCCCAGCACTGGCAAGCCTGGATGTCATAAACAACACATTGCCCTAAGAGGTCTTTGCATATTTTAGAGGATTTAAAGAGCTTTCTGTGAGCTCAGATCTATGCACCCAACACTCAGGAAGAGCAGACATGCTCCCTGCTCCAGGGGGAATCCACTTGATTTCAGAGGGACTCATCCTGCTCACACAACTGAGCTCCAGAGTGAGACAAGAGAGAGGGCTTCAGGCACGGGGAAAATGAGTCCTGAGTTGTCACAAGCTCGCATTGCTGGCAGCACAGCCTGGCACTGGAAGAGAGGGGGAAAGGAAGTAGGGAATAGTAGGGAACATCCTTACTATGTTGTGAGTCTTGGCAGAGATTGTCTTGACACTGTCAGGATCCCAGATCACCAGGTCGGCATCAGAACCCACGGCGATGCGGCCCTTCCGTGGGTACAGGTTGAAGATTTTGGCTGCGTTTGTGCTGGTCACAGCCACGAACTGGTTCTCGTCCATCTTGCCGGTCACCTGGGGGGACACCACAGGAGTCACTGCATGAGCCAGCTAAGAGCTGGCAGTGCAGCAGATTCCCAAGGATCTCCACAGGGGTAAAAACACCAAGTGGAAGGACCATGACAAGAAAATAACACATTCCTGCAGCTCCTTCCACTCTGAATGTCCAGCTGAAATGTAAACTCATGACAGGTGTGACCTACCACAGCCTTATCCCAGATGATGGACATTCTCTCCTCAGTGCCATTGGTTCCTTCAGGGATCAGGGTGAAGTTGTCCTTCCCAACAGCTTTCTGAGCAGTGTTGAAGGTGCAGTGGGCACTGCCAGTCACTTGGAGGTCTCCACTGGAAGAAAAACAAAAGGTATTTAAGGTATTTTATTGTCACAGGAATGCTCCTGAAGGTAAAACAGCTTTTTGCTTGCTGGCAGCAACATCCCTTATTTTATAACCCATTTCCTCATGATGGATCACATGTTGTTTGAACACAGAAAGCTCTACTCACCAGGACAGTAATGAGTTGAGAAAATCAGGAGTGGTCGGGTCAGGACTCAGTGGTGGGGATGTAACAAAAGCCGCTGCCTTTGCCCAGTTCTTGCTCCAGTAATGGGATCCATCAGTGCCCAGGCTGGCTGTGATGGGCTCTCCATACACCACAGTGCCTGTGGGACAGGGACACACATAAACCCTCTGTGAACACCAAGGAATGTGCACTTCCAGCCTGGCTTCCTGGCAGAAGGCATCCTCCTGGGAAAGGACACATGCTGCAGGGCTGCCTAGTACTTCCTCTGAAGCATTAAATAAAGATATTGCTACTGACCAGAGCTGGGAGCAGCAAAATGTGCACAATCCTTTACACAACTGCAGAGGTTGGCACTGATTAATTATCCTTGAAATGGTTACTGTAAAGATTCATTTTATTGTTTATATTAAATTTATTGTTTATTTATCCTGAGCCAAGAACTTTGTAGAAGAAGCTGAGAGCAACTGTAAGGGAGTGAGGAAATTCAGTCTGATCTAGAAGAGATGTGCAAGAGAAAGAATTTTAAGAAGAGTTTTGTAAATTATAGTATGAATTAAAGACTTTCTAACAAGGCCAGGTTTCTTGGAGTAGGGTCTGTGCATAGACCACGTGGGAGAAAACTCCTACCAAGAAAATTTTTCTGCATACAAAGAAATCCCATCACAGGGGAAATATCAGAGTTCTTGGTTCACAAATGCAGCGCAAGGGAACTCTATGGTCCCCCCAAACAGCAAAACTGTGGCAGAACTGGGAAACGGAACTGCATCTCCTGACTCTGTCCAGTGCGCTCACCACCACTGCATCCTTCCTCCTCATTAACATTTTTGGAACCACATGAAGGAACAGCAGATCCTTAAGGCCAGAATACTCTGCAAGTTGGAATGTACCAGCACCATCTGCACACCAAGCAGATGATGCAACTTCAAAAGCAGCACGAGCTGGCAGTCCCAGGATCTGCTCACCAAATGCAACCTTGCCAAAATCTGCTCTGTGCCCACCCACCTGCCTCCCCAAGCTTCAAACTTCCCCTCCTCCAAACTTCATGGGTTTGGATCTGCCTACCAAAGATGAGGGTGGCTGAGATGCCAACCCTAAATACTTCAGTCAGGAAAGATGGGCAGAGGGACAACCAGAGCTGGTCAGCAGGGTCTCACACCTCACCATGCAGAGTGAAAAGACAGAATACTTCTTTCACTATATTGCCAGAGCTACTCTTATGTCTCTGGGGTCTCAAGACAGCTGGGAAAAAGCCCACTAGCTGAGGCAGGACAATGATTAACTGGCTCCATGCTGCTCCCAGGACCCTGCTGACACAGCACGTCCAGGAACAGCCTTTGCTAGAGAGTTTCCAGGAGCAGAGGAAGAGGCTCCCTGACATCACTGGCCACAAATAGGGTTCTGAAATCAAAGCAAGGCCTAACACATGCTGGCTGTTAATGGGAGGCCGCTTGTGGTCCAGCACACTGGGGATATTGTTCTGCAGGGAGTGATGTTTTCGGGTTCCAGATCTGCCAGCGACAGAGTCTGCAGGGAATCTCCTCCATACAGAAGCCACTGGGAACATCTGGCTTTAAATAATGTCTGTTCTTTGCCATTTAGCAAATCAGTCCTGGTTTGGTTTTGCCTTGGATAGTCTTGGTTGTTTCCTCTATTGTTTGGGAGGGCAAGACCAGTGTGTGTGGCCCTCCTTGGTTACTGCACAGCATTTAACTTGAGTTATTTGAATAAAGGAACTGAGGATGGGGCACCATTTATACCTCAAATTCTCTTTATAAGGAGAAAATGCATTTTGAATGAAAACTGCATGTTCTGGCTGGCTCAGGAGGCTGAGTGAAGTGAGCCCTGTGGATCATTCATCTGGGACAATCCCAGCACCTTTCACAGGCAGGGTAACATCCACCCAAGCCAAGCTGTGTTTTATGGCTTTCTGTGATCCAGGTGTGTGGTCCCTCATCCCGAAGCCCCACTCCACTTGCAACTCAGGACTTGCAACTTGTGGTCTCAGGACACTGAGTGTAGCAAGAAGTGTTTCTATTGATGCTCCACCTTTGTGGGGCATATGCCTTCAATATTTTATCTGGAAAAGGGAAGAGAGGCTTCCCTGGCTCTCAGTATACAGCTGCACTGCGACATCAAGTTCTTTTCTGGGATGCAGCATGCAGCCACATTGCTAGGTCAATGCATCTTCCTTCAGGATGATCCCCTCCGATGGAGCTGGGAGAGAAAGATTTATTCCAAACGGCTTGAGCTGCTTTCACAGACAGCCTTGAAAATCAGTCCTCCTCACCAACTCCTTTAACAGGAATCATGGGACCAAAATACTCCTGAGCCGATGCACAAACACCAATCTGTTTGCTGGAAATCAGCTCCTCTCGCATCAAACACCCAGATGGAAAGTGATGTCATTTGTATATCCATCCAGGCTTATTTAGGCTGCAGAAAATTAAATCCAAGCCTTGTGAGGAAAGAAGGGGGTAAATCATTCCTCCTGGTTACTCACTCAACCTGAGCAGCTTTAAATAGAAGTGAAAGGTTTAGTAACAGGGTAAAGCAGCAGACAGCACTCACTCCATGAGCAATCCTGACTCCTTGAGGGCCAGGCAACAGGGACAGGACTGGGGGAAGCTCCTGCATCCCTCAGAGCAATTCAGCTCCCTCACAAGCCTCAGTCAGAGAGGACAGACATGGGCAGCAGGATCCACAGCAGGTCTGAGTCTTGCTTCTTGCAGCATCCCCAAGCAGAGTTATCAGAGGCAGTCGCAATTCCCAAACCTAACCGAGCCTGCTGATTCCCATCCCTGCATGGATGTCAGGCTATGAGTTACACCACGTGGAAAGCATCTATTCCACAAGCAAGAAGCACAGCAGGCAGCTGGAACTGGTGGGCCTCTTTGGCTACTCCAGCTAAATACAAGAGGGCTTGTGAGTCAAGAACTCCCTCAGGAATCACTGCTGACCCCAGGAAGCACAGCAGAAAGCACCAAGGGAAAACCACAGCAGCTGGAAGGAGGACCCAGTTGCAGTCTCCAGGTGAATTTACTACATGGGGAGAGCATGGAATGACTCAGTGGTATCATGAAGGCACATGGCTTGGTGGGGGAGGATAAGTGTGAATAGACAAGTTCAGGACTGAACAGAACAAGCAGCTCCTGGCTCTGACACAGCCACTTTCCCTGGTGTGTGGGAAATGAAAAAGAAACCTTTCCTGTAGGGATGAAGCTGATGTTGGCAGGAGCTGAAGTGCATGAGCTAAGGAGGAAATAACTTACCCTTTTTCCTGGCTTGAGCAATGACATCAGCAGCACTTTTGCTCATCACCTTGGTGATGTACAGGGGGCAGTTGGTCTGGTTGGCAATGGTTATTGCCCGGTTCACAGCCTCTGCCTCCACCTGAGGAACAGAGGCGGCAGTAGGTCAGGGACACCCAACAGCACCCCGCTCATCCTCACACCCTACTCTCCCAGAGAACAAAGAGTGACAAGGCATTTCCCACCTCTGAGCCTGAAAAGGCACAGCGCAATCACAACAATTAAATGACATCATGCTGCAGTCCCCTCTCATTACCACCATTTCTCCCAGGCTGCTTCAGAGCCTCTCTGATTGAACTAAAACACCAGTCCAGGTGCTCAGGGTCAGAATGATTAAGCCCCTTCTTTAACCTAGACAAAAATAAGCAAGTAAATGTTGACTCAACAGAACTGCTCCAGCTCATGGAGAAGGGAGATGCTGCACCACATACTCTGGTAAACCACATTTGCAAACAAGCCTCCTAAATTGTACCCTCCACTACAGTCTCTGGCTTGGGATCTGAGAGAGTGTGAACCACCCCATAAATCAACTGTTTTTCCTTGCATGTGTACAGAGAATTAACCTCAGCCAAACTGAGGGTCATGTTGTAACTGCAGCCTCAGGATGATGGGCACTGCTCTGATTTTATGGATCAAACACGTCCTAATCAAAAGATCCAGAAGACAGATTGAACAGCTGGGCTATGCTCACTGTGCCTGCTGCCAGCAATGCCACAGACATTTTCCAAGTGAACAACAGAGGAAACAAACTCAGAGCAATCCCCCACCAGATTCCCCAATGCAAGAGGCTCCCAGAACCCCTCCCATGGACTCTGGTGGCATTGGCACACAATCAGCATTTGTGAAAATCTGCTCTGCAGTGACTGATAGCCCAAGTGCCACAAATCATCATCACCTGTCCCAGAATACATTGCCCAGACAGGTTATGTCTCATTCCTGGAAGTGTCCAGGGCCAGGTTGGATGGGGCTTGGAGCATCCTGGAGTAGTAGAAGGTGTCCCTGCCCGTGGCAGGAGTGGGACTGAGCGGGCTTTGAGGTCCTTTCCAAGCCAAACCACTCTGGGTTTCTGTAACTGCTGGCTCTTAACACTGTCCTTGGAGGAAAAGAACCACCAGCTTAGGGAACCATGGCCAGGCTGAGGTCCAAGTGTCCTGAACAGCTCTGCTCATGCCAGCAAAGCCACCACTTGCACCCATGCCCTGTTTGCAGCCAGAATGCTCCAGGAAAACAAAAGCCACGAGTTTTTTACAGCAAACCAGCCCCCCAGAGTCAGCAGGGTGCTCTCTGGGGCCTAAAGGGTTATAGCCCCAGGCAGGTGATGCTCACAATGGCGTATTTTCTCACCCTGATGCCCCAGGCAAATGGGAAAGGCTGTGAGGGAGGGTTTTGTTCCAGGATGTTGGACCCAAAGTGTCACAGCCAGCACCACTCACAAGGGCTGAAAGGAAGAGCCAAGAGAAGCCCAGTTGTCCCTTCTGAGAGACAAGGGGAGGACTCAGACAGGCCAGAACTTCCAAGCCATGGCCTCCCTTTGCAAACTCCCCACTAGAGCGGGTCTGTGCACGGCTCTGCCTCTGCAGCACTTGGGAACCCCATTTCCACTCCGTGTCTCAGTTTCCCTGCAGGCAAAGCAGGGATAAAACAACACACACCCCCCAGACTTTTGGGCAGAAGGCGTTTGAGCAACTGTGAAGCAGCAAGAGAATATTTTCTGAACTAGGCTGCTGAATTCCTGCCTTGTGCCCAGATGCTATGGTGACAGGCATATAACAATAACCCAACAAGTAGTCCAAAGGGGAACTTTTGCAATTATTCGTATGCATTAGAAGCCCTAGCACAGCAGTTCTCTTGGAAAACGAAACAAAACAAAACAAAACAAAACAAAAGACAGACATTTCCTGGAGCATTTTGACTGCTTGTGCTTCCAGCATTTTTGTGGCTGGAAAAAAAAAAACCAAAAAAATGAAAGATTGCTCTGAAAAGTCATCACAGAATGAACTGAGCTGTGAGGGGTAGAGTTTTCCAAGAAGTGATGGGTGAGGCTGACTTGAGATGGTGCTGTCTTAACTCAGGCCCTGTTTTCTTGCTCACCTCTGTGCTGAACACTGAGATGAGCAAAGCTAAACCCCTGAGTCAGCAGTGAAACTTAAGCCTCAGTATGAGCCTCCTGCCAGCCTGGGAATTCAGATGTGTGCACTCCAAGACACAAGTGCATGTGGCCAGTCCCTGAATGCTTCACTCTGATTTATTCTACCTGAAATGAGTGGGAGTGTTGAGTTAATAAATGTTTTAGACTTGCTCAGCAACTCCTGCTGGTTTGCTGTAGATGGAGGTCTGAATTAAGGAGCTCTCCAGTCAGATGCCAATCATCCTTAGGACTGGTTTTGCATTCCCTAAGGGACAGCAGGAAAAGCCAATTCTAGTGTCAACAGCACCCCAGAGGGATACAACAAACATCCACTTCGTTGAAGTCAACAGGAATTAGGGATCTGCTGCCACCCTTGGAATTTGGCCTCTATCACCAGCTAGCCCAAGGGGAGCTGGATGTTTTTAAAAGCACAGAGTCATTCCCACACTGCAGAAAGGGGAGGAGGGAACAAGATGACATCATTTCCTGCTCTGTTTCCTATGACTTTAAAGGAGGAGAATGTTGGACCAAAGGCTTCCCAAGCCTGAGCAGAGCACAGCTGAGTTCAGCTGCACAGAGGCTGCCCCATGTGACATCAGGGAGAGGCTTCACTGAGCCTCATCTGTGGCAGCCACGTGTCCTCAGGCTGCCTTTTTCCTCCCTGCACTGAGGCAGAGCACAGTCGTGCACAGATTAACAATCCATCCACGCCTTGGAACCACACAACTCACAGTTTAAAGCTCCTGCTCCATGAAGGATGAGCTCTTAAACAGCCAGACACAACTTGGCTGGTTTGTGTCCAGATCCTTTAAGGTAAGAGCAGTGTTCCTTTGAAAACAACACAAACTGAACTCCCTGAAGTGTCACACCAGCATCTGTTCCCATTCCCCTGATGCAGGCCAAAAAATATGTTAAAAAACCACAAATTGGATGGGTGACTGGAAAGCTCAGTGCAAAGTGTTTGCTCACAATTTCAGGAAGCAAAAGATTCCAGCTCTGGAAGCCACACACAGATTCTGTGTTCTGTGAGGATTCACTTACAAGTGGAACTTTTTTTTTCCCCAGGCAACAGAATGATTTATGTTCCTACTGAAATGCCTCTGGATGCTGCTTGTCAGAATCAAGGGGAGGAAATGGAGAGTGAGCACGAGGGACATGTGTGGATGAACTCACAGCCCCAACTCCCACATCTGGAAGGCAGCAAAGCCCCAGGATCTTGGAGGAATAAAAAGAGCTGCTTGTACAGAACAGATGAACCCCACAAACCTGGAATGCCACGGTGAGGTGTCCGGCTTAGAGACAGCGAAGGACTGTGAGTGAAGAATGCAATGGGAACCAACCTCAAAGGCAAAGTTTTAAGGCTCTTTCATACTTCTGGGATTTATTTCAAAAGCTTAGAGGGATTGGAGTGCTCATCTCTGGAGAAATCCATGGAGAAATATGAAGGGTAACTATTTTATATAAAGTGCTGGGCTAAGGCCTGAGCATGACCTCCCCTCTCTGGTACATATTTTCTGTGCCCTCAGCAAACCACTTAATCCATTGCTGTAAAAACCCCCATCCCATTGGTAATATTTCATCAAAATATCAAGTATCACAGTAATGGAAGCTATGAAGTACCTAAAAACAATGTCACGATTTGGGCATATATTAAAAATTCTGCTATTCACTGGAAGTCTGACAAAATAACGACCAAGAGAGACCAAGAGAGACAAAATAACGACCAAGACACTGGACCTAGAAAGGATAGTAGCAGAATTCCACCAACATAACCCCAAATACAGAAGAATTTTGTTTCCAGCCACATTCATCCCAACATGAAGTACTTAATGGCAATGCAGAGATGTTATAAACAGGGGAGGGGGGTAAATGCAAAGACAGGGGAGTTCTCACCTCTTCAGGTCTGCTCAACACATGCCCTTCAGGGCCTGTGATCCCCAGCTCCAGGATCCTTTGCTGCTCCTAAAGCAGAGAAGAAAAAAGAGCAGGGATGAGATTTAAAGCAACAGGGAATTTTTCTTGCAGCACACACAGCTATTGTAAAGGGGCATAAGTGAGAACCTGAGCATCTGTACTGGCTAAAAATCACATGGGGCTTTGCATAACGGCCCTGCAAGAAGGTCCTGTCCAACTTCCTTTGCTGAGAATAACCAGAGCTCACAAAACCTTGCTGATTTGTCCACAGGAGTTCAAGGAAACCTTTTATTTGGATTTGCTTCACACTGGGTTCATAGCCCCTCGACTTTCAGCACTCATTTGCATCTATAAAATCATCTATAAAATCATCTTGTGGCAAAATGATAACTCATGGAAAAAATGGTCCTGCAACTGGGCTCAAGGACTGGGGTGGGTTCTTGCCCAGCCAAAGAACACAGAAATCCTCTGGGTGCTTGAGGCACAATACACAATGTACAAAATGAGCTGGAGATAAGATTAAATTGGATACATTATTAACATTTTTCCCTTGCTGCTGTTTGAAGGATAAACAGACCCCAAACATCAGCACCCCATGTACTGTATGAAGCTACATCCCTTCCCACTCCCCCGCTTCTTATTTCCTTCAGAATATTTTGTTGCACACAGTGACAGTCACACCCAGCTTTTCACTTTTGGGGAGAGAGGCAGAAATGCCCAATATCCACCCCAAACTGTAGGCTGCCACAAAAAACCTATTTTATCAGTGTCAAACGGGTTAAAAACTGCTTACAGCCCTGCTCACACCCTTGATACAGCCATGCCATGCTCTCAAAAGGCTGGGTGGCTCTCAGTTTGCAAAGAAGGAGTCAGAATTTAAACCCCTCCCAGCATTTGAAGCCAATAACTGAGAGAACAGACAGGCCATACCTCAGCAATGATGTCACCGTTTTCAGCATGCACTTGGGCTGTGGCGCCAATGTCCCGGATCACACTTAGGACCTCATAAATCTGGGCGACAGATAACACACATCACAACAGGAACACACCTGTTGGGAAGGCCACACCCCAGATCCCCACAGAAAACAGAATTTTGCAGAAGAGAAAAGAGAAAGAGAAGCACTAAGCAATATAAGATGTGCTTTGCTGGAGAGATGCAAACCATTTTCATGCCTGCCACTGAATTTCCCAATTCCACAGTTGGATGCTGCTGATGGGCAAAGAAGGATCATCCAGTGGCAGGTTTGGAGTACCTTGGAGGAAGAAACAGCAACAACTCAAGCCCCATTGCTGGATGATTTTAAAGGACTTGCAGAGTTGTACCTGCTTGATGTTTCATTTACTGATGCCTGGCATGAAAAACATCCCATTATATCTGAGTGGTAGGGGCATGTCCTCCATGGAAATCCAGTATCTGGAGGTAGGAGCAGTGTGATTTCCTGCTCCAGCAACCAGCCTGAGCAGGTTCAGGTCCAGTAACCCCCAGCTGGCGCCATCAATGTTCCCTCATCAAAATGTTTCCAGAGCCTCAGAGATAACTCACACACCAACACTCCCTCCTCCCACACCTTCAGAAAGAGAGGAATTCCTCTCCTCCCATACCTTCAGAAACATAAACTGCCCCTCTGAACCGCTAAATGTGCCCAAATGTGCCCACCAGAACAGCAAACAGGAGGGCAATTAATTCCTTTCTAAAGTCACAGTGATTCTACCACCAAAAAACTACCTCTGGACCAGGATCAGTTTTAGCTTCTAAACAGAATAATTATAATTAGCCCAGAGATCTCCCTATCCTGCCCTGTGCAAAGACATAAAGCAGCAATTCCTAGAACTGCCACTGCTTCTACCCCAAAGGAGCTAAAAAAAACCTCTGACTTCTCAAAATGAGAGTTTTACTATTGCTTCCCTCGGCCAAGTCTTTCAGGGTTTGCTGTTGGTAAGGTTTTATTCTTAATTAAAAATATAATTTTCAAACCAGAGCTATGGGTGCTGTTGCTGATCTTAGGTACTGTTACACACATAAAGCTTGGAAACAGGTGAGAGTGTCAGATGCCAGGATATTGAATTTAAACACTAATTTGTGACAAATTAAACATGAAGCCTTCCTTCCTACCTGAGAATCACTGAGCTGAAAGCGATCTTTGAAAGCCATGTACACCAAGAAGGAATTCACACCTGGGGGAAAGAGAGCACATTGCAGGTAAAACCATGGACTACAATCCCTAAATCAGCCCCCAGCAGTAATTCCATGAATTCACTGTAGGAGGTTGGGTAACAAAATAAAAGCAAAAATGCATTTCACACAAAAGCAGAGACTGGGCCTGCAAAGCTGATCCCCCTCAACCTCCAGGGAGAACAATGGGAAATATGTGTCTTTGATGCGTCCAAACTGACCCACTGATCCTAAGCTGGCTTTTCCTCTCCAGCCTTTGGAACCAGTAAAAGCTCTCACCCAGCATATGTGGGAAGCTCCCATTACAGCATAAAATGCTGGGTTTTGAAACTACAAATAGGATGGAAAATTACTCCAGCCTGTGGATGAAATGCCAAGGAAATAAAGAGGGGGGAAACCTATGAGGTAATTTTACTCAGCTCTTCACTTTTAGCATCCAGAGCTGGATTGGTCCTCCTGGGGCTCCTATTTCCCTTGTTTACAGCACTTTAATGGCTGCAGGTATCATCAAAGGCCCTGATGAACCTGAAGGACCTTCACTGGACAAAGGAGCAGCTCTGCATGGGAAAAGCAGGAGATTCACCTCTAGAAAATCAGTGCTGCAACACCAGTGTGCCCCAACCCCTGAGCCCTCTGCAATCCCAACTGCCCAAACCTTCTCAAGGAGCCCAAAACTCCTTTATTTTTGGAGTTCCAAAATAAACTCCAATGGGCCCAAAACAGCTTTATTAGGATATAAAAGTAAAATACTGCATGAGAGACAGCCCTAAATAATAGGGGATCCTGAAAAACAAGGAGGGGCAAGGCTTCCCTGAGCTTACCATGATCTTTAACCAGAGCTTCCATCTCCTCCTGGACACCTTTATGCCACTCAGTGATGTCCACGTGCAGGGAGTAGTCACAGCAGGATTTGCTGTCTGCCCACTCTCGCCACTGATCGAACGCAGTCAGCAAACTGGTCCCAGGCTCGGGAACCACGTGGTCAACTGGGAATGACAACCAAAGCAGTGGTAAATTCCTGGTGCTGAAGCTTTCCTGGGTGCCCAGGACAGCAAGCACAGTTGTGCAGAGCCTGCTGCAAAATCAAGGCATCCTCTTTCCCTTTAAAATATGTCTAAGTTTGCAATTTTTCAGTGGTTTCTAGAGAATGCAGCCATGGAAGTTGATTATGGAGCAGCAACTCAAGGAAAATTAGTTGTTTCTACAACTTGCTTACTACAACTGTTGGTGCTACACATCCCAAGCAGGAGTCCTCTGGAAGGTGCTCATTTTCCTTGAGTTGCTGCTCCATAATCAACTTCCATGTTGGAGGAAGCAGGACCAACAATTTGTGGCTGCGGAGATCTCTCTGACACTGAGAAGGTCCTGCTGCCTCTGGCACCTGCTTAGTTTGATCATCACACCAAATCCTGCAGCAACTGGATTCACAGGCAGCTTGCAGCTGCAGGACACCCTCAAAGGGTGATGCAAGGGACCTGGATCTGAAGGTTCAGTGTTCCTGGTTTTTATTTGAGCACATGGAGTCTCTGAGATCTTCAAAAGACAAAGGGAAATTAAAAAAGCAAGTCAGCATCTCCAGTACTGAACTGAGAGAGTAAGAAAAACCTGTGGGATTTCAGGGGTTACAAACTGGGAAGCACTGCTGAGGAGGAAGAGAGGGCCCGGCTTGATTCTATATTAAAACACACAGAAAAACAAAAAGTTGCTTCAATTATCAGCACAGAAATCCCCGCAGCTTTTTTTTTTTAATTTTGTGGTGACGATCAGGGCTGCTCTAAGTCACAGCTAAGATGAGAGACAGAGCCTGTGAGTTCCACTCACCCTCAGGACAGAACAACCATCCCTGCTGCAAAACTCTGCCTACCCTCTCCCCTTTGCAAAGGGAGACAGCTTAGAATATTTGTGCTTTCCAAAAGGCTTTTCCCCTGGAAACATCACACCAAGGAAGGGACATGCTATGCACATCCTTACTGCCTTAGCAGCTGCAGCTTCAATCAGTTCGGCACTTCAGGAGTGGCTAGTGGTCTCTGTCTTTGTTCCCTCCGTACCCATCACAGAACTCCATGCTACAAGTAAAAACTTGGAAATTTGCCTCCTGTCTGGCACCACTCCGAGAATGTGCTTTTCACCGCCATTGCGGAAAGCAGCCCAAATATAAGCAGATAATAAACTGACATGTTTTTTAAAAAATCATCCCATTTCTGTTCCATGATCTGCTCCACCCCAGTGGTCAGAAACCTTCCACTAACTTCCAGCCTGAATTGTTTCTTGACCAGTACAGAGCCCCTGTCACTCTGCCAAAGTTAATCTTTAGCTTAAATAGAATGAACAACAAGGAGAAAAATAACATTCACTTTGCTTTTCCAATGGGATGTGGAGAAAGCCCAGGTTTACACAAATGTCTAATTAAAAAGCCAAAAAAAAAAGTCCATTTAATCTCTTAACACGTCACACGAGTAAATCCATCTCCACTTGAGACTAAAGGTGCCCTCAGAGCTCTGTCAGCCCGAAGATGATGGATGGCTTGTGGGCATTGGAAAATTGTGCCTGAACATAACAAGTGGTTAATACAGAGTCCTCAAAGCCCAGCACTGAGACCCTGTGAATGCTCTGGAGCTCCCAGGAATGACTGTGTTGTCAGGGATCAGAGCTTTATCACCACCTCACTTCATACACTGCCCAAGGATAACTACTGGGATTTTTTGGAGGCAGTGGAACCAGGGGTAAGGGAGCTCTATTAGCTCTCTGACAAAGCCAAACCACAGCTGGTTGCAATAGGAGTCAGGCATGTAGGTGCTGGTGCAAGTGTGCAGGAAGTCAGCTCCAGGGGTTGGGAATATCTCCTGTGGCATCTCCCCTGAGCTCCCTGACAGCCAAATCACTCTCTAGCCCCTTCAAAACACAGCACACTTCTTCTCCACAGCAGCTCTGCCAGGCAAACATCAGCAAACAACCACTTCCCCACATCCACATGGAAGAACTCAGCAGGAAAGCAGCCTGAGAGTGCAAGGTAAGCAACAGCCTTTGCACTCTGGGACTGAACTGGTCTGAAGAGACTCAGGGAAAGGACCCGGCAGAGCACACCAAGAGATAGTCATGGTGACAGGGACGTCCCTGGAGAGGGGCCCAACAGCTGGGATCCTGTACCTGGCCAGGGTGGAAGCTATGCTGCCACAGCAGAGCAAGCAGGAGGAGTGGATGCTGCACAAAAGGCATGGAGAAAGTGGGTGTAATACCAAATCCTGGTCTGGAGGCAATTCAGACACAAATGGCAGTCTCCTCAATTCTTCCATCCTCTGTGCAATGGGAGGAGCCAAACACATTGTAAGATCATGGCCTACATCCCTTCATGTGAGGGTGGGGTTTTGGGGGAGACCAAATAAGTAAAAATGAGCCCAGATCCAGGAAAGGAGAGTAGTCAAGGTTGACTCTTCATCTGCTCTTAAAAGGACTGAGCTCTCAAACTGCTTCTGTTGAGATGGCCAGGAATTCCAGCTCTCAGGCAGAGCTCAAGAGCTCAGAGTAGAACAAAAAGCTTTTTATTTCAGGTGCCTGTGCTCCAGAGCAGCACAAGAAGTTGATGGAGGCTCCATTCCTCTGTTCCCACAGCCCCAGGCTTCCAGGATGACCCCTGGGGATGATCTGTCCCAGGACCATGGATACAAGGGCTGACCTACCCCAGCTCACAGCAAATCTCCCTCCGGGAGAATTCCCAGGAGGTTTCCCATGGGAAAAGCAATGCTGTCCCGATCCCACAGTGCTCCTTCTCCCTGGGAATCCCATCCCACTCCCCCATCTTTCCTTCCATCACCTCAGGAACCAGGAATGTTCAATCCCTGGGTGGCCCCACGTCTGCAGGGCACACTTAGGACAAACTGCTGTGACATAGGCTGTTGTCACCCCTTTATTCCCTCCACCACCACAGCCTTGATCTGGTGTGCTTCCCAGCCCAGATGTTTTCTTCCTGTTGTTGATTTTTTTTGCTGTGCAAATTAATTCAGCTGCTTAAAGTCTGAGAAGGAAGTTGCCAGCTCATTTTTAAGTTCAAAGCTTGTTCCAAAACCAGAAACAAAACGGAGACGGGAAAGAAAAAAAAAAAAAAAAAAAAAAAAAAAAAAAAAAAAAAAAAAAAAAAAAAAAAGGAAAAGATAATGTAAGAATCACTTCATCAACTTCATCAGGCTGAAATCTTCAAAGATGAAATTAAATAGCTTTGTGGGCTGTGTAGTGGCTCCCTGAATCTGAGTGAAATTCAGGCCTAATCCTAATGTTTCTCTTTATTTAACACACTCTCAGCAAGGCATAGGGCAAAGCCAAGCTCAGGGTTACCTTGGTTTCTCAGCTAAGAGCAGAAAACATTCTGTAGATTATCTTTTAACCTTTTGAGCTGCACAACCCAAAATGCAGCACCCCAGGGCTGAGGGCAAACAAAGCTGTTACACCAGCAAATGAATTTCTTTTAAAAAAATGAGAAAATCTATTTATACATTA
This sequence comes from Vidua chalybeata, assembly GCF_026979565.1. Taxonomy (NCBI): domain Eukaryota; kingdom Metazoa; phylum Chordata; class Aves; order Passeriformes; family Viduidae; genus Vidua; species Vidua chalybeata. The sequence continues at coordinate 2,833,178 of NC_071557.1, read as the reverse complement.
CAAATATTCTAATTTTTTGCTTGCTAAACACTGACAGGATTCCAAACACCTGGACAGTCTGTCTTTCTCCCAGACAATCCAAGCTCTCACCTCCCCTCTGAGAGCAGTGGCATTTGAACACCTGTGGACACACATGCTCCAGCCCTAATCATCCAGACTCTTAATTACTCTTCCCATTCCTGGTTTGGCTCTCCTATCATTATACACAGGCTTACAAGGTGCATCTGCTCCTGCTTCCCAGTATTCCAGCTGCCACCCACCACCAGCCAGGGCTGCTTTCTTGCCTGCCCCACTCAGTTCAGGGTCCTTCCCTCCTCCTTGGGCAGATTAATCGGCTCAGGATTAAAGGCAGACAATGAGCTGAAGTGAGACGACGATCCATGTTGCTCTTCTGCACCAAAGCTGGCACTCAGCCATGCTGGAATATTCTATATCTCATGGGCCAAACTGGTGAGATGTTGGTGGGGAGAAAATTGGGTGTGAAATGAAAGGGGAAGGCAAAAACTTAGGGGAATGGATTAAATGCTCCAAGTATTGGGAAAATAAAGCAGTGTTGTTTTAACATAACCATGGAAAAATCTACACAGGTTAGAAGTGCTAGCAGCACTTCATATAGAGTTCTAGCATCACCCATTATTAACACATTCTTATCATGTATTAATATAAAACCTGTACTAAAATCAGAGCCCAGCACAATCCCCCACATACACAAGTAATTTCGAAGTTTTTTTTTTTCCTACTGCTTTTTTTACACAATTCACAGAATCATGGAATATCCTGAGCTAGAAGGGACCCACACAGATCAAGTCCAACAACTGATTCCAGAAAGGACAGCCTAAAAGCCGGACCACAGTTAAGGCTGGCCTGAAACATCTCCTTGTCTTCATCCAGCTGCTCCCAGACTTTAAAACCACTTCCACAGCCCACTGAAAATGGTGCCAATCTCAGCTTTAAATGGTGGCTTTAGGAAATGTTGCATCACATCTTGGCTCCTTCTTCCCAACCCAGGGGCTTTCTGCTCCTGAAGAGCTTTCCTGGAGCAGGGTGGTATCTGCACCCTGAGCAAGAAGGGAGATGGGCAAGAGGGATCCAGCACAGAGGCTTCGGGAATACTCAAGAGCCTGCAGGATACTCTGAGACCAGAGCCAGAAAAATCCCATATGATCTCTTGCTGGCACTTGGAATCTCTCTCAAATTAAAAAAAAAAAAAAAAATGCAGATGAAGAGCAATGCCTTTATATTTTTGACCCCTTGCTAAACTCCAGAGAAATTATTGTTCCAGAGGGAGAGTTGGATCCAACTCTTTGCCTTGCCTTGAAAACAAAACTCTGCTTTTGGGATGGATGTTCTCATGGGTGGGGATTAATGGGTTTTATAGCTTCCTGGCATTGTGGCATGTGCTTTTTTTTTTCTTTTTTGCATCCTGCCTCAGCTGAGCAAGCCTTGGCTTGCAAACAACCCACTCCTGGAGCTTCTATTAATAGCCCATGCTTCCAGCTTTCCTCTGGAAAGGATTTTTTTCAACTGGTTTAATTAAGTGTCATCCAAAGCACGCCTGAAAATTTCCTGGGGCTTCAGCTCATGAATGCCACTACCAGGAAGGAGAAAAACTGTTTGAAATGGACAATATAAACATGAATTAGGGTCAGATGTTACCAAAATTGTGTATGTAATAAAAAACATGTATTCAGGGTTCCAGTTGCTATTACAGACTGCAGTTTTACACATTATTTCCTGCTCCTACCAGCATTATATGTGCCTATTGTTTAAGAGGAGTTTATAAGGTGAAAATCCTTAACATTTAAGCTTAACTGTTAGCAGGCAGATCTCCCCTACTGAAAACTTTAAATAGCAGCTTGGTCACTATAAACACATCTGCCTTTTTAATACAACTTAATCCCCACAGCAACTGCATGTGATGAAATCTGGTGAATTTATCGAGTTGTACATTCTGTCACAAGCCATTTTATTGAGAGACTGTAATTAAATTCAGCCCTGGTAATTGCACAGGTCCCTACTTAGAAGTCTGGAGTTGTCAGGCTGCGGCTGCAGGAATATTCTCCTGGCACTGATGTGAAGTGGGAGTAATTCTGTGAAAGCAAGAGGAATAAAATCAATCTCCGTGAACTGAAAGTCAGGCCCTTGACTGACCCAGAGATTAGTCCATAATCACAGACCTTATTTCATCCAGAGGCTTCCAATTCTCAGCTGGTAAAATATCACAATTCCTTCTACCTTTATGCTTCATGACCCTTTTATGTGTCAAGGAATTGAGCTACCAAAAGCTGCCTCATCTAGTAACAAAGCTGTTTTCAGCAGCAAAAATTCTGATTTAAGTATTAAACCCCAATTTCCAGCACAGCAGCCCTGCACCCATCCAGAGACCACAGCCCTTCTCTGAGCTCAAAAAGCCCAAATCAAGTGGTCCAGAAGAGCCTCACACCTAATTTTTTCTGATTCCATCCCAATTCTTCCTCTAAACCACACTCCAGGTCATGGGTTTGATCTGGGAAAAGGAAGGACAGCGACAAAATCACTTTGAAGGAAACGGCTCCATGGACCTGATGCACCTCAGCTAAACAGAAATCAAACAAAGGGTTTTCTTCATGTCGTGGTTCCAGCAACCAGATTTTCAGCTCTGTGTATTTGTGGCGATTTATTCCCAAAGTATTTTATTCTTGTTCCCTCCCTGCTGCCCCCTTCCCTCAAGAAAAGATACTGGAATAAAGAGATTATTCTGAAGAGTTATAGCCCTGCACAGGTGCTAATACAACTACCTAAGGACTGTTCTCCTGTACATGCCTGCCAAACTAATAGTAAAGGCAGCCTAAATGACATCACATGTTGTTTTCTGTCAGTTCAGATCCAATTTATAAGACCTGATGCAGAGAAATCAGACGCTGGACCAGAGTCAGAAGAATCAGACACATCCGTGCTCCACTGATTTCATTTTTAGAACACAACATTCCCTTATTCCCTCACTGATGTCATACAGATATTTCAGTTGCCCTTTTGGCTGATTACATCCAAAATTCAATTAACAATTTGAGGCTGGCTGGACACAAACATAAAGAATTTACACAGTAATTAATAACTCTCCCCAGCAGGTGCCATGGCAGCATATTATGGTCAGATAAAAAAAAAAAAGGCTGCATCTCTTCCCAGTACAGGTTCATAGTGCATTTATTGTATCTCAGGAGGTCACCATGGCAGAGAGGGAGGGGAACCAAGCTCAAAAGAGACATGTAAGTAAGTGGTTCCAAGATTTATTCTTTCTTTTAAGCATTACTCCACACTTGAAGGCAATGAAAAGAGCACACAGGACTTCAAAGGCTTCAAAATGAATTGGTCTGTAAACCTTGAGGGACTGAAATGGAAAAAAAACCCCTCGGTTTGTAGCCATGATTTTCAAGTCAAGACAAAACACGAGAATTAATAACACATCCAAGGGACAAGATCAGACACAGGAGGACAAAAGATCACGTGCCATGAGCCAGCTCTGTCCCTCTCAGGTCACTGGAGATGTGTCCTGCCCCTTAGGCTTTTTTCACTCTCTGGGAACATGGAACAGTTCTGCATTGGCATTGTTATCACCAAGTTTTGGATTCTCACCTTCATTTCATGGCCTGGGGCTGTCTCAGGATGAAGATGGAGAGATGAAGAGGAACACGACTGCAGGATGCCAGTTTTTACAATGGAAATTTGTGGTGGTTCTGAGTGGGCTTTGTGTGTTTGGGATTAGAAAAGTTGGTTGCCTCCCCTCCCCGATATAAACTAAATGTGAAGAGCTCTGATTTTATAAAAGCACTTTCTATTAATACAGCTTGTGAGAGAATTGGGGAAAAGAAAAACCCTGTATTTGTAAAATAAACGTCTCCCCTGCCTGGATGAGGACCAGACACTTCCTCTCCTCATGACTGTGACAAGGTGACATCATGTTCCAAGGAGGAAGTTGTCACCCATCACCACCAAACCACAGCCACTTCTGCTACAATAGCGGCAGTCCCCATCCTGTTCCCACTCAAACCACTGACAAGCCTCACACACAACTTCAGGCAAAGAAGTGAGGGCTGAATCAGACCTAAATGTTCCTGTGTTAATGGAGAAAAGCTGGTGGGAGGCGCAGCAGAACCTGGTTTCCACCAAAGGACAAGGATCAAGCAGCACATCCACCCCTCACACAGCCATTTCCTGACCACACTTGCCCATCTGCAGGTGTTCCCTCCACTCTGTGGCACTGATATTGCCTACAAATTAGCTCTTGTGCTTCCTGAAATCATTAATCTGTGGGAGGTCCTAACTAGATTATCCCCAGTTTAAATAGAGACTCCTGTGGCATGTTCCCCTGCTGCTGAACTTCCTCCTCCAGCTCTGAGCCAGCCCAGCCTGGCCTCACAAGCTGTCTGGTGTCTTCCTAGACCTGTGAAGAATCCAAGGTTTGGGGCACAAAGCATCACTCCTGGGCAGCACTTGAGCTACCCAGCCAAAGAGAGACACCCATCCTGCGGCAAACTGGTTTGGAAAATTCCTACACACAAGCTCTAACTTTTGTTTTTTCCATGCACCAAGTCTTTAGGGACAACTGTTGCTTTCTACACCTCGGCTTAATTTCCTGTCTCAAACATGGTATTAGAAGGAAATTCTTTACCATAAGGGTGGAGAGGCCCTGGCACACGTTGCCCAGAAAAGCTGTGGCTGCCCCATCCCTGTCCAAGGCCAGGCTGGACAGGGGTCGGAGCAACCTGGGATAGTGGGAGGTGTCTCTGCCCATGGCAGGGGGTGGAACTGGATGGACTTTAAAATCCCTTCCAGCCCAAATCATTCTGGGATTCCATGAACAGCCAGAATTGCCCCTGGATCTGGGCAGGATGGCTCAGTGGGAGTTGCTCCATACAGCTGCCACCTTCCCCTTTATGACAGAGTGTTTGCATTGCAGGAGGACTGACTGGTTCAGAGTCCTCAACTCTGGTCCTGGTTCCATGGCCTAATTCTACTTTTAAGAACACACTGCACGCCTACATTTTTCTCAGCTGCACTACAAAGGCTTTCCAAAACTTTTTCCATTCACAGTGGAAAGAGTCTCTGCCCATCAGGCTGAAAGGTCCTTTGTAGCCCATCAGTAGCCAAACTCTTCTCTTGGGACATTGATACTAATCCTCAGAAATCTTATCTGAAGTAAAGAAAAGCCTGGTAAAGTATCATTAACTGATAGCCACTCTGGAATGAGATTTTCTTGAAGCAATATTGGAATATTTGAATAGAGAATCCTGTGACACAGCCCCTAGATGCTGAACGGGCCTTCCTGGCTTTTCAAGAAGTCTGGAATCTTGCCAGGCCCACAAAGAACCCCAGTTTGGAGGCACAAACCACTCAGGGTGTTGTTGTTTGGGAGCTTCTCCCCTTCCCTCCACCAACTCAGGGCTGTGCAATAATTTGGGAGGGTTCTCCAGGAACTCCTTCCCCAGCTCCTGCTGCTTGGAAGCTGTGCCAGGGAATTTCATTCATATGTAAAACACTACCATCGAGCTCCCCAGATTCCAAAAATATCCATGCTGCACATACGTAGCTGCTTCCAGGGACAAAAGCAATATGGTGGAAACACACTCAGACAAGTGGCTGAAAGAGAAGCTTCCAAAAGCTGAGCCCTTTTTGGTGGGTTCTGAAAACCAACCAAAGCATCTCCCAGTTAATATTTGCATGTGAAATCTACAAGTTCCTTCTTTTACCTACAATGGGAAGCCAAAAGCACTTTCCTCTGGATCTGCAGATACCAAGTGGGAGGGACAGGGATTATCTCCTTACTTCCAGTGTTGCCCACACCATCTTCTCAGGTAGCTCTTCATAAAAATATAATTTTTTACTTATGATATGAGGCTCTAGGTGAGCTTAATTAGTTTGAATTAAAACCACAACCCCTCAGCAACAAAGCCACCTCCTATAATAGATAGCCAGCAAGCAGCATGGAGAAATGGAATGACATTCCCACTGTCACAGATAGGGTCCCAACACCAGCTGCAGGGTACTAAGGGAAAAAAAGAGTTCTCCCAGAAGCCATAACTTGTAAATGTCTGTCCCTGCATTCCTTGCAAATGCACAGGGCTTCCATGGGAGTGAGGGCTATGAAAAGATGCAGGCACAGCCCCAAGCTGCTAACAACTGGCAGTTCCTCAGTGCGATTAAAGTGTGCCAGACAGGAGGAGCTCATTTGTATTCCTCAAGCAATTCTCCCTCTCACCAGAAAGATTTTTTTTAAATCCAGTTTCTAAGAAACAGATGGGATCTACGAACTCTAAAGGTACCAGGGCTGAAGGAAAGAGGGAAAAAAGGCTCTGCTGATCAAAGACATCAAATCCTACTCCACAGGCAGCACTCCAAATCCATCCCAAGTGGGGAATCCTGCAGTTGGTTACAGCCTTTGCTTCTTTCAGGCTCCATCTGCTTCCCTCCCATGGCATACAGAGCTAGTTTCTAACGTGGAGAGCTGAAAGGTCCTGCCTGACCAGGGCATTTTCTGCTGAATCAAGCTCACAGGAAGGCAAAAGTGTTGAACACTTGGTGGGGAGGCGAAAATTCCCTGGCCAGAAAAACAGGCCAAGAAAAGAGCTGGAGGCACTACTTCCTGCTGCTGCTTCCTTGAAGACCTTGTCAAAACTTGAAAGTGATTATTAAGTGTCCTGACTTGTAAGATAAGCATATATTCTATTTGCCATCAGTCGGAGGTGGGGCAGATATCTTCTGTTAAGTCGGGCAGTTTTCTTATCTCTTCCAAGAACAATGTCTCCCTGGGGGGGGGGGGGGGGGGAAATCTTCTGTTAATGGGCCATTGAATGGCTCACTGCATGACTGAGAAAGTTACATCATCCCATTGTGAGATGCTCCACCCAGAGGGAGGAGCCAAGCATCCCTACCTGCATAAAATCAGCATTTCTTGGAACATCAGAACGGCCTCTCCGCTGGATTCCCATAAGAGTAGCTTCTTCCCCACTGGATTCCCAGAGGAAGACCAGGCCCATCTACTCTATCACCAGACCTTCAGAAAAAACTACATCCTTCTACAGGATCACCACTTCAGCAGCATTTAATCTGCCACTCCAGGAGGAGCGGCCACCATTTAACTGGACTATCACCAACACCCTGACTCCTCAGGGTGTCAGGTTTCTGACTCTATCAGTAGTTTTGTTTATATTAATTACATTTTTTTTAAATTTAGTTTTTTCTTAGTAAAGAACTGTTCTTCCCATATCTTTGCCTGAGAGCCTTTTTATTTTAAAATTGCGGTAATTTGGAGGGAAGGGGTTTACCTTTTCCACTTCACAGGAGGCCCTTGCCTTCCTTCACAGACTCCTGTCTTTTCAAACCAAGACATTAAGACACTTTATCTAGCAAGGTTTAACACACATGCTCTGACAACCTATCACAAGCAGCTAATGTTATATGAAGCGAGGTGGATAATTTCATTTTATTTTTTAAGATTTTTTTTCCATCCACAGCAGACCTGGAGGAGCCAACTTTTACACTTGCCCCCACGAAAACATCAAGTACATTTTCCATTGATGTAAGCGGCTGGGTGAGAAACAGTACATCAGAGAGATCCACTGGCTCTTCCGTGTCATCTCTAAGGCCTGGAACTTGGGGATGAGAACGCTGGACAATGAAAGCAAGAATTTGGGATTTTTGGGACTTTTCACAAGGGCATGTAGTCATAGGACAAGGGGGGTGGCCTTAAGCAGAAGGAGGGCAGGTTTAAATTATGTATTAGGAAGAAATACTTTATTATAAGAGTGATGAGGCCCTGGCTCAGGTTCCTCATCCCTGGAAGTGTTTAAGGACAGGCTCGACAGGGCTTGGAACAACCTGCATAGTGGAAGGTACTCTGCCCATGGCAGAGGATGGAACAAGATGATCTTTAAGGTCCCTTCCAACCCAAACCATTCTGTGATTCTGTAAGAAAAGCACTTCAAAGCAGCTCTTCAAGCAAAAGAATTCTTCCCCATGCAGTGGGAAAGCAGCATCATTGATCCCCAGCATTAAATGGAATAAGAGGCATTAAGTGCTATTGCATCAACAGACAACATAGGTTAATTTCTCCTGAAATAAATCCCTCTTTTTGGATGCATGGAAAAATCTAGGTCAGTCACATCTGCACTGTAAGAACTGCTGACACTCCAGTACTTGTGTGTTCAGAACTAAACCCAGCTCCAGCATGCATGGAATTGATTCCATCCCCTCCTTCCTGCACAGGGAGCAGCTGGAGCAGAATGGGTCAAAGCAAATGGAGAAAGGGACTCCTCACCTGCTCTTTAAAAAAAAAAAAATCAGTGCTACCAAAAGGCAGAAGGATGGGAGAGGAGCAAGGAGCAGGATCTCCAGCAGGGAAGGAAAAGATGGGAAAATAGGGAAAAATCTTCTGATTGACTCAAAAACAAGCCAGGCTAGACTGCAGAGGTTTCACAGGACTCCAGCCCAACACCAGGGCAAGTGATTTCACCTTTCAGCACTGAGGGGGGATGATGGCCCAGCTGAGTATGTGATAGCCAGCATTAAACACCTCACCACACCACAGGTCTCCTGCATCACCCTGGGCACAGCTACACAGTTCCTGAGTCCCTGTGTGCTCCTCACAGGAGCCTGTTCCTCACAGCACAGAGAGGTGGCAAACAATAGCTACAGCCCAAAGGGTCAAAAAATGCCCCCTCAGCACACACAGAAACACACAACACATCTGAGGTCTGCACAGCTGTTTCCTCCTGCGCTCTCTGGCAAGGGACATCAAGGACTTGGCAGATCCCCAAGAGTCCCTGCTGGAATTCCCACCAGAACAATGGGGGATCCCATCCAGCACTGCTGGGATGCTGGGAGCGGAGCAAGCCCCAGACAGAGGCTGCACAATCCACTGCAGGCAGAGCCTAATGGACTTAGAGGGGTTTAAAAGCTCAGGAAGAGGAGCTCACACCAGGGAACTGCCCAGCTCTGCTTACAGCCCCACTTTCTCATTACAGATTTTAAGCCTGCCCTGAATGAAAGGTACAAACACAGCAGCAGGAAGCTGGAAGCTGGTAAAGCAAAGAGATTTAGGGTGAATGAGGGCCAAGGCTGGTTTTGGGGGTGTAAAAAGGATCAAAGGGAGCTGGAGAGAGGAGGGACAGGGCAGGAGGGACTCTGCACCTCTATGTGGCTATGCCATTATTCCATTCAGAGAGAGCACGGATTCCCACTCATAGAAATTCCCAGTAATGTGTGGACATTTTCACTATGTTTCTAGAGAATTAAACATTTCTTTGGGGAAGAAGAACTGCTGCCAGGAAGAGAAACATCTTCCAGAGCCAAGGCAGCCCGTCTGCAGGGCTGGTCCCAGTGCACAGTTCCTCTTTCATCTCTGGGTGCAAAGAGAAACAAACTGGGGCTGCTGCCTGTGGAACAATGCCGTGCTGTGTACACACAGCCAGGGACCTGGGGAGACACAGCAGCTCTGTGGTCGCTGCTCTTGGATGCAAAACACTTGGTTTTATAATTCCAGCTTGGCCACAAGTCCCTGCCTCACCACTACTGTCACTTCCTTCTGTCTCTGCTTCCCTCCTCTTCCTCTCACCATTTAGACTCTAGACCAGCAGAAGACTAACCCTGATAATACAAAATAAATGCAGCCCCAGTTAGGTAGAATAGGATTTAATCTCCACTGGGTGGGTTTAAATACCACCCCACACCCTCCTGTCTAAGCCCCACTTTAAGCTGAGACTATCACAGAGTCTGATCTCCTTTGGGGCATTCTCTGTCACACTTCGATCAAAACCCAAGAGGTGAGGAATCATTCCTGACTAGAAACATCTCCTTCCAGCAAGGTGGTGATCTTCAGAATGACCTGGGAGACCTGGTGTCACCTCACTTTGAGTTTGATTATGGCTGGGCAGCTCAAACCCTGCTCAAACCCCTGCCAAGCTGCCCACAGGAATTCTTTAATAGCAGGGTCAGGAATTAGGGAGCCAACAGCAGCCAATGTGAGGCTCCCCTTCATTTCCTGAACTTCCCAAGATACACAGGCTCCCCTCCCCAGCCTTCCCTCCCCATGTCATTAGGATAACTGCTACTCGAGTTCAAAAGGCTGCTGGCTTCCAAGCCACCAGGCCAGAAAAAGCTATCATTTCTCTCACTGTAATTTCTCTCTATGATTATAACAGTGGTTGACTGAGTCAAGAGAGGCAATGTCAGCAAGAGATTCCACCCAAGGACAGCAGATGCCAGAGAAGAAGCAGAGTCTGGGAGGAGGGGCCCAAATGTGTGTGGGAGCTGGCCTGGATGGATGGAGTTCTCACTGGGACATTAAACAGGCTCAGGGATCAGAGAGCCAGTAAATATACAGAGCTTAACTTTCTCATCCCTTCTGCAGGGCTGGGAGCAGAGAGAGGTAATCCTGCCACTGCTCAAATCAGGGGGAGTTTTTCCACTGATTTTGATGGGGATTTCACCCACCACAGTTAATCAGCAACCAAACCATCAACAGGTTCCGAGAGGCCACCCTGTTCCTAGCAGGGATTCTTCCTCCTCTAACAGCTCCAGGGACTGGATTATTTCCTGGGGTATTAACCAAGCTCAGGTTGTGAAAACAGGGGCTCAAAAATAGGTGTGTCTTGTGCAGAGCCAGGCATTGGGCTTTGGTGATCCTTGGGGATCATCCCTTGAAACTCAGGATGGTTTGTGAGTCTATGAAAAATGCCATTTTTAGCTCACCAAAACTTTAGCCTCTTGGAGAGGGCAACTTCACACAGAGTTCTTTTCCAAAACTCTGGAAGGACTGTTCTCTTTTCATGGAATACAGGGAAGTTTAGGGAAGCAACCAGAACAGGTTGGAGCATATTTAATACTCCTCTCTCCATCAAAATTCTCTGCAGAGCATTCTGGAATTCTCCTTTCAACTTAATGCCCAAACACTGCATTCTGACATTTCAAAAGGGCAAGAATCCAAGTTTTTCTCCCAGAGCAATGTTATCCTAAAACCCAGAGGGAGGGTTTTTCAGCTAACATACCCACACCAATATTTTTATAAGGTGGGGACCAAGAAAAGGACTGTGCAAATTGTCACTGCAGAAAAACAAAGATATCACAATACGTCATTTCAGGCAAAACCAACTCCGGTTTTTCCTCCGTTAGCAAAGTCAGCTGGAACTTTGCCTTTGGCACTGCAGAGGGGAGAGACAGAAGGATCATAGCTGGAATTCCTGCTCAGATGGCCTCAGGGGAGCCAGCAGAAAAAGCAATCAGCCCTAACTCCTGAGCAACCTAGGGAGGGGTCAGGAAAGCAAGGGAAAGAGAGACAAAAGGGCAGATTTGGATCCTCACCCCCAGCGCCTTTCCCCTGATCGGCTGGGAAGCCCTGGATTGGAGCTAGATCTGCTTCACACCAGGATAAATTTCCCCTGGTGCCACAAAATCCACACAACTGTTCCATTTGACACCAGGATCCATCTGATTCCCCCTCCCTGATGCTGCACAGATGAATTTAGAGAGGAACAAGCAAATGAGGACAGGGCTTGGAAACAACAGGTTACATTCCTGTGCATTCCTTGGATGTGTCTGCCATGAGAATTAAAGGGGCAACATGGAATTTGTTCTGACCTGAAAATGAGGTTCACCAAAGCAGATCCTCCAGGTGAACTCCTGGCAATGCAGATTGATGCCAAAATTCAACAAAGTCAGAATTTTGCCCACAATTTTTATAAACCAACCACCAGTGGAAGTCTATACAAGGTTCCTGGTTCAATTTCACTGAAAACTGCATGCAAAACAAATATTTCCCTAAAATGATTGTAAAGTAAACAACCTTAAAGTGCCCTCCAGCACAAAAATGTGAAATAAATTGAAGCGTGAAGCTGAGGAAGCTGTTTGTGTGCCCAAAGTGAGGGTTTTGCATAAAGCAGAGAAACAGATGGAGTAAAGGTATTTGTAAATAAATCATACAAACACACTTCTTTCTGGATTTGAGATTTGTGGAAAAAAACACCCAATATCCTCATTAGGATATGAGGATATTGGGTGTTTTTTTCCACAAATCTCAAATCCAGAAAGAAGTGTTTTTTCCTAAAAAAGACTGAAGAACAGAGACACAGCTGGATACAAGTCCATGGGAGGAGCAGATTCCCTTTGCAAATCCCAGCATTTAAAACATACAATGAGAGTGTCATTTTCAGGCTGCAATTTGTGATATTGTGAATCCAGCTCACTAAATATTGTCCTGTTAATCATAAGAGAAAAAATATTGCCATCCACCACAACTCCCACCTGCTCTGGTGAAGCCCAAGGGCTACCCACCAAGAGAGTGTTCACCAGAGCTTCACTGTGGAAGAACTTTTCCAAATGCTGTAATTTTGCTCAGAGAAACAGCTGAGCTGTCACAGGGCAGAGGCACTGAAGCTTTGAAGTCTACTCTGGATCATTCATCCTGCTTTCCACTGCTCCAGTTGCTGATTCCCACCCATCAGAAATGTCTCACCATCATCCTATTTAGTCCAATTAGTCCTTGCTGCAGTCTCAGGAAGATTTTTTTTTTTTTGTTATTCAGAGATGACTTTGTATTTTGGTGTCTTAATCTGAGATACTCAAGATGGTCAAGTTTAATCCCTAGCTTCCTGTAAATGGCTTGCCCATGGTCATAATCCAAATTGTGTTTACATTCATAGCTGTAAAAGGAGAAACTGTAAAACGGGGTATTCTCCTTCCACCTCCCTAACTCAGAAAAATGATACATTACCATTAGTGAGGTATTCACCCATAAAGGCAATACATATTTATGCACATAAAGGATTTCTGAAGCAGGAAGCTATGCAGAGGTAAAATGAGGCAACCAAAGTAAAGGGCTACTCCAAAAAAAATTTGCCAAACCAATTTCTACTTTCAAAAAGTGCCACTGTGGGGAACAGTGCTGCTGAAAGGTCACATGCAGATGACAGAGAATGTTATTTTGATCTAATTCAACTTAACAAGGAAGAACAAAAAGATAAATCAAGTGTGAACCAGGTACTCTAACAAAGGAACAACCAACGAAACTAAGTCAATGAACTGAGACTGAACATAAAAAGCCATTTCAATGCTATTGATTTAAGTTGACAGCAAAGACTTGAAGGAGAACTGGGTATTAATGTGCACAAAGGGACCATCCACAGCCACATCCCCTGTGTGGGTGAGATTATCTTCAGACACAAACCTCACACGCTGAAGTGATAATGTTATGAAAAATAATTTCCCAAGTTATTTTATTTCTTTGAAGCATCAGACTAAGACCTACTTCCAGCCTCCTGTCAATCAGTTCAAGTCCACCCACCAGGCCAGGGATCAAGGACTGCTCACAGTCATGCTCTGGGAGATGAGGATGTTCCAGTCCATGCACAGCTTGGTTTGAACTGAGGAGAGTTAAGCTGGTTCCTGGCTGTGCCTAAGAACTCTTTATACCCATGGACTGGACAATAGACACTAATACATGCTCTGAATCAGCTTCTTTTATTTCTCTGTACCTGAACTCCCATCCTGTGGAACGGCAGCACCTGAGAGTACATGAAAGACTGTGAGATGCTCAGATTTTGGATCACTTCACACCCTTATCCCTCATTCCCACAAGCAGCAACAGAGCCTGGGACACCATGGTAGATTTTTACACCTGATCAGCTGCCCTGCAACAAACAGAGGGGTTTGGTTTTTTCCTCTGGCTCAAAGTTACAAGCTTTTGACTTGCTTGTGGAGTTTTAAGATCCTGTGGCCATCATAAGCAGGGACAGATAGCCTGGAAGTTATTCCTGAGGCATTTTAGAGACGGAAGGGAACACCCAAAGTATCTTAATCCTGCTGCCAGCACAACAGTCAGTCTGTCTTTTTTATTTTGAGGTATCTTCACTTCACAATTCCTCTCTTTCTCCAAAGGAGGAGATGAGCCCAAGCAGAGCTACACTAACAAAAATCTTGGTGGCTAAAGCAGATCCTGAAATAAGTGGCCCAGTTTTCAAAGGCATGCTGAACACTGGCATCAGGCTTCTGGGTGTGAGAAACACAATAGATATCTCTCCACAGACAAGGGACCAAGGCATAGGAATGTGGGGGATCTGCTCCTCAGTCTGAAGCCAGATGTCACAGAGCTCACTGGTTCCAGCAGGAGCAGACCCAAAAACCTGAAGTCACCCCACAAGCAAGGGAAGACAAATTAAATGAGTGACAACTGCAAGATGGGGAAATCCTGGAGTCCTGCTTTTCCACCCCTATTCCCACAAGCTTTTCCCAGCAACCTGGCCAGACATCACCCACTGGTCTAGAACAAGGTGACTCCCACAGCTTCTGTTCTTATCTGGGAAAGAGAAAAGCCCAGCTTTGCTGGAAGAGGAAAGCAGGCACTTACTGATCATTGTGGTGCCTCCAGCCAATGCAGCCTTGGTCCCTTGGAAGAAATCATCAGCAGATGTCATCCCCTGCTCTGGCATCTGGAACCGGGTGTGGACGTCGATCCCTCCAGGAATCACCATCCTGCCATGGGCCTCGATAGTTTTCACTCCCCCTGGCACGATCAAGTTCTCTCCTATTTGCCTGGGGAAAGAGGTTTTGAGAAGCAGGTCAGGCACACTCAGGTAAGCAGCCTGTAAACAAACACCCCTGTGCTACTTAGCCTAGCTGCAGTTGTCTTTTTCCATATAAAGCAGGGCACAGGATCAGCACACACAGGGCTGAGAGTGTTTTAGTCTTCCTGTGGAAGCAGTTGCATAACGGTGAGTTAAGTGTGCAATTCCTTCAGGACTTTGGGACAACATTAAAGGAAGGAAAAGAAGGAACCCCTCTGGAAGGGGCTGCGCAGGTCATGGATAATCACTGCACCCAACACAGCTTTCCTGGGGCTGGACTTTTTAAAGCAGCAGCTCAGCACTTGATTCCAGCTCTCTAACAGCAGTTTCAATGTTACCATTGGTTTGGGAACACTGAAAGAATTTTTGCTTCTTTATTTTCTACCTTCCTCTCATATGCAAGTATTACAGAGTCTCTACACAAACATAAATTCAAGCAGATATTGGTCACCAAATTCCTGGTGAGACCCTCAGAGGTCTCTCCAGTCCAACACTTCACAGACCTATTTTTAGCAGTGCAGTAGTGGATGCAATTAATTAGCTGTCTCTGGCTGGCTCCTTTAACTTTTAACCTTGATTAAAAAAGCACATGTGCTGACTGTTTAGCCAGAACAGGAAAATTCCTTGTTTGTAACCTCTGGCTGGTCTGTTTTTTCCTAGGAGTAATTTTCCAAAGAAATCCGTAACACATTTAATATGCCAGGAACACATGTTCCAGGCCTGAAAACACAGAAAGAGGTCTGAACCTCTTCCACTACAGGGTCCTTTTTTACTTGAAGGGGGGTTGGAGTGATCTCTGCATCACAGACCCAGACAAATCAGCACTGTAAGAGACTTCCAGAGGTCACCTAAGTCCAGCCTCCAAGCCTAAAAGAGAATTGGGTTAGGACGCTGAACTCTGAATTCAAAATATCTGAAGTCATAACTCAGTGAAACTTTACAGCACAGATAACTTCAAACACATGTGTCATCTCAGCATGGGGCTGCTCTCATGGCTAAAATTAAGCACATGTAAGTACCTCCTTGGAGCCAGCAGGGTTTGGGCCCAGTTGTTTATTTATTCAATACCCTGCTTTTAAAGCTCCTTCATTAAACACAAGGATAGACATGGAAATATTCATTTTTCACTGTAATTTAATAGATCTCTTCGAGATTAAGCTATTCCAGTCAATCTGCAATGCATTTCTGTACATACCCAGTCCCACGATGAGGCTTCACTTACTTTATCAACCCATCCTCCATGTAAATGTCTGCATAGAAGGACTGGTCGTCATTAACTATTTTACCACCTTTGATCAAAAGACGATCGCTCTACAACAAAAGAAGCACAGCACAAGCCACAATTATTCAATGGGAGAGCTGACAGTCTGCAGTGTCACTCCAGAGATGAAAGAGGAGGGAAGGCAACAACCTCTACATTATTCACCAGCACACATCAAAACACAAGTCAACTGCTGCACTTTCAACTGGAAAGATAAAATGCTTTATTTCATCTGCAAGGCCTTTCATCACTGATGAGCCAAAAAAAAAGAAAAAAATCAGAATGAGGAAAGAGGTGGGTTCCAGTGATCTTATCTACTCTGGCAGCTTCACTCCTACCTGAAGCCTGCCACCACCACCTGCAGCAGCAGCACTAAATAACACTTGGAGGGATGTGTTAGAACCACATCTCTTATTTCTTTCTGCCTTGGTCATACGCAAAATTTCCTATATGCATCCACACAGTGGAGTCACTGTTTGGCTCAACGTGAGTCAATTGCTGTCAGGGAAATGGCCCAAAAGTCTGTTGCCAGGGGTTACACAACACAAACAAACTCCTTTGGTCCACTTCAGTGATGTTTCGATGCAGTGGATCCAGAGCACCACTGCAGAACCAGATGGAATATACGCACGTATTTAGCAAATTAGGGTTAAGGGAAGGATATACAAAACGGTTATTAAAATTTCCTCAAATTATAAGTCAGTTTGGCAGGAACAGGAAGGCAATTATAAAAAGGCAGCTATCAGGCAGCGCGATTTTAACCCAGCCCAGGTTACAGCTTGCTTCTGCAAGATTTTAGGTCACAAACAAATGTTGGCTTTTGGTTTTTGTTTTTTTTTTTTTTTTCTTGCAGTAGTCATAAACAAGAGTCAAACTCACTGCAGAGCTCCTGATGGGGAGGAGAGTTAAACGTGTCTGGCTGCTACATCCCCCTGGTTCCTTCATTCCCCACATCACAGATGCATTTTTACAGCAGATGAATATTTAAAGCAAAGCACATACATGCTGTGAATCTTTGGTTTAAACCACACCTTTGGCCCTCAGATCTGCGCTTGTACTTACTCTGATTCTTTTCTCCCTTCTCACAGAAACACCTTTGAAAGAGAACAAAGCAATACCAGCACAGGCAAAGGCTGGGGAAATCAAAAGCTAGACATTTAACTCAGAGGTGCCATGGACTTACAGAAAATATATGTAAGAATTTATAGAGAAATACATATAAAACAATGACGATGGTGCTCAGGGCCCTGATTTTGAAGTGCCAACTCCATTCGTTGAACAGAAGGAACAATCGGGCATTTTCCCAAATTCCTCATAATAAAGCTGAAGAGTTGGAGCACCCAATTCTCAACTGACACAGCTCTTTTAACACCAAAAGGGCTCCATGAATTGCATCAGATACTGATTTATACCATTATATCCATCTTTTGTATCACTGCTTAACATCTAGGAGATGTTAAGTCCCTCTCCCTCCCTTTCTACTTCTCCTTCCTCCTCCTGCTGCAATGGAGAGTTCCCCTGGAAAATGCTACTGATTTCAAATACAAAGAAACCCTCAAAATTTAAATTTAGGAGCTGCTGCAAATGCCAATAAACCTGAGTGAATAAATGTGGGGTGTGAAAAACCCACTTGTCTTTCAATACCAGCCTCTCCAGCAAACTGTCCTACATGTTTACCATTTCCAGAAATACTGCAGTATTGATGCCCACCTCCACTGCAGGCTTCTCGTGCCATTAAAATGGGAAAGCCTGGCCATGGATGTCACCAACAGCCCAAGTCCTCACACACTGGGCATCAATTAGGGAAGAAGAAGGGAAAAAATATATATAAAATGGCGACAAAAACGCAGCCTGGAGCATTTTAATGATGCTTCTGGCAGTAAGCAGGGCTGCTGCTGGGCTCTTGAGAAGGCTCTGAGATCAGGACGAATCCTCCTGCTCACCTCAACCATCCCGGAGACAAAAGCACACAAAGCTCACATCCCTGCGAGGGCCTGCCACCAAATCTGTGTCTATTCAGCAGCAAAATCAGGGCAGCCACACATCCATTATCCTCCTTTTTCCAGCTTTAGCCTTGGTTGATAATCTCAGGTTTGCACAACAGCAAACAGAAGCAGAATCTGATTTTTCCTACTCCTTTGCAGGAAGATTGGGTGCACAGAACATAAATCAGACCGTTCAGCCAGAAGAAAAAATGCGTCATGCTACTCCTGGCCCATGACAGGGATTCAGCAGGAACCTCCATCGCCCTTTAAACAGAGGCAGCTTTTTAAACTCTTTACCATTGGACTCTTGGAGGGAAAGTGACTCCCCTTTCCAGAGAAAAAATAATTTAAAAAAAGAAGGATGCTCGATTTATCAATAACCATTTTGCACATCCTCTCCCTTCCTTAAACACTGCAATTGTACAATCCAGCGACTCCTGCCCAAACCCGACACGTCAAAGCCCCGTTTCGGAGCTCCTTTTCCTGCCCCCGATGATGAGGAAGGAGGATGGGGAAGGGTGTGTCCGTGGGGAAGGTGAGGAACCGCTGCCAAGGACGAAAAACTCCTGTGTCCAAAAAAATAAGCGGCTCCAGCAGCCCGTTAGTCGAGGATATCTTACGTAACCAAAAGTTGGTACCCTTGGATCTGCAATACCTGCCCTACATCGGCTCCCACAACAAGGAGACCGAGGGAGGGGTTTATATAACGGCTCCTTTCCTGCTCCCCCAAGACCGCATCGAAACCTGCGCCTTGCCAGAAGCTTCCTGGCGAAGAAAAGGCTATCCTGGAAAATCCCCAGCGCCAGCCCGGCGGGGACTGGGGTCTCGAGCTGATGCCCTCGCCCGGCGCCGCCCTTCGCCGGGCTGGGGCGGGCGGGGATGGAGCCCCCGGGAAGGCACCGATCCCCTCCTAGGCACACTCCGAGGGCTGGGAGAGCCCCTCCGGGCACAGCCCGAGGGTTGGGACCCCTCCCCGGGCACAACCCGAGGGCGCCGAGCGCCCGAGCGGGGGTCCCCGATGTTCTCCCGGGGCCGGCACGGCGCTGCCGCGGGGCGATGCCGCTGAATCCGCCCCCGGCCGGGGCTCAGCTCCGCCGACCCCGG
Source organism: Vidua chalybeata (assembly GCF_026979565.1). Taxonomy (NCBI): domain Eukaryota; kingdom Metazoa; phylum Chordata; class Aves; order Passeriformes; family Viduidae; genus Vidua; species Vidua chalybeata. Next base: position 2,814,237 of record NC_071557.1, on the reverse strand, counting down.
CCCCCCCGGCGCTGCAGCACAGGAAGCGCCGCATTATCCCTGATCCCATTATCCTGCCCCAGCCCCGCATCGCTCCGACACACAAAGGGCTCCATCTCCGCGCACCCCTCCCCCTTCCCCGCCGCTATTCCCCTGCGCTCCACTCACCGTGATCCGCGGAATATTTTTCTTCCCCTGATAAGACATCTTGGGAAATCAACCCCCGATGTATTTATTCAATAATGTTATTTTTTTTTTTTAAAGAGAAGCGCGGCGGCTGCTGCACCGCTATTGTCTCCCGCGCAGCAACTGCTCCGCGATCTCCCCTTCACCAGTGTGTAGATCAAGGAAAAAAAAAAAAAACAAACAAAAAAAACCAACCAAACAAACAAAAAACCACACCAGAAAAAAACAGAACAAAAATAAATCCCCCGAGGCCAAATCACTGCGATCCAGGGAAGAGGAGCGCGAGGGGAGGGGGGCGCGGCGCTACGCGAGAGGTGATCGGCTCTCCGCAATGGCAGGAACGGGAGAAGCAGCCAACCCTGCGCGCCTCCCTTTCTTCCCTGTGCCCGGAGCCCGGCCCAGCCCAGCCCGGCCCAGCCCCGGCAAAGCCCAGCCCAGCCCAGCCCAGCCAAGCCCGGCCCAGCCCCCGCAGCGGGGCGGGAGGTGCGCATGCGGCCCCCGCCCCTGCCGGGCCCCGTCCGTCCGGCGCGCCGCGCCATTGGCTGAGTGCCCGCCGGGATGCAAATCAACGGCGGCCTCCACCCAATGGGAGAGCGGGGGACGCGCGGAATGTAAATGAGCGGTGAGAAGGGCTGCGCGCTCCCGGCGGCGGGCGCGGGAGCAGCGTCGCGGACCGGGAAGGCGTCAGGACGTCTCGGGAAATCATCTCGGGATACACGAACCGGAATCCATCGGGATACGCCAGGCACCGCCCGGCCGGCCCCCCGCTCTCACCGAAACGCGTCCCGGGGGCCCCGGGTTAGTAAGCTGCACCGCTGGGCGGGGCAGCCGCGGGGCTCTGCGAAATGACCCCTTCGGGGGATGCGAACACCCCGTTTTATTCCCTGCCGGGGCTGCGAGATCCCCCGGGAGGAGAAGGAACTATTCCCAGGTGTGCGGACACCCCCATGCATCCCCCACTGAGGCTGTACCCCATCCCGGGAGGAGCGGGAACCATCCCCCATTCCCGGGGCTGCGAACAGCCCTCCATCCGAGCCCCCGCACGAAAAGAGCGGAGGATGCCCGGTGGGGAACTCGCTGCTTTCGATCTTTGTCCTACCCCACCCCTTCCTGGCGCTCCCAATTAGCAAATTGGCGGGGGGGTGGAGGGGGGAGGGAATGAAAATTTGAAGCCACTCCCGACACTTTGTTTTCCCAGTCTGCCTTCTCCCACACCTCGTCCAGGAAATCCAGCCCAGATCCAACCCCCCCAGACTCCTCTGGTCACTAACCTGAAACCTTAGTGCCAGGGAAATGTGGGCTCAGAGCTACGCACCCAGGCGTGGGGGTCCTCTCCATGGTCCCTTGGGCCATTCCTTACTACTCCAGTGCTGCCAACTCCGTGTTCCATGTTTCAGTCACACTTGGAGTCAAATTTCTCAGTCCCTGAACTCCATAAGCTGGTACTTCAAGGAAAGAAATGCATTAAATGGCATAAATATCTCCTCATTGTTTACAGTGCACTTGTCTCAGTGCAGGGAAAGGTGGTGGGATCCATGGCCAAACAGGCTCCTCTGACATCAGCTGTTCTGGGGTAAGGTACAACACAATTTTTTGAGAACTCAATGCCACAGATTCACTTCTGCTTGAAGATTATAACTAATAATTAATGATCAAAGACTTACCTTCCCTCACTCATGATGAATTTCACATCACACAAACAGCATCTTTGCCTGCCATGAAATTGTGATCTCTGCATATCCAAACACACCATGCACAGCCAGTAAGAAATGAAACCTTTGGTCTAGGAGAGCAATAAAACATTATAAAGACAACATCTATTCAAACAGACTTCTACCAGGACCTTTTATGTTCATTTATTCACAGGAAGCTCTAAGGAATATAGGGAAGTAGTTTTTCCTGGGTATAGGTAGGCTATCACACAACATTTAAGGAGCTGATGTGTCAATCAGTTAATATCCAAGTAGCAACAAATGAAAAAGTGTCTTATTATGGCAGTGACAAAATTATTAATTTGTCAGCCTGTAGGGTTTATTTTGATTTAATTATTAGACTAGACAACCCTGAATGAGTTATCCTGAGCCTCTGATGTGTGCTTGAAGAAGATTTGAAACCTTAGCATATTTTTGCTCAGAACATGGCACCTACATCAGGTCTCTAAATTTAGATAGTGCAACTGTTCCTTTTTTTTTCTCTTTGATGTTTGTTTTCCTCTTAAGTTTAATGTCTGAATGGTTCCATGCCTTTTATTTGTAGGTAGGAGAGTACCAGAGAGGAATCACACACTGCCCAAGGTTGGGAGCTGGCACCCAGGCCTTAGGCAGTGGATCACCAACACACCTAGAGCCCATCTCAGCTGCCCAAACAAACCTATTTCAGTTTTTCTTTTTTTATATTAAAAAGGCTTCCTACTGAAACATGGGCTTAATTCAGAGCAGCAGTTCTTGAGCACTGGATATTCCATAATCATATATTCCATAACTTGGATCCAGCAGTGACTAGGGTCAGAAAGCAATAACCAATCTTCAGGTGACACTTAGCTTGTCTTTCTCATCACCTTGTTGCAAGAACCTAAGTGATACAGAATGAAGTAAATTCAGAGATTAAAGGGCTGGAAAACCACAGTTGTTGAAAATACAACATCTACACAGCAGCAAATTTTTAAAACTTTGATGATTTAGGACCAGAATTGAGCTCCCAAGCATGTCTCTTAGCTCCATTACAGCACACTGATATGCCCCAATTTTCTTTGCTTTTAACAATGAGCTAAAACGTTGTCAAAATACATAATTTTTAAATTACTGTAGTTGCAAACTGGTTTATTTAGCTTTGCTAAAAAAAAGGTGAGGAATGGAAATTGCCTATTGTATAATCTCAGAGGAGAGGGGAGGGGAGGGGAGGGGAGGGGAGGGGAGGGGAGGGGAGGAGAGGAGAGGAGAGGAGAGGAGAGGAGAGGAGAGGAGAGGAGAGGAGAGGAGAGGAGAGGAGAGGAGAGGAGAGGAGAGGAGAGGAGAGGAGAGGAGAGGAGAGGAGAGGAGAGGAGAGGAGAGGAGAGGAGAGGAGAGGAGAGGAGAGGAGAGGAGAGGAGAGGAGAGGAGAGAGGAGACGAGCTAATGGACATTGTTGGGATGAGAACAAGTGGGGAACAACCTGGAATTACTTAAGTGTATCTTTTTGGTTGGTTCTGATAGAGCTTGGAGCAATCTGGTCCAGTGGAAGGTGTCCCTGCCCATGGCAGGGGGTTGGAATTGGATGAACTTTAAGGTTCTTTCCAACCCAGACCATTCCATGATTCTCTGACTAATTCCTCTGGTAAATCTCTAGTTTCTGCATAAATTCCCCCACAAGTTAAATGAAGAAAAGTAACTATTCATGAAATGTCAGGGGCAGGAGTTGGGTACTTTGTTAAAAGACGAGAATTGAACTTCCTCGTTAAATCCTGGCAGGGCTGCATCCAGCCCTGCTGCCCTACAGCAGTGCTAGGATATTTTGAGACGTGATGGGATTTCTAGATAATGCTGATGCACTTTGTCTTCCACAGGTCTCTTAATGCACACAGGGGGCTGAACAGGATAAAATTAAAGTTGTCACATCACTGAGCACTGTCTAATCAATGCTAATAAAGGGAAAGAGTGTCCCTGACCCATCCTCAGGCTTCAGGTATTTGGGGGAGTATTGGCCCAGATTATCATCAGCCCTTCCTGCCCAGCTGCTGCAGCACTTCTTGTGAGGCTCTTGGCTGCAAAAACTTACTTCATGTTAAAGGAACATATATATGTCTAAATTTATATCCTGCAAATGTCTAGAGGGAAAATGGTACAGGAATATGAGAGTCTCTGTGCAGTGATAATCTATGCTAAAATCATCAAAATAAATCCATGCTGAAATAAATCAGCACAGGCATCAGAGGAAATCAATTTACATCAGCTCTGAATCTTAACTCACAGATTCTGTGAACTAACATAAAGCACTTGGAAAAGAATTTTATTCCCACTGCGGAGTTACTGGATGGTTGGGAAAAGAACTATTAAAAAGAGTTTCTTCCTCTGTGGAATTTTAGTGTAATGGCAACAAAGCCCACATAATTTCTGCAACACTCAAATTTCTTCTACTGAATACTTAAAGGTGTGTCCACAATGGCATTTTGCCATGAAATTAAAAAACGTGCAAATGGAAATACCCATTTTAAAACTTCATGAAAAAAGGGATCAGAGATGGATTTGAATAAACTAGGCCAAAAGAGCTTCCAGGAGTTCACCCATCAGGCCCTAATTTTCTGCCATGATCCTGCCAATGCCAATTGTTTCATCATCTCCAACTCTCAATTATTTTAAAGGAGTTTTCCATGGATCCAGGAACATTCTGCATCCTAGGAAGTGTAGGGAGGATTAAATCCAGGCTGATACATGGTAAGAGGAGTTACATCTGTCCTTCCCAAAAGATTATGAAAGAACTGTCCTTCTTTAATCACTCTAAATTAAATTACTGAGGGGAGTTGTACTTGACAATGGACATCTCTTGTTTTATTATCTTAGAGCAGAAAATTAAAATTAAGAGTCGTAGCGTAGAAATGACCATGGGGGTCAAACGTTACTGTGAGGAGGTAAAAATCATACAGCTTCTCAGAGAAACAGCCTGATTTTTTTTTTGCATACAGATTATCACTTTTTTGAGGGTAAGATTCACTTTCTACCACACAAACAGGTCAATCAAAATGTACATTCAATCTGCAAATTAAAATTAACCTTACAATTGATTTTCTTTCTTTTAACATCCAGGGAACCCTTCAGGAGGCTCAAAAATAGCATTTTAAGAAGGCTATTAGTGTTGGAGTGTGTTTCTTAGAGGAAATGTCCTGAGCACCATGATGTGAATTATCCTTAAACAATCCCAGCAATTAAACAATTCTCCATCATGTACCCAGGAACAAGCCAGGCTCTCTTCAGGGTTCTAGACAGGGATTGCTCTGTCAGGGGTTGTACAATTCAAAGAAAAAATGTGCTATTCTCTTCAAACCGCTCACAGCCACATCCTGCCCTGACCTGCACCACAGCTAAATACAGAATTTCTGGAACAAAGGCATGGGACATTCAGGCCTCACTGTCACTGCCTCTCCCTTTCATCCTCTCGCACCCCCAGGCCCATGGGAAGCATGGGTAGGTGCTAAGAAATGGCTGTTTTCAGTGATTATACAGTTTTTTATCATTATAATCCCTTCTCCTTCCCCAAAAACCTAGAGGGCAAAGCATCAGGCTGTCAGCCACTGCTGTCCCTGCTTGTGCCAGCCAGCTTTGCCTTCCTCTGAGGTGCAGGATGATCGTGACTCAGGGAAAAAATGGAATTTTGACCTGTATTCTCCCACCATGAGAATCATTCCTGCTCTTTGGGAGGGGATCAAAGGACAGGACATTGATAATCACACAGAAGTGCAGAGAGGTTTGGGTTTTGGTGGTTTTCTGCTCCCAAATGCTGTTTTATAAGCTAAGAGAGTTCATGAGAACACATGCCCCCAACACCACCTGAACTTTGTTGACAATGTCATTTTCCAACTTTACAACAACATCCCCAGAGATACACCCAGATTTGATGTGCCACAAGACAAATGTGTGATACAGGGAGTCAGACACAGCCCTGCAGGTAAAAAGCCTTAGGCAGACCCTAAATGATGGCTCAGCACCTACTGAAACCAGATGGGGCCTGTTAAATGGTGTCCAGAGAGGTGGCATAAGGGTGGCACACCGAACTGCCACTCCCATGTGCCAGTAATCCCTTGGGATGCAGCCTGTATCAGCTCCAAGCCAAGCAGGGAGATCTGGCTCCAAGTGTTTAAATTTTCCCATAAAATCTTTAACCCAAATAATCCATTGGTCCTATATCAAAACCCCTTGTTCATTCCTGCATGGAAGTGTGGTATTAGTAAATTCTGCATATAAAACCACTCCAGAAGACACCCATTGGATGTACAGATGTCTGCAGCTGTGCAGAATGTTGGCTTTGAGAAGAAGTTAAGAGGACTTTGGCATTTTTGCTCCTCACTGTTTTTTTTTTTTTTTTTTCCACAAACCATCCTGACCCATTGGAAGAACATGCAAGTCATCCTCCCTTATGATTATTTTGCAAGCAATGATTGTCGAAACAAGGCTAGAAAAATTGCAGGCATTGTAGCAAATTAAACTCAGGATTGCATTTCCAGCTGTCTGGAACAGCTTCTTTGTTTTAGACAACAGTTCCATTAATGTTCCAGAGTCTGTGATTATTTCAGCTCTCAACAACATCCTGTTATTCATTATTTCTCTCCAGGAATGAACAACCATGATCCTGAGAGCTTTGAGGTTTTAGGAAAAAGTCCAGTCCTGTCACAAGCTTCATGACAGTGTTTTGCAAGTGAGTCCTCTCCTATCAATTCTAAACTAAAAACATTTTCCTACTGTCTGTTTATTCATTGTTGTTATTTGTTAGAATAGACTTTGTTGGTTTAGACCAGCAGTTTACACACAGTGCTCTGTGCTTCCCAAAGGGCCAGGAACTGTTTTAAGGGAGGCAAAAAAAGGAATGTAAAGGTGCACAGGGGAAACACCTGAACCACTGGAGTAACTACGAGATGGCAAATGAAGGAGGGATCTGGGATCCCAGGTCTTGTAATGGTGGTATGGGGTCTGAGCAGCTACTCAGGCTCTCTCTGCAAACCAGATTAAAGCCCTTGTCATCTCTCTTGCAATTAAACCTTGCTTTTCTCTATAGATGTTCCCTAAAATACTGTCATTCTCCCAAAAATGTGGGAGGAAGGAATAGCAATTATAGATATGGGAAATCTGAGAAATACACTAGGAAAAATGACCCAGCTCAAGCAATCAATGGCCAAAGTTTTTCAAACCCCAGATGAATGCCCCCCTCTCAAGACTTGTCATGTAAGGAAAAGGGGAATATTGCCCTGGGATGCCATTCCAGCAGTCCCTGCTCTGGGACCAGGAGCCTTCCAGCTTCTGCACTGACTACAAAGCAGAGCTGTTGGGCAACAGAGCTGGGGCAAGGTTTGTGGCACCAGGAGAGGCTGAGGAAGCTGGAAAGGTGCTCAGCCTGGAGAAAAGGAGGCTCAGGGGGGCCCTTCTGGCTCTGCACAACTCCTGCCAGGAGGGGACAGCCGTGGAGTCAGGCTCTGCTCCCAGGGAACAGGGACAGGAGGAGAGGGAACGGCCTCAGGCTGGGCCAGGGCAGGCTCAGGGTGGGCATTAGCAGGAATTTCCCCATGGAAAGGGTGCTCAGGCCTTGGAACTGCCCAGGGAGGTTTGGAGTGCCCATCCCTGGAGGTGTCCAAGGTAGGCCTGGACATGGCACTCAGAGCTCTGGGCTGGGGACAGGGTGGGGATTGGACACAGCTTGGACTTGATACTCTTGGAAGGCTTTTCCAACCTGGATTATCCTGTGGGTAGATCCCACTGCAGAAATTGATCTTCCAGGTGCACAGCAGCTCCTGAGAGCCGGGCCAAGGACCTCTTGCCTCATTTAAGGAATCCCACATCTGAAGATTATGTTCTTGGCACATCTCAGTGTTGGGGTCAGGGCCCCGGAGCACTGAGCAGGGCCCAGACACTGAACCAACAGCTCCAGAAACAGGAACAGCCCAAACAGGGAAGATGAGAAAGTTCAGATGGGAAACAGAAGCACAGTCAGTTCTCCAAGGCCTGGAAGCTGGAAGTAGCAGAGCTTGGCTCCAAGCTGAGCTGCAGACCTGTTGAACTGGCCACCAGAGACAGAGCTGCAAATGCTGCTGGAACTGAGGCTGAGCCTTCCTGGTGCCTCCAGAGATGATCTTAACCCTGAATTATGAGGCAGCACAGCCCAGGTGGAACACATGATAGATGGGCTACAGAATGTCCCAGGAAAGACAGACACAGAGAGATTTGATTGCCCTTATCTTGCCCCACAAAACAAAATATTGCAATTTAATGTGGAATAATTACATCCCCTTTTTTATCCTCTTGACAGTTGAGACCTCGGAGAAAAATATAAAAAATAGCTTGTCCATATTGCTTTGTTAACTATTTCAAAGGGGATTAAGACAAGATCTTTCTATATGTGACAGAAAGGATGACTGAGTTTTAAACCCATAAAGCCAATTTTACTTGCTGAGGATTTAACCATTGATGCAAGCTATGGGTGCAGTCAGCTGGAAAACCAAAGCTCAAACATCCCTGAAGTAAATTCCCAATCCATAGCATGACATTTATCCCAAGAGACTTGACTTACCCCAGTGCTCAGCACCCCTGATATCACGATTCATTGGCATCAGTGTTAAGTAAAGCTAATGAGAAACAGCTCAAATGTTTTGTACCATCCCATTGTTTCATCTCCTCAGTTAACATTTAGACAATAATCTTTAAAATAGAACAAAAAACACACTTAAAAATATTATTAATATTCTCAGTGGATTGTGATTTTGCACAATGTTGTACTTAAATTTTTATTGTACTGGTCAGAAAATAATTTATCTTTTTGGAGTTAATGTATATCCTGCTTATACTTATGTCCCACAGGACATCAGATTGTCCAAAATTAGCTCTTAAAATGTCGTGAATTGCAGAACCTTTGACTCCCCAAGATGAAAAAGCCCTTTATTCTTGAAATGCACCTTGATTGGTCCAATAAGACTAATTAATCATGGAAAGTTACTCCATTAATAGACACTCCAGCATGATCAAGCAAACTTGAGGCATCTGTAGTGGCAAATTTTTGTTTGGGATTGGAAACCAGGTTTGGAGCAGTGTGGAGCACATCCTCCTCCTCAGTGGGGCTGGTGTGTGGGAATTCTGAAAATCTGTGCCTGCCTTTGTGAGCTCTTTGTAGCAGCAGTAGTTCACATGTGGAAATATGGCTGGATGGAGCCCTTAGGTCACTGCAGCAGAGTCTGATTTGGGGAGGATGAGCCTCTAGTTTATATTTTATAACTAATACTTTGATTAATTTATATTTTTATATTACCTCCAGTAATACTTCGCGTTTCTGAAAGCAGGAGAAAGTGGTGAACAAGCCCATATTCTGAATTCCAGGCAGACCAGCATACACAATCCATATCAGAATTAAAAAACAGAATGCACATCCTAGGAGCAGCTTCCAGAAGAAAGGGCTGCTCTGTACCCACTGGGAGACTACTCAGAGAAACTCCTGCCCGATACCAGGAGTTTAGCAGGCTGCTGGTGGGTACTTCATTCATTCATTTCTGCTCTTCCAACCTCTGCCAGCATTGTCAGAGCTGTGCACTGAGTATTTCCTGGCTCACAGCTGAGTAAAGCTGGTTTAAATTGATTTATTGAGGAAAGCAGATGGGCATGGTCAGACAGATCTATGGGTTCAGTGGGTTTTGCCTCTGGAAGAGAATGGGCTTCTTTACACCCTGACATATCCAGAGAATGAGAAGTATCTGCAGCAGTCTTAAAATCCTGGGAGGAGTTCTGGGTTGCTACAAGGATGCCACATTCCTGTGAAAGTCCCAGATCTTCCCGAGTCAAAAATTCCCACTGTAGCCCAGCAGCCCTGCTGAAAATTGGCATTGAAATGCAGTTCCCAGGGGTTGCTCCGGCGCCTGTCCTCCCCTGGGAGCAGGGGTAGGAGTCCCCCCTGGAAGAAGCCTGCAGGGATTTGATCCCGGTAGGTGGAGGCTCATTGATGCTCTTTTGCTCACAATTGCATTTCTGTTCCGTGAGCTGCATTCCCTGCCTGGGTGGGGCTTTTCCCTACCTTCGTGCTGGGGGAATCGCCTAAGAAACAAAAAAGTCGCTGTTTCTCCCCAGACAGGAGGGCAGGGCGGGGTGTTTGTGAGTGCGGGGGGGGGTCTTCTTTCTTCTTGTGCCCCCCTCTCGTACACCTGCAGAGAGCACGCAGACAGCGTTCGAGCTCTGGAGGGAAGGCTCTGCGAGAGATGCTGCTGCCCGGAGGAAGGCACAGGCTGCCACACAGATGCAGGGGACATAAAAACCAGCGGCTGCAGGTGGAGAGGATCCGTCCTCTCTGCAGCCTATCGCGTGCCCGAGTTCACCCCACACAACATATATATATAAATATATCTCTACATATATGCACCCACCTTGTCATTTAGGTTCTGCAGCGCCTCCTTCCCCGTGGCACTCCTGATCTCCACCTTTCTCCCGAATTCAACAGATGGTTCCCCTCCCTTCCCGCTCTGCTTGGAATAGACGGACTGAGCATCTGGACCCAGGTGGGCAACATCCTTCTGCTTTGCCACGACTTTGTTACATCCGCGGCCCACCGAGAGCGAGTCGAAGTCAATGGTCTTGTTCTCCAGGGAGCCTTCCACCGGGCAGAACATGCCACAGAATTTCTGCCGGGGCTTGGGACTGCCCGAGCCCAGGTTTTTGAAGAAGGCTGGCACTTCTTCTTCCTCGCCCTGCCACCCGTTCTGCTTCCTCTCTGCCATGGCTGAGGTGGTCTCCCTGCTAAGGGGGAATAACAACAGCGGTAACCAGGAGGATCCTGCGTGCACACACACACACACACACACACACACACGGAGAGAAGAGGTGGGGAGGGGGGAAAAAGGAGAGCGATAGGAAAAAGACGGATCTGGGTCCTAGAGATACGGCAACATCAACTGCAAAGGGCTGTGCCCGGCAGGTCCCCTGCCCCCATCGGCACCAGCCAGCCTGTGGCTTGCTCTCTTTCTTTGATGCAGCGCAAAGTTGAGGCAAGGATGGGGCAGATCCTGCTGCAATAAAGGGAGGAGGCTTCAAGTTCCCAGCATCCAGATGAGGAGGGAGGGAAAAGGAGAGAGAGAGAAGGAAAAAAAAAAAGCTCACTCTGCAGCAGAAACTGAGGACTGCTCCGGAAGTGATGCGAATGGTGAACTGGCAAATGGACTCGATCAGGTTGGAGCAACAGCCCCCTTCACACCCACCCTCTCCCCCTCCCCTTCCCCGGCGTGCAGATCTCGCTGTTCCAGGAGGCTGATGTAGACCGGGCACCTCTTCCCCTCCGGCTGCTCCCCTTGCCCGGGCAGGGCAGAAGGGAGCTCTGCCTCCGTCCCTCCTTTCCTCCCACCAGCTTGTTCCCTGCCTCCCCCAGCCTAGCAATGGTGGAGTGCTCCGGGAATCCCATTGTTCCTCACTTTTCCTAGCGCCGCGGAGCCGGAGGGCGGGAGCAGCTGGGATCGCAGCTGGGTTAGTGGGGTTTAGGAGCAGAACGCTGACTCAGCTTCTTGGGATTTCGGGCGTCGCTGGTGCAGACCCTCTTCAGGGGGAAAAAGGGCTGATGGATGGCACTGAAGAGAGGATGAAAAAGAGACACAGATGGGAGAGGGATATGGGAACCGGGGGAGAGAGGAAAACGAGCTGGCAACCGGGACTTACCTCCAGGAGCCAAAATTATTGACCTTGTGAGTCAGTTAAGCCTCTGCAGTGCCAGGAGACCCCGGTTCCTCCCTGCGGGAGATCAGGAGAGGCAGCCAAAGGCGGCTACGGCTGAGGACAGGTTTCTAGAGGTGGAGACAGAGCAGCCCCGCGTGCTCCTTGCCCGTGGTGACAGTGACCCTGCGACGGGGGCGAGGGGAGGTGGGGGAGATGGGGACAAAGGAGACATGGGGGCAGAGGGAGGATGGGGGCGAGGGCAGGGAGGCAAAGGATAGATGGGGGCAGAAGAGAGATGGGAGCAGAGGAACGATGGGGAAGAAAGGAGAGATGGGGTAGAGAGAAGATGGGGGCAGGGGGGAGATGGGCAAAGGGGAGATGGGGGCGAGGAGAGGTGGGGGCAGAGAAGAGACGGGGGACAAAGGGGAAATGGGGGATGGAGAGCAGATGAGGGCAGAGCGAGGGTGGGGAGCAGAGCGGAGATAGAGGGCGAGGAGAGATGCAGCGCAGAGGAGATGGGGAAGAGGGGAGATGGGGTCAGGGGAGAGGGGCTGAGATCAAGGGCGAGACGGGGGCTCCGGCTGGTCCCGGCCCAGCCACCGGCGCTGTCCCTTCAGCACCGCCCGCGCCCGGCGCAGGGCGGGTCGGAGCCCGCCGGACTCTCGCTGCCCGGCGCAGCCCCTTCGCTGCTGGGCTCCAGCCCAGCGCCTGCTACGCGTGTCTGGCATCCTCTGGGACTTATTCCCCGGGGTTGTACCTAAACGAGCCGCTCCAGGGCCAGCGAAGTGGAGGGAGGGCTGGGGTCATTCCCAAAGGGACTCTTCGAGCAGAGTCCACCAGAACTGTGAGCCTGGGAGACCCTGGGGACGTGGGTGCAGAGCCACTCTGGTCACAAAGGTAAGAAGTGCAGCGCACAATAGGTCGAACGTGGCCGTCTCCACCTGATAATACGTTTTTCATGTGTGATTTGGGACCCTCAGGATAATCCATATGCAATATTTGTGCTGGCCAAACCCAATGGCCAGGCTGCTGATTCCCATGCATTATTCATTGATAGGCATCTTTGCACATGCATGCATTAACTGTTAATTGAGAGGCATCTGTGTCCAAATGGCTACCAAGCACCTTTGCAAGATTAAAAAAAAAAAACAAAAAAACAAAAAAACACCAAAAAAAACAAAACAAAACAAACCCCAAAAAAAAACCCAAAACAAAAACCGAAAAACACTAAAAGAAATAAATCGAGGTGTATTTAAAATATAATAATCCCAGAGCCATCTCTTCCTGCAAACCACACCCAAATCAAGGCATTTGTATCCAAAAGGTGGAAAATCACCAAAGCCAAGGTCACAATCGAGCAAAGCCCAGTAATAAATGAACAGCACAGTGATAAAAAACTCCAGACTTAGAGGAAAAAAAATAAGCCTGCAGCTTGGCCCTGAAGGATGAGGATGATGTGCTCTGGTAACTAATGAAGGAGGGAGGAATCCAAAGACGGGCTCTCCAGGGAAACACCCCCAACTCATTCCCCTCCTGGGATCATCCCCGAGGACCCAAGCAGGGTTACAGCCATGCTGATCTCAGGTGCTTGGTTGGGGACTGGAGCCCAACAGATGGTCTCTCAGGTACACACAAGTGCTGTTTTATTTAAGGTTTATAAATATTAATTGCCACAGCACTGCTGACCAGGCAGCACTGGAGCTGCATTGAGTGTTGGTGGAGGCTCCAGCAGGAGGAAAGCCCTGGAGTGATTGTGTTGACATGTTCTGCAGTTTGCTAAGATGAAGGCAGTGGCTTTCAGGGACAGCCTGGAATCCAGCTCATTCATCCCTTGGCATAGCCCTGGAAGATGCTCAGATGGCCACAGGCACAGGCTCTGTGGAGGGGTAGGAAGGATCTGTCAGGAAAGGCAGAGGCTGTACAGGGAACCAGACAGGAATGAAATCCTGCAGACAGCACTAAACCTCCAAATGTCTCAGAGCTGGTAAAGGTCACTACCAAAGGCTGAGTTTTCCTGCTGTACAGATCTGACTCTTTTACAATAACCCCACAGCATACAGATAACCCCACACTGAATACCCATCTCCAAGTGCTTCCCCTTACTACAGGCACTCAAAGAAACACTGAGCAGTATTTCAGTTATCTGGGGTTTGTGTTTCTAGCTGGGCTTATAGCAACTCTGTTGAAGACCTCACCTGTGTCTGCTGATCTGCTGAGACTCTGACTGGTCTCTCGTATCAAACCAAGGATTATTTTAATCACCCAGAGGAAATTCAGGCATTCCAAAAAATGACTGAACTGCTAAAAGACATCCTCCTTTGGCTTTATTCTCCTTTTTGAGTATTTCACAGTGTCTGCCTACTAATTCTGTTTTTATGGTCCTTTCATGGACACCAAAAAAAAAAAAAAAAAAGGCAATTTTAAAAAGTATCGCAGTCCAGCTCACTGTGACCCTAGTCTGGCTCAGCCAGGGTGAGCATGGCATAAAAAAGAGGAATGGGTACGATGAACTTGCCAAAAAATAAAGATCTTTAATGGCAAAATAACAAATGCAGAAACCACATCATCTGAGGGGCAAGATCTAAAGACCCAGGGGTGTGGCAAATGCAACCAGGTATGGGGATCTTTGAGGGCAAGGGTCCAATCATGAACTCAGAACACTACCTTATATGTACCAGAACCAGCTGAGAACAAGAACCAGAAGCCTGACCAAATACAGGATAATTCTATTAGTATACTGGCTCCCATCACCCCACTCTTCTCACCGTGACCTGGCTAGGTGTCCCCCCTTAGTATCCTGTTTCCCATGGCCTCAGGTTGATGCCTTCTGTAAATACTGCTGAGGCAAAAGTCCCAGCTGGATGCGATTCCATAAAAAAGTTTTTATTTCTACCTATGAAACCCAAGTATCAGATCTTGCAACACTCCCAACCGTAGCAAATTCTATCTATTCTGTTACACTTGAACTGAAACACTTAAATGTGTCTACATGATTCCACAGCTTTATTCCTCAAATATTTCTTCCTCCAGGAAAAGTCTTAGCATGAGTAAAGATGCACCAGCCAGTGCAGTGAGAACTCAGACCCCCAAAATCGCTCTGGGTTTGGGACCAGACATAGAAATTATTGCCTACATGAGTCCCATTAAACCTCAATAATGCCTGACACACGAGGCTTGTTTAAGATTCCAGAATTCCCAGTCAGGTATTATCAGATTTCCATCAACTTTGTTATCATAAAGAGAATATGGGATGATGGAATTTATATTTCAATTTTAGTTCACAGCTACATAACACAGAACAACTCTTGAGTGGTAACATATTAAACCAGCAACTGGATATGCCCATGCTCTATGCACAGAAATAACAGCATTTTACTGGAAAATCACTGGGAGCTGATAATCCATGTGTTTAATAATCCCATAGGGTTTCTATTTTCACTGAGAACCACATAAATTACTTTGAGAATGACACTAACCCTCATTTGAATTTCATAAACCTGGCGTCAATATGAACATTCCTCAGAAAACTGCTCATACTTGGCCCTACAAAGGTGGGGAAATGCTGGAGAAACCTAAACACCTTAGAAAAACCTTAGAAATTAATCAGGGCAGTTGGAATCTCACTGGCAGCTTCAGTCTCCATGGAGCAGCTTTTTATTCTGCTCCTGTAATGAGCATTAATTAGTTCTTGCTATATCAGTTATAGGAGTGTGCAGAGCAGAATAAGCTGAATGCTTATTTGCAGATAAACCATTTAGCAACACATGAAAATGGGTTAAATTTATAATATAGTATGTGGATATATTAATTGATAAAAGGAACAAAAGAGGGAAACTAAGTAGAAACACTTCTTCAGATTTTCTTAACATCCTAAAACTCTGGACACCTTGGAGCAAGTGACTTCCATCAGAAAAAACACCCCAGAAAAGTGATGAATAGATCGCTTACCTGAAACTGCAGAGGAGAGTGAAAGAATTGGCCTAATTTAAGATCCTTTTATGCTCCTGCACAAAAATCCTGAGTGCCAGAAGTACTCCCTGACTTCAGCACTCAGCACCCCATGAGAGGAGACAATCCCTGTCTAGGGATTTGCCTTGGCAGAGACAAGGAGAAGGATGGCATGAAGAGTCTGGATTGCACAATTTTCTTTTGCAGAAATAATTTTACACTGAGCGAAAGGAAATGTGAGCACAAAGATAGGTAGTGGGCTGCCTCCTTGTCAAATAAGGGGAAAATTGTCTCTTTACTCTCATACTGAGACTTCCTTTGTGCACAGAGCCCTGGAATCTGACTGGAAAAACTCAGGAGCACAGGGCTGATCCCTGTGTCACACCAATGGTGATCAGCGATTTCTGATCTCCTGTTCCACTTGGCCAAGAATCCCAGCTTTTACAAGAGCCTGGAGTGGCAGGACAAGGGGGAATGGCTTTAAACTGACAGAGAGCAGTTTTAGATTGGATATAAGGAAAAAAATCCTTTCTGTGAGGGTGGTGAGGGAGTGGACAGAATTCTAGAGCAGCTGTGGCTGCTCCTGGATTCCTGGAAGTGTTCAAGGCCAGGCTGTACAGGGCCTGGAGCAACCTGGGATAGTGGAAGGTGTCCCTACCCATGGCAGGGGGTGAAATTGGGTGGGATTTAAGGTCTCTTCCCACCCAAACTGCTCTGAGGTTCTCTGATTCCACTCCTCATGAATGAAATATCTAATGGTGCTTTATTCCATTTCATCCTCACAGTTAATTCCAAGAGAACAATCAAACTTTATTTGAATTAGCAACAAGGCAATATAAGCTCTATGTTGCTTTGTCTTCCATCCTTAGGTGGGATAATTGCTGCAAATCCAGAATTTTCTTCATTATTTAACAATTAAGAACACAGACAGAAATTACAGCAGTATATTCCACCATTAAATTGCCATTATTAAAATAAATGACAGCAACTACTTCCAAATCTGGGTCTCTTCCTATTGCAAATAATTAATTATTATACTTCCAGTGGGTGCAAGATTTATCAGGCAAGGCAGGATCCCAGTGAAATTTGGGTATTTGCAGAAGCAGAACTCCACTGAGTCAATTCTCCAGTGAAAATATGCAAAGAAACCTGGCACAAGCCACTGTTGCAATTTAAGGGATGGCTTAGAGAGCTCCAGCCTGCATCTCTGTAGGGGATGATCTGTAAGGCTTTTCCAACCCAAACCACTCTGATTCTCAAAGAGAAGCTCAAAAAAGCTTGAATATAAATCAACAACATTTTAGGGATGCTCAGAGCAAGGATCTGTTTTAGGCTGTGCTGAATTCTGCAACCAGCACTGCTTACAAAATTATGCAGCCCTTAAAAGCATCAACTTGTTGCATGTGCCATGGCAATAATCTTTATTCCCCTGCCTGGCCAGAAGCTGGGAAAGCCACCTTCCCTCTTTCTGTGTGTTGCTTCACCCATTGCTGCTCCCTGCATCCCACCCTGGCATTTGAATTTTCTAAGGCACAGGCTCATGATCAAGAGGTGGCACTGAATAACTGCTGTTTCCAGAATATTCCTTGAGTATTATAAATCCAATCAAATCTTAAAATGCTTAATTGGATTGGAAATTGTTCTGGCAGAACACAAAATCTGAAAGACCAAGTTGTCCACAGAGAAATCATTAACCAACTTCCCCTTGGGATATGATAATTGCTGGAGTGGCTGACAGCTTTTCTTGGCAGTGAGTACTCAAAGACAAGACACATTATTTCAGGAACATTAAAGACCAGCAGAAAGTCTTTTGATGAATGAATACAGTCCATTCAAATGCTGAGACAAAGATCATTTTTTTCCCATGGTCCTTTTTATTTCTGTTTATCCTATGCCTCACTTTTCCTTTATGTTTTTTTCCTCAGCAACCTCAGCTAATATAAAGTAGACCTAGCAAATTTCTGCCACTCAGATTTTGTTGCCAGTGGGTTTTAGTCCATGCAAACAGTTTTGGTCCCTGCAATAGTACAAATATTGAGTAAATTACCAGAGGATTTTCCAAAGGCCCAAATGGAAATGAGGCCCACAATTCTCAGTGACTTCCAGAGGGAGTGGAGACCCTCATTGCTATCGAAATCTCTCCTGACTAATCCAGCATGTGAAAGGTCCCAACCCGCCCTAAAATCAGATTTTTCTCAGCTATTCCTAGGATGATCATGGACAGAAGCAACAGGAATATCTCTGAAGTGTTCAGTATTTAAGACAGAATTTCCAAAATTGTTGATTCCCTTGAGATCCATAAGTGTCCTGTGACATTTGGAAGCCCCACCACAGCTGAATTACAGCTGATGACTGAGATATGCATCTTCCAGACAGTGTCATTAAGAGAACTCACCCATCTAACCACAAAAAGGCAACATTAAATATTAACATTTCATCTGAACTCTTCTCTCAGAATATGACAGCTCCTGGCTCACCATCACTGACATTTGTGTGGAGCTGGTACTGGGCAGGAAATAGCCATTGATCTGGGGACTGGAAATTATCTGAAGTTTTTCCAGCATTGTCTCAAAAGGACCCAGAATGGATAATGGCAACCTTTACTATTGGAACATGGCTTAAAATCTGACCTTCCAAGGCAGGGAGATCTGGCCAAAAAGGAAAGAGGAATGAGTGAATATCAGCTTATGTCCTGTAACTGGGATCTCCTGACTGCTCCCCACCTCCCCAGATAAGGTCTTCTTATTGCAGACATGCCAGAGCTGTGATCCATGTGACTTCACACACCTTCCAAGTGCTACGTTAATAAATAATGATGTCAAAAATAATAAGCAAGGGTCATGAAGCACAGCTTGGCCTGTGAGTGATTCACCTGTTTGACTTTGAGTGCTGGCAGCTCCCTGGGTTCCTCTGAGACAGGGCACAACAGCACTAAAAATAAAAATCAGATGTAAATTCCACAGGAGAAGGAGCCCAGGCTCATGAAAAAAAAAAAATTCTTATTGGATTAACATACTGCAACTGCAGTATCAGGGGTGAAGCCCAGCTTCACCTTTCCTTTCAGCTGCTCTGGAATTGCTCTCTCCTGTCCCTGCTCTTCCCTAGCAATTCTTACAGCACTTCCCATTCAGTGAAATGTGCCTCTCCTTTTATTGGAATAAAAATACTTAAATATAACATAATGATACCCTGGAACATCACCTGCCATGTGATACTAACATTACAAGATGCTGGGCTCAGGGAAGGCTTCCTTGGGCACTGGAGCCATTTTTGAGCACCCAGAGGCAGCAACAGAATCCACACTTGGTTCAGAACTGAGAATATTCATCACACATTCACACAGGCACATCCCACCAGCACAGAAATCTTTCCCCTCTCCCTTGTCAGAAGTTCATTGTGGATGTCTAAGCTCCACAAGTTGAAAGAAAAGAGGGGGAGGGCCCATCAGGCCCCAGGGGAGGAAGGAATGCTGGATGAAAATGCCCAGGTGAGTTCAGAAGGTGTTGCTTGTGCTGATGGTTCTGTTTATCAGCTTCACAGGCTGGAATCTCTACCAGTTCATAGCACAAGAGCATCTTACCATTAAGCTGCATTAAGCAGCTTCACCTTGTATTTGGGGATGGCTTTAGAGCCTATTTTAAACACAGGGCACCTGTCTGCACAGGTAGGCTCTGAAAAACAGCCCTGAATGCCCTGCTGGTTTACATGCACACAATCACTGACCTGGTGAACCCAGGTGAAGGAGAGGAAAAATGTCTTGAGTCCATTGATAGAGGTAAACAGACTGTCCTGCTTTATTCTGCAATAAAAATGCCAACCAGAGACAGTAATAGAGAAGAAAGAACTGCTACACTGGAAATCAAATGGCTATGGCTAAAATGGGCCATAGTGCCAGATTGGTACCAATTCCAAGTAGAAAAAATGGGAAATAATTACACAAAACAGATTTTCAAGCAGTGCAACACTTTCAAGTGAAACAGAAAGAACTAAAGCTTCATATATGCTTCACATTATTATTGCAGGAGGTCATGAGCTGTATAATATTATAAACATAGGCAGAAGCAGCAGCCTTTTCCAAAGGTCTCAATCAAAGATCTTCTTGATGATCAGTGTTCTCATGGAACTGGAATTTGGTTCAAAATCAGAAAGAAGGACAGGGACGACAAACAGTTAAACAAAAACTTCATGCTGAAAATTTTGTGCTGAAAATTTTGTGCTGAAAATATCAAAGCAAAAATCAAACCAAGACATTAAACCCCATAAAAGGAAAACTTCTCTTTTCTCTCTTGTTTTCACAAAGATTTCTCTCCTCTCCACATGTGATGTCTGGGAGAGCCAGTGCTAAGTGGAAAGACACCTTAGTGTTGCTGAATTTTAATATAAAATAAAGCTAAGAAGAAGCTTCAAGCTTCAATTTCAAGCAGTGATGTGCCCTGGGCTGTCTCTGCACTGTTCAGGTTCTTCATTTTGCTGACACAGCTTGAAAACCCAATCAGGCCATGCTGCCCAGCAGGAGAGCCCAGGCCCCTCTGAAAAGCCTTCATCTCAGCACTCGCACACAGCCCCAAAAACCATTTGTCATTTCTGAAAATCTCATCTCATTACATTTTAAACAGTCCCACAGACAAAGGCAGTGTTATTGGCCTCACTGTACACATGAGAAATGAGGCATAGAAATTCAAATTCACCTCCAACCACAGCAACAGCCTGAGACAGAGCAAGACACTGGGCCAGGCTCCTGTTTTGTGCAGCCAGCCCTGTTTGGGGATCCTCCTCCACCACTGCTCTGCCCTCACTGTTTCCAGTCCCTATTTCCAGGCAGGAATAGCATCAGTGGTAAGAAAAGGGACTAAAGAGACTAACAGCCCTGAAGCCTCAGATCTTTTTGTGCTGCTCTACACAAAGTCTGGGGCGTTGCTGTTGCTGCCGCCATGAACCAAAGTCCTCACGTTGCACTTATTAAATAAATCTAATCTTATTAAACTGCATTACAAGCTTTTATTTCATAAATCTGTTTGCCTTACAGATCACCCAGAGAGTTAACTCCTGCCTGGGCTCTGCTTTTCCTCTGCATAACCTTGCAGTAGGCACTCCTGACAAACCAGACATCCCTGTGATTCCATTGCTGCCATGTTGAAGCACTTGGAATGGGCCACAGGGAGGATGGGAGCATCCAGGATGCTGCTTTAGCATCCCATAAACTTGGTACCAGTGTTTCAAAAAGAGTACAAGTTGCATTCCCTTCAATATGTGCTTAACACATAGAAATATTTGTTTAAAATCACCCAAAACCCCTGTTGGAATGAAAACACGGAGTATCACTAACTCTTGGAGGGCAGCAGTACCAGGAGGTGCAGAATTTCTGTTACATTTTGCGCAAAACGGCCTTTACTGGCCTGGTGTGCTGGCATTTTGTTTTAAAGATCTGAGGTCAACTCTAAACAATTTGTTAAATAAAATGGAGTGAATCAAAATGTAAAGTTTCAGGTTTCCATCTGATAGGAAACATCTCCTCTGGAGGCCAAGCAGGTTGAATTGTACTTTTGTAGGAAGAAAGGAAATGTTTGCAGAGAAAATTCTGACTTCAAAATTAAGAGCTGCAGTTTAAGAATCACTTAATTACCTGCAAAGATAATTTGAATAAATATTTTATAAATATTTTGATAACTTGAGTAAATTGATACATCGATCTCTTAATTCATTAATTCTTTAGTGGTTAGAAAATTAGATGTGGGGATTAAAGACAAAAAGACATAATAAAATTAACTACTTAAGATGTGTACTGCATTAGGCACTAATTAATCAGCTTCTCAAAAATCAGGTTTAAGAAATATTAGTGCTAAGACAAACAGCTATTTACTAATAAGAACATGTACACAACTCAGCACCAACAGAATTACCTGAAATATCATCAACATCAGAAAATCCATGAAAGTCCAGTCAATTTGGTGGAGCAGGATTTTAAAGCACATAATTTTTCAGTGTATCTCTCTCGTTCAGCTCAAGACAGAACATGCTCCCTGAGCCCAAAATATATTCCCACTCTCTAACTTTGACAAACAGCAGTAGAAACTAAGTTAAGAAGAATGTTTCACCAGTACCTGGGGGGAATAAATTATCAGGTCTGATAGAAAAGATGATCTGACTGAGGATAAATTGCAGGGTGCTGGGAGGAAACAGTCACCACTATCTCTATGAATAATTAAGTTGGGAAGCTGAGTTTGATTCCTTTTGAGAACACAAGGAATGTGGTCACTGGAAACCTGTCCCCTCCTTGGAGATGATTCAGTCTCTTTCACCTGTGACTTTCTCTCCCATCACGGTTCTTTTGGGAGATCCTGTGTGCGTGCAGCCTTCAGCACTGGGTCATTTTCAAGGTTGAGTTCTGTCCTAAACAAAGACTATTAATGTGACAGCAAGCACCAATTTCTGAGCTCCTTCCCCAGTTCTGGGGGAGTCTCTTATCCTTCAATTTGCACAAGCCTCGTCCCTTCGGTGGGACACGTCTGTTTAAATGGCACGGATAACATCGACCCTCTGCTCCCACCGGTTACAGGACAGACCATCCATGGTTTTCCATGGCAGCAACGGCTCCCAGAGGGAGAGCAATGTTGGCAGAAGGAAAAGAGCTGCATTGTGTCTGGAGAGGGCATGTCTGCATCATGATAAAGGAGCACAAAGTCAGTCTTCAGAGCACTGGCAGCTGCTGAACCCACCAGCTCTAGTTCATCCTGCAAAAACACCACTGTAAGATGCTATCTCCCCAGAATGCCCACCAGCATTCCCTCCTGCAAAGATCCAACTGTACAAAGCTCCCAAATTTCCCCTCTTTGTGTGCCGTGGACATACGGTTCATTGTGGAGTGTGCAGAGACAAAGGAAGAAAGCACAAGCTCACAAAGGAACCCCCGGCTAAAAAGCGCTGTGCACTCAGGGGTTAAAAAGGAAAGCAAGCTGTGAGGATGTTTGGAACAGCAGGGCATCAGCTGGAGCCGGCACGAGGCTTTCCCACTGCCATTCATAACAAAATCAGGAGGCAGAAAGTTACTATAGCACAATGGCAGCAGAATGCAGCTCTTCAGAGGCTAGAGAGCTCCTGCAGACATCGGGGCTCTGTGTCCCCGTCCTGCAGGGCTGCAAACTCCCATCAGCTCCACTGCATCAACATACCCTCCTCTCCATGAAATTCTCACTGTAGATTACTGAATTTTAGCTTAAACCTCACTGAAATGAGGCCCAGCTAAAGACAAAGCACAACCATCCACCCCCTCACTCTCCAGGTGCTGAAGCAGCCAAAAAGTCACCCCTTCCTGCACAATAAAAAGATTGGGCTCACTTTATATGACAAAAAGCACTGGGCAATAAAACCATCCGTGGGTACAGACCCCTCCCCTAATGCCTTTTTCCAGGCAGTTTATCAGCTGTGGATTTATCCGCTTCCAGCAAGTTAAAGCTGTGCTGGTGGTGGCATGTTATCCCACCGGCCAGCAGTGTTACAAAGGTGTGACAAGGGGTTCTCAGGTGTCCAGGACCAGCTCCAAACCTGGCCATGAGGTTCCTGCAGAAATGGACTTAGTAACTGACTCAGCCCCTGGGCCTGGGTTTGGCACAACTTCAGCAGCACCTGGATGGGGCTCATGTGAAATGAATTCAACGTTGTTGGGTCAGCTCCAGGGGTCACAGTTTCCATGTGTGCTGGCACAAAACTGAGCCCATCTCCCAGCAGATCCAATTGTCCCCATGTAAACACAGATAAGCCCTGGGGAATGCTGATCCAGAAGGACTAACTGAGACAGAGAGCAGCCCCATGAAATTGTAAGAAACCCCAAAGCTAAGGTCTGGTTCAGATACATCCATGTAAGATAATCTCCCTACTCCACAGATCATTCCCTAAAATTCTGTATTGACCAAGAGAGATGCTGAAGGGATATTCAGTGAAAAGAAAGACATGATCAGCCAAAGAATATCACAGTGTGAATGTAAATTAAAGCAGCCACAATACCTGTTCACCCCCGGGGCTTTTAACAGATGATGGGAACACAAAAATGGCTTAAAACACTCCTTGTATCTCCCTCCTGTTTATCCCCATGTCCAATTGAGTGATTCAAATCAGACCCAGAGGAATTTTCCCATTCAGGGAAGGTTTTGGGCTACATTTCCTCCCTCTATTAATAAACAGTTGCTGTCTGAGTTCTGCCAAAAAATTCACAGTGTAAAAATGGAGCAGACTGGGACCACTTTAACAAAAAATCTTGCAGTCTCTTTTCATTTCTGGATTAGCAGAACCAGACTCTTTCACCAGCTGTGAAGCAATGACCCCACCAGCAATGACCATCCATCTCCACCTTGTCCAGCTTCCACACAGCACCACTGACACCTCCCTGATGATTTTGTCTGCCTCAGATGTCTCACCTTGTCTTCTGTAATTTTTAATGCTGACCATTCTGCACACAAAATGGGGGGCTGCTGCAAGCACTGATTTCCAATCAGGCCACGTTGCCTTGGTTACCCATTGCCAAGCCTCTCCCAAAATCTGCCTTTGCCTTGCATTGCTCCTGTTTTCCATGTTTCTGAGGAATTTCTACTCTCAGACAGCTGGATTTACATTAATCAAATAAATAAAAAACCTGAGGGAAATGCCCTTGGATGTGCATAATTTGTGAAGTCTTGTACAAATCCCCGTCAGAAACAACAAAACCAGCAGCAGAGGATGCACTGCTGTATCAGTTTGGCCACAAAGTAGGTTTCAGAGCACTCTAGGCTCAGCATATGTCCTCCTCCCGAGGAGCTGGAGCTGACACAACTCTTGTCCATTAGTGGCGAGACAGAACTAAAACTAGGGCGTCACTGGTGCTGCCTGTGCCCAAAGCCCTTGGCTGCCTCTGCCCCAAAGCCCAAAGTCCAAAGAAGGCAGGGAGGAAAGAAATCCCTTTGTGCTGATTTTATAGAGGGAGAACAGCAGGATTGTCAGATTTTAGGGTTACAAGCAGGTCTCCAGCAAGTGGTGGGGGGTGTTTGGCACAGGGACTCACACCAGGGTGGGTTCAGGGTGCTGAACACTCATCAACACAGCACAGACCAAAATTACTCACAGAGATTCATCACAGGCTGCTTTTGATAAGCAGACACATTGAGAAAAACTTGGATGTGTCAGTGGGTAAATCCAAAGAAGAAGAAAAAACCAAACCCAACAAAAGCAGTGCTGACAGTTTCTGTTCACTATCCTCCTGTTCCTAGAAATTAGCTATTTTCTGTAGCCATAGATAAAAATAACACCTGATTAAAATTTTCAACACTGTCTGGGAGAATTGAATCAGAGCTCACTAAAATGTTAATATTTACTGAGAAAGGTTTCTGCATTCTTCTGTGTAGAGAGCAAGTTATATTTGGTTAATCCCATTTTTGGAAAGTACAGGCAACATTTTCAGCACTGTAAACTAAATATATGTTTATGATATTTGTAATTGTCATACAAATATTGTATGTGAAGATTAGTGAAGATTATTTAAGAATGTGAAATAAATAAGATATCTTGCAGCACTCCTGCTCCACCTATATAGAGTTGTAAAGGCCACCTCTAAGGCTTTCAGTGTTGAATCTTAATTGGATCTTCCAGACAGAAACAATCCACTCCTCACACAGGAGTTCCAGTAAGGAGAAAGAAAAAGAACAAGGAATTTTAATTGCACTGTAATCCTTCCTTCTTGCAAATGCCACATTGCAGGGACCTAACAGACTAGAACCAAACGCAAAATTCACTGGGAACCTCTCAAAAGAGAACACATTAAAATCCATTCACAGATGGATCCTCAGGCAGTCGGCCATGCTGTTGTTTAATGTAGGAAGTAATATAAATTAAACCATTTGTCACTCCTAACTGAAAGGAAAAGGGGAACCAGCCAATTTGTCAGCAGATTTTGCCTTCATCATAACTGCTGTATCCATCTTTCCTGCCTCTCAATGCCCCACCACAGGCCCTGCTCCAACATGTCAGCAGTTCTCACACTCAGCTTTGTTACTGGGAAAACATTTCATTCTATAGTTCATGTATCTTGATGAGAGGCCTATAAATAAACACCATTTTCTACCCTTTTTCCTGAGCTGTCTCCATCAGCCTGAACAGTAAAATTACCTCTCGGCACTGCATTAAGTCAATGGTTCTCCACTGCAGAGCACGGATGTCGATGGGGGAAGAGCCAACTGAGCCACCCTGCATACTAAAACAACCTGCAGCTCATCAGTTCCATCAGGAATGGTCCCAATCTCTACAGAATATTCAAGGCTGACAACAGGCTGACAATCCCAATTCTGATGGTCTAGACAAAGATTTGCCAAGAGGATTTGAGATCCAGCTCCCATTTGGTCTGTGCTGCACCAGGCAGTGCTCTGCTGGGCACGAAGATGAGTTGAGAGGATGGGGATTGGGGTGGCTTTCTTAGGGAGTTATTGCACTCTGGTTTTACCCTCTGCCTGTCAGAAACTCCTACCCAAATTAAGTTTGGCAGAACTATATTCCAAGCCTAGGCTATGGACTTGCGTCCATTTACATCAGAGAGTCACAGAATGGTTTGGATATGAAAGGACATTAAAGATCAACCCGTTCCACTCCGTCATGGGCAAGTACACCTTCCACTATCCCAGGATGCTCCAAGTCCCTGGCCTTGGACACTTTCAGAGATCCAGGGGCAGCCACAGCTTCTCTGGGAATTCCATCCCAGCCCCTCCCCACCCTCACAGAGAGGAATTCCTTCTCAATATCCCATCTAACCCTTCTCTCTGGCAGTGGAAAGCCATTCCCCCTTGTCCTGGCCCTCCAGGCCCTTGGAAAACCTCTCTCCATCTATCTTTTAGGTTCCTTCAGGCACTAGAAAGCCACAATGAGGTCAGCCCAAAGCTTCTTTTCTCCAGGCTGAAAAATCCCAACTGTCCTAGTCTTTCCTTCCAGCAGAGCTGCTCCATCCCTCTGATCATCCTGGTGCCTCATCTGTGCTCTCTGCAACACCTGCTTCTTCATGGGGCTGTGGAGAAAACCCCCAGCTCTTCCCACAGCTTTAAAACAAACTTTACAAGTATCTTTTATTTGTCAGCATCACAATGTCGAAGTCCCAATAATTCCCAAGGCAGGGTCCTGACAGCCTTTCTGCAGGGCAGCCAGGCCTAGGTGGAGCAGTTTAGCTGTGCTGCTCCTCCAGGTTGCAGGATAGGATGCCTTGGGACTTCAAAGGGGTTTTGTGTATATGTGAGGTTATTTTGCAACCCTTGTAAAAATCAAATTGCATGTGTTCCTTGTGCTTGTCCCTGATTGCCCCAGTTAATGAGCTTTTAGTGCACTGAACCCTACTTAATACATTGCCTAATAAAATGAGAGTAATTAATCAATTATCAAAAAACGCCCAGCTTTTGATTGTTCTTATGCACTTATCACAGCAGCCAGGGTCCTATCCCCACCCTCCTCAGCATCACAAACCTCCCCTTTTTGATGATGTCCTGGACACAATAAGGGGCCCCTCTGGTGGGGTAACATGGCTGCTGGCCACACTTTGTCCCTGCTGTGTGGACAAACACTTGGCCTTGCTGCCACTTGTCCCTTGCCAAGCTGCTCTCAAGTCTTCAGCCAGGACCATGCTGGAGAATGCAGTTATCGTGGAATCACAAACTTGTTTGGGTGGAAAGAGACCTCAAAGATCATCCAGTGCCACCCCCTGCCATGGACAGGGACACCATCCACTATCCCAGGCTGCCCCAAGCCCCATCCAACCTGGCCTTGGGCACTACCAGGGATCCAGGGACAGTCACAGCTGTTCTGGGCAACCTGTGCCAGGGCCTCCCCACAATTATTCATCTACTCATATTCATATGAGGACATATCTTCACCACCAAAACTCAGTCCTGCTGAGCTCTCTGTGCTACCACCAGCTTGCTATTCACACTTTCATTGCAGCTGTTTGTACTGTCCATGGGAAGCGCAAACCCACGGCATGGGGGGTGACAGTCCCCACAGTCAGGCTGAGCCTGCTCCAAATGCACCCCTTAAAACATCATTTTTCCAATTCATGGAATAGCCATTGCTGACAGAGCTCTAAGAGTGTCTGCTGTTCCCACTTGGTGATTTCCTCAGACTGTCTCCTGCTGCTGTGCTGACCTTGACAGATGCCAAGTCTCTCCTCCTATTTAAGTCCACTGAAGCTTCTGATCTTCTTTTATGTTCCCTCCTTAATTTAGGCTGCCCCTCTCTCATGGCAGCACAGCAGTAAAAGCCTTGGAAGTCATCGCAAAAGAAGAACTACTGCAAATGGCCATACTTTGCTATTTACTCCTTACAGCTGAGGAAAAAGAACTATCATAGAACTAAAAAAAAGAACTTAATGCTTCTGCAGGAGCCTATCATCTGTGAGAAAAAAAAGCATTTCTTCTACTTTAGTGAAAAATGTTGCTTCATTTCTAGTGGGGAAAGAAAAGGAGAAATCCTAAGCAACCTCTGAAATCATCTTGCCAAGGCTTCTATACACATCACAACATGTTTATTTCCAAAACATTTTGGGGGTTGATGCTCTCTACTGAACTCCACAGTGAACAGCAGAAGGTAGACATGTTTTGCCTGGGATCTTTGTGGATGCTGAAAACATGCAGGTTTCTTCTATGTTTTTGGTTTTTGTTTGGTTTTGTGGTGTTTTGTTTTTTTGTTTTGTTTTTTTTTTTTTTTTTTTTTTTTTTTTTTTTGTTTGTTTGCTTGTTTGTTTGTTGGTTTTTTTTTTTTTTGTGGAAAGATAAAACAGCATCAGTATGGCCCTCCAACCTTAAAACTTGGGAGGAAGGAAGGGAATAAGCCTTGGATAAAGTAAAGGAATAGAAGGGACTTAAATATCAGAGAAAATATCAAAGAATATCAAAGTAACCTCACTGTAATTTAGGCAAAGATCACCATAGGACTCCAGACCATTCCATTTCATTCAGCTATGCCTGGATAAACCTGAATACATCAGGGTCAGGCCCTGCCAGAACAATTCATCCAGACTCTGAGTCATTCTGCAGTGCCCTCCTTCCACTTGACACAGACACAAAGCAGAGGCTCTGAGCTGTACCAGTCCTGTCAGCTCAGCCCCATCAGGAGATTGGGAGGCTCTGAAACCTTCAGGTCTTGATAATTCCATTGGATTCTGAACAAAATAATCCTTCACCCCTGAATTAACACCTAAGCACAGATAAACTCAAGAGGAGCCCAGCCCCAGACACAAGTCTGGTCAGGGAGCAGCAAGCCAGTGCAAACAGCCTCACATTCCAGACTGGGTGGATCCCCCTGACGTTTGGAAATACTGGGTCCAATAGCCCGGCTGCAGTGCTGGAGGGCAGCACCTTCCTGCCAGCCTGCTTGTTTATCTTGGGATTTCTGGACCAGCAAACCCAGGCAGCTGATCCTAGAAATAACAGCTGGGATCAGCCCAGCACTCACCACCACTGTCAGGAAGGGCTCTTCTGAAGATCCTGATTTTAAAGGGAGAAGGCACAATAGAAATCCACTGTCCAGATGCCCATCCTGACAAGAAAACCCCTGAAGTGTTTACAGCAAGGGTTTCAAAAGGGCTTAGCAATTAAGATTCTCAACTTGAGACATCTTACAGAGGCCCAAACTCTTGGTGTGCCTGCCTCCAGCAGGCTGTGCATCCAGTTTCCTGGCACATGTGAACAGAGACATGTTCCATGACAAGGAAATACGAGTTGTGATCCAGGGAAGGAAGAAGGTTTTGCTTTTTAATCTTTCTTTGTTTCCTCATCCTCCTATTGGAGGGATGGAGCAACTCTGCTGTGAGGAAAGGTTGAGAGAATTAGGATTATCCAGCCTGGGGAAGAGAAGCTTCAGGGTGACCTAATTGGGGCGTTCCAGTACCTAAAGGTGCTGACAGGAAAACGGAGAAAGACAATTTACAAGGGATGGAGTGCCAGGACAAGGGGGAATGGCTTCAAACTGCCAGAGGGAAGGGTTAGATGGGATATTGGGAAGAAATTCCTACCCGTGAGGTGATGAGACCCTGGCACAAGTTGCCCAGAGCAGCTGTGGCTGTCTCTGGATCCCTGGAAGTGTCCAAGGCCAGGTTGGATGGGGCTTGGAGTAGCCTGGGATAGTGAAAGATGTCCCTGCCCATGGCAGGGGGTGGCACTAGATGATCTTTAAGGTCCCTTCCAACCTATAAAATTCTACAATTTGTCAGACAGAGACCCTGAAAGAGGGAAGAAGCCACTAAAGAGGGGGCTCAGCTGCAGGAACTTTAAAGCCCTGGGAGAACCTCAGGTAGCAGGGGCAAAACCTGGATTGCTCTGCTGAAACTGGGAGCAGAGAAGCTCAAGTGCTGGCATGGCTCAGCTATAGCCACCTCAAGGAGTTCACCTTCCTCAGCAAACCCAGGGGCATAAACAGATTCTAACCTATCAGAATATATCTGCAATTTTCCCTATAAATTCTTGGAAAATGACCTTTCTGAAGCAGAGCTATTTTAGCAGTCAGCCAGTGAAAGAACAGCCCACAGCAAGCTCAGGGCAGTAATTGAAGAACTAGGAGATGCTGCTGAGGCTGAAGCTGTTAGAAAGCACCTGGGAAAACACAAACACAGGAAGCTGCTCATTGGTTAAAGCCAGGGTACTCCACATCCCTCTTGGAACAAAGCTTGGAGTAGCAGAGGTGGGAGGATAAATACAGCTGCAACCTAGGGAAAGCAACAGCGATACCTTTGGCAATACAAATGCTTTGAGTGATTGCTCCCTGGCCAGGGAAGATCAAAGGGAGTGAAGCAACAGAGGACAGAATATTTAAGCATCTACCAGCACCCTGCAAGAGACTAAAGCTCAGCACAGACAGTTAGGACAAACTTTATATTCAATTTATGTATTAATGACCTTATAAAAGTCTGTGTTATCCCACCCTATAGTGTTTATAGAGGAAAAATACAGCTAGAAAAAACCAGGACCTTATGAGTAACACACAAGGCTGTCCAGACTGCTGTGATTAAATGCTTTACAGAAGCATCTTTAGGCCAAATCCTATTCCTTATTACCCTGTCTGAGCCTAATGCTACAAATGTGTATCACACCTTCTTCTTTGCTCCAATAACCATGCAAAGAGATACAGATTTTACTCATTTTATGCCCCTTCATCTTGAGCCAAATCTCCTTGTTCTTATCCTCAAAGTGAAACACAATATAGTCTATGCATTGAGGGAAATTTTCTTTTATCTCAAAGTATCCCCCATCTCAGGAAAAGGTAAAAATCACCACTAGAATTGCAGACTTCCCTTGAAGCATTACAAATAGGAACACTAAAATATCTCCACAGCTGTGTAAAAATACAGTGTCAGTTTTACCCAAGTTATAGGTGATTTTAAAAAAACCCAAAGACACCTTTTAAAAACAATAACTTGCCACTAGTCACAAGCCAAATGTTGTCTTTTCTTCATGTTACCCAGAATCAACACATGCAGAGGTCATATGATGAAGAATCAGTGTCAATTGATTGACTTTTTCTTTTAAAAATCAAGCTGGGATGAGAGAAAGTGTGGTTTTCCAGGGAAGTTGCTGCTTTATCAGGAAGGGCTGCAGCAGCTCCTGGTTAATCGAGCTGCTGAAAGGTTAATTATCTGTCAGAAAACACATGAGGTGGGGGAAAATCCCTGTGAGCAGTTGCTAGGGAGTAGAGGTTCCAGGAACAAAAGGCAAATGTGTGCTTGGGGCAGGAAATCTCCATCCTGGATTAGGGTTGGCTAGGGATGCACTTGCAGGGTTGGGAAACAGCAAGATCATGACTCTAAGCACGTGTAGGGCCAGGACTGGACTCTATGGTCCCTGTGGGTCCTTCCAGCTGAGGATATTCCATGATTTTGAGATTACCTGCAGGCAGAGCTGCAGGATTGAGAGCTCCCTGTGCCAGACGCAGCAAATCCCACTCCAGGCTGGAGCTGTGGAGCACAAACAAGACACAGAAGAACAATAGCTGCCAGTTCAGCCTCCACAGCTCTGTCCCTCCCTGTGACTGCTCTGTCCCTCACTCCAATGCCTGCCCTGGGACAGTGGGAACTCACCCTGGCCCAGCACCTGGCTCTGTGCATGGCCATTGCAACCCCGGCGATCACTGGGGATGGAGGAGAGCTCAGTGTGTACTTCAGCAGGCTCTGCCTGAGGTCCAGAGAGTTGGCCTGGGCAGCCTCAGGTTCCACAAAGGACAGACTGTGACAGGGAGGCTGAACCATGTCCCTTATCAGTCCAGCTGCTGATATTTCACACACACTTCCTACAGAAAGAAGCCCTTGCTTGGTGCTGCTGAATTTGCAACTCCCAGTGAAGGGTGAGGTGTAGCACAAACTAGGCTTACTGGGACTCTAACCCAGCCTGTCCAGAAGCCTCGGCTTCTCTTCCTCATGCTTTAAATCAGTTATCTTCTGACAGATGCTGATGCTGGAAAGCATCCACTGCTCCTTCATGACCCTTAGAGGAGCCTGGTGTGTAACCCAGCTCAAGGACACTGTCACAGGGAACCCTCTGACAGCACAGTGATGTCACAGCCTACAGAGAGCAGCCAACACATGAAAGTTCAGCTCTTCTGCATGAGACGACTCATCCATCCAAAAGCTGGTGTGCCAGGCTGTCAGCAAATCCAGGCAGAGATGGGAAAAAAAAATAGTTAGGCAGATTTTAACAGGCTGACTGAAAACCCATAGAAACTCCCTTCAGGAAAAAGGAAAAGCAGCTGCTGGTTGAATATAATGGAAGCTCTAAGGAAGAAAGCAGCCCAGTGCATGTGAAAGTTAATCAAGCTCCATTTCTCTTCAAGTCAAAACATTAAGGTATTTACTGGTGTGTTGGAAAAAAGCCTTCAGGAAGTTTAAATTATCCTGCCCAACCCATATTCTAATGGCTTTGCCTGACCTCCAGAGATCATCACTGAGTTTCTGGCTCACAACCTGCTGCATGTGATAAAAGCATTTGAGGCTTACCAGCAAGGTTTTCATTGCTCTCCATGGGAGGCCTGGGAAGGCCAAGGGATTGTGCCTGGAAAACAATGTACATTTCCTTGCTGATAAGAATGTTGAGGGACAGATTTTATACCAGGCTCTGTGTGTGCACTGAAAAAGCATCAGAACATGGCAGCATCAACTCATCTCACTTGGAATCACTCACATCCCGTGCACAGAGATGTCCAAGGCTCCACCTCTCCTGTGCAGCAGAATTTGGCATAATCTCAGTTTGGTTCACACCTACAAGTTCATATCACAGACCCACTGCTCTCCAGTAAGGCTCCACAATATCAACTCACTGCAGAAATGATGCAATGGATTTTCAGATCCTGACCGTCATGGCACAGCTCATGCAGCATTCCCATTGTCTGATTCCACTGAATAAACATAGTGTTGTACTAGAGAAAAATGTGAAATACTAATTTTATCAAAAGCAGAGATTAAAAATATGCTCACTGACTCAGCATGCTGACACATCCAGTTCAGTAATTTAAGACTAAAGACCATCACCTCATTATCTCCATAAGATATAGCCCAGAAAACAAGCCCATCAGAAATCATAGAGCTCCACACAAATTTGAGTCTCATAGGAATATTCTTACTACAGGAATATAAATTCAGTAATTGCTTCATGGTTCATTAAATCTGGTTTTATAAGCTAAGACAGACATAGCACATAATCCAAAACAAATCACACAAGAACAGGTCAGAGAGCACACATTAGCGCGCAATTGGCTGACACTTAAAATTATCTACACTGGCTGAGAATTTGGAAAAAATATCCTTGGTATTTGGGATCATTACATGAAAGGATTATAGAAATCCTTTGCTTTTAACTGAGGTCATTAACATCTTTCCACAACATGTTAACATTTCTATTTTACAGATGAGGGCTGAGTCACAAAGACTTTCCTACAGCCAGTATCAAGTCAGTGGCATAAAGGCACCTCCTGCTTCAAGTGATCATCCTGGAAAACAAACACACAATTCCTATTTCTAGCCCAATTAAAAAATAAAATCCTGAACACTTGGAGAAGATCAAATTCAGCAGAAAGGGGTGGAGAGCAAAATAAACTGATAAGAGAAAGGGGATGCTGTGCAGGCTGTGTGGTTTTGGCTGGCTGTGGCTGTGTCAATTGGCTGTGCCAATTATACAAATTATGCAAATGTGATGCTCAGCTAGGTGCGTACATCAGCAACAACATACAAGTGCTCTGGGGCAAAAAACACATGTTCCCATGTTTCGAGCATTCAGTATCACAAATCCCAGTCAGAATTCTGACAGACACGGGCTGGGAGGAAATATTTTCTGTTCTGCCTTTTCGCCTTCTTTTCTTACATTTATCCTATTATCTATTCCCAAACGCTCCCGACTGACCCAATCCTTCCCGTGCGACTGTATCTCCCTTCCTCATGCATTCAGCAGCGCAAGCATTTCCGGCAGCTCTCCGCCTGCTCCTCACAAACCCACAACTCTCGTGCACAAGCGCTGAAATCTAATTCCCCCCCTCCCCCCAATTTAACATTAACTTCGCTCCGACTGCACTGCTGGGAGGAGCACTGGGGATTTATCAGCAGCTTTCACAGAAGGGGGTAAAGGCAGCACTTTCAGTATCACTCTTTTCTCTCTCTCAGACGGTTCTGCCGGGAAAGAAAAGCCCTCAAAGAGAGTCTGGTGTGGAGGTTGCCAGGGTGACATCACCAATGGTGCCACTGCAGGAGCAGCCAATTGGGGAGGGCTCTTTCGCTGCCGTCCCTCTCACCTAGCACAAGAGCCTATAGGAGAATGTTCCATACGGGAAAGACTCAATCCTGTTTTGTCGATGCTTATCTTGCCACTCCTCATTTCTCTCCCCTTCCCACTCCAGCGTGAGTGCACGTACATACGCACAGAGAGCATAGCTGAGGCAAAACAACCCTGCACAGCAAAAACCCGGGGTCTGAGTATCAGACTGCAGGAAGTGATTCACATCAGAGCTTCCTGCTGCTGCTGGAGAGTCGTACTTTCGTTCAGGGATTTCAGTGGAAGGAAGAACCTTCCTCCTCCTAGTCACTGGGGCTTTTAACTCATTGTTATAACAATGCAGCCAACAGACTTTGGGTTTCTATCCCAAATGCGGTAAAAGCAATTCAGCTCCAGCCAGAGAGCCCAACCAGGCCTGCAACACTGTGAAAAGACAGCAGAGAATTTAAAGGTGGGGCTCAATAGCCTTGAGCTGCGCCAGGGGAGGGTCAGATTGGACATCAGCAGGAATTTCCTCCTGGAAAGGGTGGTCAGGCTTGGCAGGGGCTGCCCAGGGGGGTTTGGAGGCCCCAACCCTGGAGGTGTCCTAGGAAGGCCTGGACGTGGCACTCAGTGCTCTGGGCTGGGGACAAGGTGCGGATTGGACACAGCTTGGACTTGATACTCTTGGAAGGCTTTTCCAACCTCAGTGATTCTGTGATTCTGTGTTCTGCCTTTCCCCGGATACCTGTGAATTTAACTATACAAGACCTAATTTTTTAGCACACAGAAACAAAGCCCAGCATCAGACTGGGGCAAACTGCAGTGCTTGCAAGTGCAGCCTGTTTACACCAGAGATCCTCACTGCAGCTGCTGTCTAGGGAGGAAATGGGTACATAAAGCTATTTATGAGCTGAAGCTATTAAAGCAATTTGTTGAAACCCCAGAGATCTTTTCTACCTGTCAGACAGTGCACTTAAAGCAGCAGCTGTCATTGTCTGCTGCTTCTCACTCTGAATGAAATGACAATTGGCACATTGTGGGAGCAAGTCTGGGGTGTCTCCTGGTAGTGGTACAGCCTTCTCATGTGAGAGGCGAGCAGCCAGGCTCTCTGGGTGTAGGAGCGTTAGTTGGTAGGATGGTCAGGACGGACGGAGATGAGAGATTTCTGAAGTCAGGTCTTGGAACATGCAGTTTATTACAAAGGGCGTGGGTGCAGGGGCCCTGCTTAGAGCTGCCAGCCACAGCTCGGAGCAGGCCTGAAAGAGCAAGAGAGAGAGAGGCAAGAGCAAGAGCAAGGGAGTAAGAGAGCAAGAGTAAGAGCAAGAGAGGGAAGTTCCCATTAAAATACAATAAATCTTCTTCTGTGCTGAATATTCTAATTTTCACTAACCAATCCAGTTACAAGATACAAATCCTATAGCATTTACATACAGCCGATAAGAATCATTACATTACCATACTGTGTTATATTTTAAACCCTAAAAACTACTCTTTGGACCCCTTCTGCCAAGCTAGTAGGGTCTGCTCTGACCCTTGGACCTGTCTGCAAGCAGAGGGTATTGTTTCATCAAAAGGGATTACTTTCAGCCGGCCATACCATTGTTTTCCAGTTGTTCAGTAACTAAGGCTTGGTATCTCAAAGCTTGCTTTCATTTCAATCTCGCTTATAGTTTCTATAGTCTCAAAATCTTTTGCCAGGCAATCATATTTATAAGGCTTTCCTGTTTCATTTTCCCCAACATCTGGGAGAATCGTAAAGGACACTGTTGTACTCCAGGCACACAGCTTCAAACCCAACTAACTTGCAGCACCTAAAAGTCTTGCGAGTACAAAAAGATTTTTATGTCCCATTCTTTGCAAAAAATATCTGAGCACTGCTTCAGCTCTGGCCAGCCCTCACACATTACAAGGCTTTAATTCTGACTTTACAAAGATCAAACTGAAAAATCCAGTTCTGTGTATCCATTTGTGACTCTGAAAGGAACTTTGTCCCCATCTTACCAGTATTTATAAAAGTAGCTGTATTTTTACAAAGAATCCTGTAACTGGAGCTGGCTCGATAAGCCCAGAAGCAGAAATGCTCCAACCTTGCCAGGCCTGGGCAGCACAGACAGACCCTGCCCAGCCCAGCTGAGCAGAGTCTGCAGCTCCTTCCGACCTCCCATGTGTAGGAAATTGTGCTGAGAGGAATTCTATCTTATCCAGCACCACTGGGAGTAACCACTGGTCACAAAGCATTCTCCAGGCCTTCAGGAGGAATTCTCAGACAGAAAAATCCAGAATAGTTCCAAATCTGGAGCTGAATACTGATTTAGTGTGCATCCCCCTCTTACCTATAAACATGGCAGACCACTTCATAGAATCCTGGAATGGTTTGGGTTGGAAGGGACATTACTGTCCCATTCCACCCACTGCCATGGGCAGGGACACCTTCCACTATCCCAGGGTGCTCCAAGAATATCCAACCTGGCCTTGGACACTCCCAGGGATGGGGCAGCCACAGCTTCTTTGGGCAACCTGTGCCAGGGCTTCCCCACCCTCACAGGGAAGAATTTCCTCTGTACATCTCACATAAGTTTCCCCTCTTTCAGTTTGGACCCATTAGTCCTTGTCCTGGCACTGCAGTTCCTGATGAAACCGTAAACTTCCTTTATCTCCTCCTTCCTTGGAGGTGAAAACAAAGCAGTGGCCCCTGAACACCCCCGTCCTAGGTCGTGCCAGCTCCAGTGACACACATCAACCATAAAGTAACAGCGTGCAAGACCTGGAGCTCTCCAACATCCACACTTGCACCTCATGGAACTGCAGGGCTCATGGAACCAGGAAATACACACAAAACAGGTCAATACTTTGTCTCAGTCATCAAAATTCCCCCTGACAGAGCTGGGGACTCAAAGAGGCTTGAGGTGTTTGAGAAGAATGGAGAAGCAGTGTGAAAACATGAGGAAATGAATGAGTGTTTCCCAGAGCCTGGGAGAGCACAGGAATGCAGGATGAGAACATCCCATCCATGACCTTCACAGTGAGTAATGGGAATAATGCAAAAGCAGAAGAGGATTTCCACCAGCAGTGAAGTGCAGAGCAGGTGTTTTTGTTGTTCCAGGTGCAAAATGAGAATGTCCCACAGAGCTTCTCCTAGCACCTGAGGGACAAGGACCCTGCCTGCTCCTGCCCACAGAATGAGCTGGAAGAACCAGGGGGTGCAGTTTGTGTCTGAATTTCATGCACTGTTTACACCTTGTTACCTCATAAGCTCATGTAGCACTGCTGAAATAAATGAGGAATTACTATCTTTTATAAGAAAAAGAGGAGCAAGGAATATGTTTCATTCAGAATTTTGCATATAAAGTTTTTTCTGTTGATAATTGACAGTCTCGCAGTTTGTATTTAGATGCAGGTTACATGTCAGAAGTAAAAGGCTGTGAGAATACTGGTCTTAAAACAGAGTTTTTAATTAAAATGCTTACTTAGAAGACACAGGAAAATGCACCTGAGAGTAAGAGGCTACTTGATCTATCATAGAAAGGCATTCTGGCATCCAGGGGCTGAAATTTAAATTTCAAAGGTGTAGGTGTAGGTTCGGTACAACTCCACACACTGAGAGCTTTGCAAGGATGTGTCCTTTTGTGAACCCGAATTATATGCCTTAATACACTGCAAGAACTTCCAACAGCTGTAGGACTATTCTCTTTTTTTTTATATAAATACCAGAATAAAGCATTTTCTGGCCTTAAAATTCACTGGTTTGTCTTCAGATAACAAACAGCAAGTTATGCAAACTGCACCACTAAAAAAAAAAAATCTCTAAACAAACTTCCCTGTCTTATCAGAAAAGCGTTAGGAAACAGTTTAAAATAGAAAATTCATGTTTCCATACTCTAAATTCTCTGACAGCAGCTCAGAAAGTTAAGTCATGTTTACTTTCCTTCCTGGAAAAGCACCCCTTGCTCTCCCCCTAATGTCAGCACTGCCTGTGCTGGGAGCACAGCCTGGCGTTGGGCAGGGCACAAAGAGGGACCTAATGAAGTGGAAACTAATCGAGCTTTCTCTTTTTCATGGGGATGCTGTATGCAGCATGAGGTTTTTCAGGAGTACCTCCAGGTTTTTGTTTTGTTTTGAAAGTGCTGGTTGATTTATATTGGTTTTCAAGGCCCAAAACACAAAAGAGTCTTCATAAATCAAAAACACGAGGCAAAGATCCTACAAACGCTTGCAGGGAATCAGGGCTTCACTTTCAGATGGAATTTTTACAGGTATGCATACACACAAAAGTGTAAATAATGTTTTTATAGTGAACTTAGCCATTAAACAATTCAAATTCTAAGCTTTTCATATGTGCACAGTGAAGCCTGAATCCAGTGTAAGGAAGACTCAACATCCCACCACTGAACTCAACCAGGGAACTTTCCCAGAATCTGAAATTCTTGGACAAGAATGAAAAGAAACTTGAAGGCAGTCCTCAACTCCATCAAAATATGATTTACACTAGAATAATCCCAGAGCAAAGAAAGTGCTGCCTTATGCAATATGATCTTGTATTTATTCTTGCATTATAGCTACAAGGTTTTGAAGCAATTCAAAAGCTCAGGCCCAAGTTTCACTGTGAGACCCAGAGAAAGAAACTTTCTGAAAGTAGGGCTTATAATTTTCTCTTATTCCTCTGGAAAAAGAAAATTCCATTTACACAAAGTTCTGGATTTACAGATTAAAAATATAGAAAAGAATAACTGAGTGGCACCAGAAATCAGAATGGTGCCATTTCCACCTAGAATGAACAACTCTCCTCTAGATAAACAGAAATAACCTGTGCTCTTGAACCAAGAACATGGAGGCACATTAACAATTAGGGTTTATGTTCCTTACTCTTTAATCTGCAAATTAAACACAATTAGGAAACAGAAGAGAAATATAAGGAATACAACAGAGTTGACCAAGCATACAAAATCTCAGCAATTCTACTTTGCATTTAATATGTCACCGCATTATTTTCCTTCCAGAGTTTTTCCTGGACAAGGTGCTGGCGGATTTGGAAAAGGTACACAAGGCCAACCAGGGGGAATATTTTTATTAAGTGCTTCAGGAAATGAAGCGGATGGTCCCAAGTCACTAAAAAACAAAACCAAAATAAACCCAAGCAATCTTTCAAAAAATTATTCTAGTCTACAAACAGCAGCTTCAATGTTTGTGTCACCCAGAACAAAACAGTTCCATAAAACATCTTAAAAAGTAGACCTGTAAAAAAAGGGAAATAGAGGAAAGACAAAAGAAAGGCGCAGCATGAAGTAATTTCAGACAACCAGGTTTGTGAGAGCTTTAATGGCACAAAATGTTTATAAGCTACAACTTATACATGTAAACTGTATATAATGTTACAAAGTGCTAACTAATTTATGAAGAATGCATAATCACTTTGGCTCAGTTAATTCCAATATTTCAACAAATGTCAATTAAAAATTTGAATTTCTAACAATCTTCAGCTTTCACTTTTTAAAACAGTAAGTAAATATACATTTGCTGCAGTTAGGTTAGCCTGCATCTTTAATGTGCGAGTTTATGCATTTTTTCTTGATCCTATTTACAAGTCTAGGCCAGTTTTCACTGAACATAAGAAAAATGAAGCCTACATTTTTTTTTTCCAAAACTGTAAACAGGTATAAAGCTTTTTAAACAACATTTATCTTAACAAAACTTCAACTCTCAATAACTGAAACCCCTTTGTGAATGATACAACACTGTGTTCCTGTTCATGGTAAAAGTGGAAGTTGCAGATTTTCCTCCAAAGCTTAGAACAGGGTCTCAATAAATACTGCATTGTATCCCAGCCAGTGTTACAGTGACCACGGGGCATTCCTCAGCTCTGGGTTTCACAGGTTTTACTCCAAATGTCATTAGTGGTCTTGATACTCCAGCCACAAGCTTGCACTGTTATTTATCAGATATTCTGAAGAATTACCTTTTCATTTATAAAGGTGTAATTTACTGAGTTTTCCTCTTTAAGAAGTACTCCCTACTTAGTAAATATCTCTTTTTCCACTACTCCAATTTCATACAAAACAAGGTGCTGTGTTAGAAGTGAAAGTGGTCCAGCCTTTCTCCCATCTCTTCAGATTTTAGGGCTGTAAAGTGAAGTATTTGATGCTCTCTAAAACGCCCTCCACCGGGTTCCCCTGCCCATCCCCACCTCTGGGTGAAACCCAATATCCACACCCAAAACAGACCTGTACTTGTGGGCAGCTCAAGTGCCACTCAGTATTCACAACTAAAGAAAAAAAAAGCAGATTACTCAAGAGGATTTGTTGTTCACCCTGAAAGCATTCTCTGACAGCATTCAGAAGTAGAGAATGAAAATAAATACAGTTAAGCAGTGGATTCATACTTAACTTTTTCACTTCCTGGGAGCTAACTAAAGTTTTTTTTAACCCAAATCTCAGCAGGGATTTAGCTTCTATGCATCAATTGGTTCAAGCAATCACTGCTCTATCAAATAATCAACTTTATAAAGTCTGATGCAAGCAAACAATTATAGGTAGCCGTTTTCTCCAAATGGCTGACTAGATTTTCTTATTTTCTACAAGTCTGCCGACTAAAGTTTTTATTTAAATGAGATTTTTGCTAGTCTAAAAATTAGCATTGGTTCCCTAAATACTTAGTATTAAAGTCTGTAACATATTTTCATATATATATAGAGTATTCTGTCCTTCAGAGTTCATGCTACATGTTCTGAAATCCAATAAAATCTATTTAGGGACAAGACTGTCCCGATGTTTGTAACAATTTGGTACTAAAGCTTCACATTTTGAAAAGAAGTATCACTGAAGGAGGACAAGGCTTAATGTTCCCTAAGATAAAAGTTCATGAACATCAGTGAGAAATCTATCCTAACATGAGACATCACAAGTGACTTTCAGGTTCCAAGTATCCCCAAAAAGGAGATTGTACAGTAAACAACGAGAGAGAGGAATATTGAAAATTCATTTGTAGAAGACATTTCAGAGCTTTTACAACTTCTGAACCTTTATGCACCTGCAAGATTGTCCCCCTTAAGGATGAGTCAAATGCTTTTCCTGCTGAAACTGCCAGATCTTCAGAGCTGTAAGTGGGTCCACAACAAATAGAATAATTTCCTTTTACACAGAGCCTACCTACACTACAGCTGCTGGGTTTTTCCTTAATTTAGAACTACTTTGAAAAGGAAAATTTCACATTGAAAATTTTCCCTTAAGAAAACAGGTAAAGAAAAAAAAAAGCTTCTTCACATGCAAACAATGCAATTTTTCTAATATTTCCTAGGTATCAGACAGGTTTTCCTACAAGGAATAAGGAGCTGACTTCATAGAAAAGACAAGATTACAACAATTACCTAGTATTAAAATATGCTGATGGATTTAGTTATCCTACTTTAAAATTTATGCAGTCTTTGCCTCCTGCAATTCAAATGGTGTTTATTAGCCAATACAAGGGGCCGAGTAAATTCCCCCCAAAAGCTGATTTAAACTGGATCTTTATTACCAGTGATTTCTTAGTTTATTCCATAACCAGCTTCTTTTTTACAAAAGAAAAACTCTTTCCCACTTCAATCAGTAATTTCCTTCCAAAGAGATTGTTTTATCACCCCCATGCAGTCAACACTTAGACCATGCACAACTGCAACTGAAGTCAGATTGCACTAAGGAGGAAACAGCATCACTGATAAAATTAAACTTGCTGGTGGCATTTTGCATTGAGAGAAGCCCTTGCAACACAGAGACAGTTGTAAACTCCATCCAGCAACTCTGACGTGTCTTGCAGGCCAAGAGGCAGGGGAATGGGAGAGAGGGAAAGAATGTGGATAGCCAAACACCTCAACAGAGTTCCAACACAATACTGAATTCCAGAGTTAGCAAAAACCTGGATATGGAAGGAAAGGGTAAAGTCAGGGTCATGCTTAAAATGGTCTCAAGTCAAATGTACTAAATGAGACGGTAACACCTTCACAG
This sequence comes from Vidua chalybeata, assembly GCF_026979565.1. Classification (NCBI taxonomy): domain Eukaryota; kingdom Metazoa; phylum Chordata; class Aves; order Passeriformes; family Viduidae; genus Vidua; species Vidua chalybeata. The sequence continues at coordinate 2,772,066 of NC_071557.1, read as the reverse complement.
GTCACATGGGGTCCAGGTTGCACTCCATAGGTTCAATAAGTGCTGGCTGAAGGTGTGGTCAGGCGTTTCCCAATGTAGATGCTGAAATAAAAAGTGTAAGGATATCGTATTGCACAGGAATACTCCCTGCTTTCCCACAGTCCCCACACAAACAGCTGCTCTAATCCCTCTCTCAAGTCTTGAGATCCATCCACAGACTTCTCTTCTATAAAACTACTTACAGAGAGGTTTTGCATGAGTCTGGAAGGATCAATGCTCTCAGTACTCACCCTAAGTGGGTTTTCCTCCAGTCCCAGGCTCATCTGAAAACCCCAATCCAAAAGCTTTTGTGTTTTGAGTACCTGACACAGCAACACTCCTAACTGAGGTAAAACAAATCAAGTGCTGCCTATAGGGAGGGGGATGAGATTTAAAACTCTGAGCATTGAGGATCTATGCAAACACTGACCACAAGTAAGATTTAAATCATTGCAGAAATGCACAATTTTGCTGTAGTACAAATATCTCACAGTACATCCTCACATATTCGATCCTAATTTATTTAAGAGTTTACAAGAATTTAAAGAGACACTTGAACTACATCCACAAAACCAAACACAAAGTTAAATAAAACCATGTTTTGAGTCCATGCCTTTGCCCCATCCCAGAACTTAAGATGGATAATCAGAACGTAAGGATTTAGGCAAAGTGAGAGATTATATTAGATTACAAAGGCAATGAAAACACTGCTAAGCAGAGACACAGATGATCTTGCAGGACACATCCAATTTTTTATCTCTCTTTCTCTAAGTACTCAAACCTTGACTTTCAGTAACACCACAAAGCAGCATTAAACTGGAAATTACAGAGTTGGTGCCACACAGACCACCTCAGCATCATTATTTGTACAGTGTAGTTTCATACTGGTCAGTAAAAGTTATTTTTCATCTATTCTAATTTTCCCCCTTATAACCTCAAGTATTTAAATAGAAGGCGCATAATCAAATTGCACATGTTACAATTGCAAAGGTTATTTGCAAATTCATCCATGCATATTCAATATAACTTGATTTATTCTGGAAATAAAACACAGGAAAGGCTGAAAAGTTCTAATTGTTACAAAGTTTTCCTGCTTTTGTAAAAGTACATCAAGTTTGAGTGATGGGCAAAAATCATTACTCTAGAAAAGGTCCTTTTCAGCAGGACCTGACATTCAAGCGAAGTGGAAATGCAAAAACTGAAGTGAGAATTAGGTTAATACTTACCCTAGTCCCAGAGCCAAAACATGAGATATGAACAGAGATGGAATGAAAACCTTAAGAAATTCTGCAGAGAAAATGCCACCTTTTTTCATTGCTCCACTTTTTCTCATACTTAGAGACACTGAACGTTTAGGATGTCTGAAATGGAATTCCCTGGAAGAAGAGGGGGAGGGGGGAAAAATTCAACAAGACTTTTTTGTTTCTTTTTTTGCCCACAAATGCACAGATCTCTGTAGGAACGTTTGTTTTTTTTTTTTTTTTTTAAGTACAAAATCAAAACCCGAGATCCCTTACACAGAGTAAGGAATCAAAGATAATAAGAGGAGGGATTGTGGAGAGACCACTTACACAGACAGTATAGACACAAAGGGAGCAGGAGCTGCAGAGAGAGGTAGGTCCGAGAGAGGGAATTTCAGGATGTGATTTGTTAGCAAGAGGCCTCATTTTTTGTTCCAAACACAGATACAGAAGTCTGCCAGATTTAGACAGCATCCTCTATTTTAATAAAAATGCTTTGCATTCAAGGATCTCAAGGTTTCCCCTTCCGTGGATGAACATTACATATTTTACATAGAAAGAAAAAAAGGGACAGAGAATTTAGGAGACTTGCTCAACACTCTTCCGTTCAATAAGCCAAGACTAAATCCCATGAATCCCAGCTCCAAGTACCCAGCTCTCCCACTAATTATAATTTTGTCAAGAAACCTTGCAATCAGCTTGCTGTGGCTTTGTATTACCTTCAAGTCATTCTGTTGCTATTTTGATTTTCATACTTCATTGTTTTGACCATTTTAGCCTCCCCACAGAGAAATCAACCTCTTCCTAAGATGAACTTATTTTGATTGTGAGACTGTGACGATCCTTTCCTTCATCTATTCATTAAAATATAGGAATATTCATTAAAAACATGGAGTTGAACTCACTTGGGAGGAATGTTTTCAGGCCTACTTGACCAGTCTGACACCCAGTCTGCACTTTTCTTCATAACTTCCAATTCTTTCTCTCCTTCTACTGCTTCTTCTTCGGACTGAAACACACAGGGGACAAGCCTTGTAACACTCAATTAGCTCCTCCTCATGGTGTTAAATTGAGAGTGACAACAACAGTGGTGACATGAAAAGCACCAAATGGTGGCACCTGATAAATGAGTAAGTGTTCTTGGACTGCTGATTATTTCAAAGAGATTTGATTTTGCCAGTGGAAGTCAGGAAACCACAAATTCTATTACTATATCCAGGATTTCCACATTATTGCAAGCTGTTTGTTTTTTTTAACTAACAAAACCAAATTATTATTTTAATCCTAAATGTAATAAACCAAAACTGTGCAAAAAATATTTACAAATGGGAAAAAACATTAGGTGGATGGCATTCCATTTAAAGCCCACAGAACATGACTAAAAGCATGGGAAGTCAAATAAGATTTCAAAACCAGTATTTTGACTTTTTAAAGGTGTTATGAGTCATTTAAAATTTACATTACTTGCAACTAGTAGCTTCTACTGGGTGAATCCCAGATGCAAAAGGGAAAAGCAAGTACTCACTCTAATTGTATATAAAAATTTAACTTCGAATCAATAGATGCAAATGTTACTATATAAGAAAAGAAATAAATTAGGAAGAGTAGAAAACACCACTGACTTTAACTCCTACTTAGTATTAAAACAATCTCCTGAGTGACTCTTACTAAAGTAAGATAAGCCCCTTACAACATTAAGTGGGAACCACAGGAAACCCAGAGGTAATCAAATAGCTCAGTCGCAAGTGAGATGCAGAGCTCACCAACACCTTCATTCAGACCCTTCTGGCTCTCAGGGCAGAACTGCAACAGTCCCAGGTTTTTGACAAAATTAAATGCAGGGTTTCATTATTCCAGGAATGCTTTTTATTTATACTGCTGAAGACAGCAAATTTTATGAGATTATCAAACTAAGAGTTCAGCATTAGTCTCCTCTCAGTTTGTGTTTCGGAGATTACTCACTGTCATGTGAGCATCTGCACAGCAATCACTGAACAGCCTGAAATCTTGTGCAGAAATATGAACATTTCAAACCCAGCTTTGACACCCAGTGCCAGCAGGGTTACACAGTAACATGACTGCTAGGAAAGAAGCATTTCTCAGCTGTACAGATGGAGATTCATTTTTCCCTCACTCCAACACTATTAATCTCTAAGTCAAATTTCAATTAATACAGAATATAAGTCTTTTGACATCAGAAAGAGCATGTTCTACCCTCAAGCCTAGATCAAATATCCACAACTTACAAATGTATATTTTAAAAGTTAAGGAAGAAAATACCTGAGAACTACTGTCTTTACTTGTGTGCATTTCCACATCAAAAGTTATCTGTCCATCATCTTGAGGTGACGGGCTAAAGAAAAATTGATTTCATAATGTCATTTTGTCATCTAAAGAACCATCAGTGTAGGTAAATCTCAGCTGAATCATTTCCTCATGCATTTTTGGACATTATTCAGATCCCAAATACCAGCATTAGAAAGTCTTCCCAACCCACAACCCCACCAATTTTTTAAAATTTATAATCCTACCTTTCTCGACAGAGTTCACAGTTTCTCTCTAAAGCAAAGAAAGCACTGCCCAAAAGTTCAGCTGCTACAGAAAAGATGCAACTCCCTTTGTTCTTGTAGGGAACACTACCAGTACTGTGAATTACATGTGGTTTGTATCATTAGAAGTGGAAGCATCACACAGTTACCATGAGCCAGCAGCTAGTCCAAATACTGGAGCACAATAGACTTTTCCCTGACAAAAAGCTTTGCCCATCCACAGGACAAAAAGGGCAATAAATTGCAGGCAGGGTGGCCAACACTCCTTTACCTGTCACAGTGGGAACTACCTCTTGAACTGCTCTGTCCTGACTCATGCTGTGCATCCAGGAGGATTTTTTCCATGTCTCCATTGTGGATGGAGGAGGAGGACGGGACGTGCTCCAGGCCCCCGTTCTTGCCGTTGCTGTTGTCGTTGCTGTTGCCGTTGCTGTTCATCTGCAGCTCCACCCAGGAACCTGTAGGATAGCCACACGTCACCCCATGGACACCCCAGCACTGAACACACCTTCAGTTTATCAACTGCACCCAGAGGGAAACACCAGCATGCTGGGTTCAGATAGCACACACTGACCTGAGCAAGCTCATAAACATGGGACAGAGACAACAGCAACAGGGTTCTTCTTCTTTCATCAACACAAACATCCCTAAAAGCTGGTTGTTGCTCCCTAACTCTGGTGCTGGTCAATAAGATGTCTCCTTTCTCCCCAACTATTAATACTTTAATCAGCCACATCTCTCTGCAGTTTGGAGCTTCAATTAACTACGGATCATTCCATTACACCTCACCCTTTCTTTTTCTACATTCCTTTCTCAATCAGAATTTTCATCCCTATGCCTCTACTACAAAACTACCCCCTGTGCAGCTTTATATTCTCCTTTTCTTTACTTCCAAAGGCCTTGGATCAATCCCCAATTTTTCTACACATCAGGCAGGCTGCCATTCTCAGGTCCCATTCAGCTTGCTTTGCTTTGGCACAAGCATCATCCATAAAGCTCCGATTTACTGGTTTTCCCCCATTTTTTTTTTTTTTGTAGTTTTACCTATGGGACATCTACATGTGCACTAAAATTCAACAAAGAGCAAGAGTGTACCATGGATGACAAGAGCAGCTGCTAAGAAGTTCACACACTTCTTTGTGTGATAAAGAGAAGATTTTTATTTTAAAATGTATTTCACTTATACTTTATTATTATGTATTATATGCAGATTAACTAAATATGAGAGTGTAGGTTCCGATATAATCTTTAACAACATGTTTTAATTGGAAACAAACAGGTTTTAGAGATACATGTCACCACAACTCCTGTGTAATTTAGTTTAGTCCACCTGAAGGTAGGAGCTTTCAGGGTTCTTTTTGTAACAAATTTGGTATTTGGTTAACTATTTTTTACTGTTTGGACATCTTCCCCCAGGAGGTAAAAATATCCAAGTAAGAAAAGCAAGCCTGAATCTACAAATACAACATTTTGAGCATTATTTATACAAGTCCTACATTTTAACACTGATTTTTGATTTCTGAAATGCACCTGGAAGTGCCTGCATTTATTTTTTGTAGCATGGTTTTGTCTCTGGGAACTCCATCAGTGACACAGGAAGGGATGTTTAATAATGAGCCTGTTTTCAACTTGGTGAAGAATTCTCATTTAGTACCAATTATTCAGGAAGCCATTACAGTGATGTCCATGGAAGCACCATGCTCTGGTGGTTCCCAGCCTAATTTCTCCAGGCTGGATTCACAAACAGGGGATTTTGGGAGCACACAGGCACCATCTCAGCACTGCACATTAGGCTTTTCAGATAATCATCAGGTGTTAACTGGGAAGAGGCAGGTTTGCTCAGTCAGCATCAGACAGAGGATGTGTTATTCCAGATTGGTGATGATTGCTGGTGTCTGAATTCCTAAATAAAACAGCCAAACTCTAAGAGCTTCATCAGGAAGGTTGTTCTGCCTTGCAGCAGCAAGAGGCTACACCTGCAAAAAGCAGGTGGCAAATGCAGTTAGCAAGTGGTCAAAAGTTAGTTAGGAAAAAAAGCCTTATATTCCCCAACAACCACTTTTGGCTATTGGAAAAATCAGGATCTGCAAAGCAATCTATGATCAAAAAAATCAGCAGAGGGCAAAAGCGTGAGGGGATGTGTTCCTCTGACACTAGAACACCCAGAGGATGGTGATCAGATCTCCTTACTCTGACACACAGCTCCAAACCCACTGCCACAAATAAAGTTTTTACTGATCTACCTCGGGCTGACAAATTCTGTATTTATCTAAAACACACCGTGGCCGTAGTAAGAAGAGATCCCAAATTCTACTGTGAGTAAAGAGTCCGTGGGAGCTGAGCAGGAGTTGACATGAGGAGCAGCACGTTCCCAACTGACCTCACCAGGAATGACTCAAAATACATTCAAAGAAGCATAATCTGCCATCAAGCTCCAGCACGCTACCCACTCCCACTGGCACTCACAACCACTTTGGGAGAGGGAGCAGGGAACATGGCTGGGTTCAAAGATTGATTAGAGGGACATAAATCTCTGTTTATTTACAGAAATGGACAGAAATGTATTGGAGAATAAACTGCCCAAATAACAGAGAATGGAGTTTGCCCCAAGCTTTTTTGTACATGAATCACCTGCCTGAGAACTTTTAATTTCACCATGTTTCTACTTGACACTATAATAGGAAATGTGGCAGAATGGAGTGGTAGAATTAAGAGCAATAGAATTAAGAAATGTGGCAGCATCTCCTCCCTTCACAAATCACATAACACACACTCTTAGGAGAAAAAAAAAACACAAACTGTTCACAAGAATGTTATTTTTCTCCAAAATTGTTTGAATGTTGGCTTTGCTCTATGGCTATTTATTTCACTATAAATTTATATACACTGACTTTAATTCTATGTTTTTCCATAACTTGGTGGACTGTTTAAAAAGCAGGAATGAAACATGTTGGGGAAGACTGGTCTTATTTTTTATTCCCTCTGATTACAGCTTGGTGCATGAAGTGGAGATATCAAAGGCAATATATAAATTAAATACCTGTATATATTTTATAGATATAAAAATACTCCAAGCTACTACCAACTCAGGAGCTTACAAGTAGTCTGAGACATGATCAACCTGAATAAATGAATAAATATCACTTTTACAATGAAGTACAATTTTAACCAAAAAGAAAAGAAAAAAAAAGAAAAAGAAAAAAAAAAAAAAAAAAAAGGAAAGGAAAAGCCAACCAGACTCCCACAATGGTAATTATTAAGCAGATTTTCCATGACAGAGCTAGATGGGCTCTTGCCTAAGGTGGGATTTCTTTTTGTCAATATGTAACAAAGCTTTATAATAATTAAAATATAGGAAGCATCTAGAATTCCCAAAGCAAGCAACTTGGATTTTTTATCTCTATGAACCCAACAAAGCACAGGTTACCAGTTTTATTCCCAGCTCTTCTGCCCTCCAAGTGCAAAAGGCCCTAAACATGCACAAATGACACGCAGAACAACATGAATAGGTGTCTCAGCTCATTAGCCTGAAAAGTTCATTTAAAAGCTGAGAGAATGGCAGAAATACACCTCTCCCACCAAAGCATTGTGCAGGGGATGAACATCTGAAAGCAGCACTAAGCCTGCGTGGAACTGATTGGGTGCATTTGTTTTGTTGCTAGAGCACAGAGTGTCAAACATTTCCTCTCCTACCTCGTACTCAGCCCCTCCAGCAATCACTGAGCTGGGTGAGCCTCTACCTGCTGCCCCAGCAGCAAGATCTCTGTGGGCAGATCCATCCCTGCTTACAGAGCTCTTGTTGCTCCTATAATCCAGCAGATTAATGAGTCCCACAAAATTACCACATCACCAAAACTTAAAAATAAAATATACAGGCATCAAATATGGCCATTTCTGAAGTAAGCATGGAGTCAGGCACCCGGCACGTCACAACTTTGACAGCCTAACAGTTATTTAAGTATAACAGGCCTGAATAATTTGCCAAGATTATTGACTCAGGTTTAAGGTGTCACGGTTATCACACGATGCAGTGTTAGCACAACACAACAGCAGCGTTCTGAAATGGGCACAGTTTATTCTTTCTTTCATACAATTTCCATTGAGTTATGGAAAACCAACCAACGAGTTTATTTTGTGGTCAGCTAAACTGCATCGTAAACCACGGAGGTTACAGTTAATCATTAATGCAATTCACCTTTTCTATCCTTAAAATGTAGAGATGAAAAGACACACCGAAGGAGCTGTTTATAACGAAGGGAAAGCAACTGCCAAGTAAGTACCAGAGCCTACATGATCTGCCTTACTAGTGTTATCCCAGGACCAAAATGCAGCTGATGCAGCTGACAGAGATGCCGGATATAGAGGGAAATAGCTCACGTCAGTGCTATTGACTCAGCCACTGAATAAACTCATTCCCACAGCCACGCTCCTCCCCCTACCCCGCTGTATTCCCATCGTCGCTGTTCGGGTAAACTCCGTGTAACCACGCAACGAGCTCGAGCCGTTCCTCGGGGGACCCGATCGCCCTCAGCCCCCTGCGAGAGGAGGCGGGTCGGGGCCCGCCAGGCGCAGCACTCTCACAACCCGGAGCCCGTTTTATCCACGCCGGTAGTGCCGCGCGGCCCCTCGGCTCTCCCAGCCGCTCCCGCTGCCCGGGGCTGCGGGGTTCCCCGGTGCCAGCCGGCCCCTCACGAACCCCACCGCTGCTCCTCTGCCCCCTGCGGCCGCCGCCGGGCCATTTACACCCACTCCGCCCCGGCCATTGGCTCCCGGCGGCTCGCGCGGCGCGTCGTACGCCAATGGCGGCCCGGAGCGGCGCGAGCGGGTCGCGGCCCTCACGTCCCCTTCAGGGCTCCCCGCGCCCCTGCGGCCGCACTCACTGTTGAGGCCGGGCTCGCCGTGCGTCCCGTCCGCCGGCGGGTTGTTGTTGTTGTGCTGCGGCTGCTCCTGAGGGCTGGACATGGCGGCGGCGGCGCGGCTGAGGCGACTGAGGAGCCGCTGGGGCAAAAACAACAAACCCGGACTCCGTTCCGGGCCCGGCCGCCCCGCCCCGCCGGGCTGCGCAGGCGCGGCACCCGCCGCTCCCGCCCTCCGCGTCCATGGCGCGACCCGCGCCCGCGCACGTCCCGCGCGTGCGCAGGGCGGGCGCTGAGGGAGCGGGAGCGGCGTGACGGGGAGCGGGACGCGGGGAAAGGGAGTGACCTGAGCACGGTCTGTCAGGCTGGGAGAGCCCTCCCCGGCCACCGAGTCCGACCGGTGACCGATCCCCACCCTGTCCCCAGCCCAGAGTTCTGAGTGCCATGTCCAGGCCTACCTTGAACACCTCCAGGGATGGGCACTCCAAACATCCCCGGGCAGTGCCAAGGCCTAAGCACCCTTTCCATGGGGAAATTCCTGCTGCTGCCCACCCTGAGCCTGCCCTGGCCCAGCCTGAGGCCGTTCCCTCTCCTCCTGTCCCTGTTCCCTGGGAGCAGAGCCCGACTCCACGGCTGTCCCCTCCTGGCAGGAGTTGTGCAGAGCCACAAGGTCCGCCCCCGTCTCCCACCCTCTGCCTGCTTTTCATCTTGTTCTCTTCATTCTGTTTTGACAACACTTCAAGGTTTATTTGGAGGCCTAGACTCTTCTGGTGTAATTTTGTGACTTCAGTCTCATCTCTCTCACACATATATCTATAAGTATTTTGCTTACCAAAAGTTGTAAAGGAACCTTTTACACCATAAAGTCCTCCCATCAAAAGCCACAAGAGTATAAATCATGTTTTTTTCATTACTGTACTCAATGAAGGAGTTCAGTAACAGCAACACCATCAGAGTGAAGCCATGCAGACACAACTCCAGTAGTGTTCTTTCTTTGCTCCCCATTACAAATGTGAAGAAATCACTTTATTTCTGTCAGAACTATTTTAAGCTAGAGAAAAAGCTTGTATGCACAAGTGTCACAATCATCTTGTACTACAATACCTGTTACAAGTATTTTTTGTCTTCTATTCATCTACACTAATTTGGAGGCTTGAAATCTTTTGTAAGACCAACACTTCTCAATTTGACTGCAGGCCTTGCATGACTGTACCAAATATCTGACCCCATGGAAAATCTGGACATCTCTGGGATAGCACTGGAAGATAATTAGCTGTGTTAGCAGTTAAAAGAAAGCGGCAATTGCATTAACTTGATAAAACATCTGCTTACGGGTGGAGGGGCTGCAGAACCATTTGAGATTGAAATCAGAACAATGAGCTAGTTGTGATTTTGAATAAAAAAACTGCCCAGGTAACCCAGTCCTACTTTGCAACCCTCAAATCACAGGCTAACATGAGCATTTGTCACCACCCTCATTCAGGAAGCATTTGCCACAACACTTGTGGCATTAATATTTATCAGTCAAGTGGGACTATTAAAATTTCTGAGTCAGAAATAAATTGATCAAGATTATAGAGTGAGTCAATGCAGAGCCAGAAATAGCATTCACAAGGCCTGACTTTCAGCCCTGTGCTCGAACCACTACACAGGTTTCTTGAGGCACTTGAATGATGTAATTAATGTTTGTAATTTGAATACTTGGATGGAAAATGCTGTGACAATGGCAGCGTTGGATGGACACAAAACCACATATTAATAGAAGAGAAACAATGGCCACAGATTCCTGGGAAAAGCTTTTTGTACTGGAGTGCAATACAAAGTTTTTTCTTCCAGGAAAAAAAAAAAAAAAAAGCCTTTAAGTCAATTAAAATCAAACAATTAACAAGACCTGTGCCAAGATAATCCCACTGTTTTATCTCATGGTTCCAAGGTGTTCTAATTGTTTGAAACAAGTAAAGAAGGAAAGCTCTGTCTGCCTCTAGATCCCTGGAGGTGTTCAAGGCCACATTGGACAGGGCTTGGAGCAAACTGGGACAGTGAATGGTGTCCTTGCCCCTGGCAGGGGGTGGCACTGGATGGGATTTAAGGTCCTTTCCAACTCAAAACATTGCATGATACTCAAGTCTAAAACATGCCATGATTACTTTTATTTTCTTTGTGTAGTATTTCTGTTCCCCAAAGCTGAAAAAGCGCCCTTTCCTGAGCTGGACACACCCAGCATCCTCCCAGCACAAGGGCTCTTCGCCCTGCACACCTGGGTTGAACTCTTTGCACTGCGATAATCCACCCTGGAAACGCTTTTATAGTGTTTCATATTTAGCAACAACTGATCACTGTTGATTCCGGAGGCGACTTTGAGGGACAGTGACCACACCTCGCCGTGACCACTCGCGGTCCCGAAGCCTCCACCTCCGCAGTAACGTTTGCCTCCTAGTGGAGAGCCTCGGCTCAGAAAAGCATTATTTAAACCAGCCAGGGCTGTTTTCCTGTTTGCAAAGGTTGAGACTGTTAAAATTGGAGGGTAAAATTCACTGTGTAGATAAATTGAATTCACAGTTTTTATTCTCTCAGCTGTAAAACAAACACTGGTTTTATTCCACTGCTTATCTTTACGAGCCCAAACCAAGTTAAATAAGATGTTTGCTGCAGGCAAACAGCTCCAGACACCCACAATCATTACACAACAGCCTCACTCCCAACACACCTCGATCCAAGACACAAGTCCTTCCCTTTGCAACAGCCAATTCCATGGGAAAGGGCAAAAGGAGGTGCCTTTTATTCAATAAAAGGAGTGTTTGATCGGAGCCAGTATGTTTTACACCTCTACAGCCCCGAGGTGAAGAGCAGAAGAGCAGTACACAGGAAATTGCTTCCCAGCTCTGCTGTGCCTAAGAGGATGACAATAAAAATTTATATTAAAATATTGGTATTCCATCATCCATAGCCCCTCTCCAGGAGGGGAAATCCCACACGTTTCTGCTTGTTAGCACTACCTGAGCTTTTTCAAATCAGACTGATAATAAAAGGATCTGCAGTTAAGCAATAAATGATCCTGTCCTCCCTGAACAGAGCAGTAGGGAGCAGGTGCCGCTGCATATCCAGCGTGTTTCCCACACAGCAGCCACGTCCTAGCAGGGAAGTGACAAAGGACTTGAGGCACGGGGCTCTCCTGCACCTCGGCATTGTGTCAGCTGGATAAACACCTCACTCTGAACAGTAACTGGTGGCACGAGTGACACTGCGGTTGTCACATTGTAGATACAAACCACCTAAGAGGTGGTTGATGGCATTTCAATCCCATCAGTGGTTTCAGGACAAGAGTGCAGGTAGGAGAATGCCTTCCCTGTGTTTAGTCTGGCATTCAGGGACTGGGAATTGCAGATTTGCACTGGTTTTACTGGGCACTGAGAATGCTGCGTGACTAGAGCAGCTGAAGGCAGTGACCAGCACCATCCTGCCTGGGACAGGAATGGGGACACAGATCCCCAGGCACAGGGAACAGAACACTCATTCAAAAATACCTGCAAATGCAGAAAAGGGGAGGGGCAGGAAAGAGCATAAAAAGCATCCTGACAAAGTGTATTCTCTGTGTACTTTTATTAATAAAATATATGATTTACAGCATGTATCAGTGGACAGTGTGCTTAGAGAATTCTCTAATGGATAGTGTGACAGCACAGGCAGGAGCTGGGTTTGGTGAGGACAAGTTAAACCTCAGATGACATCTCAAGGATCACCATTACCAGCAAACCCAAACCCTTTCCCAAGGTGAGCTTTAACCCATCCCAGCAGGTCCAGCTGTGGTCCAAGAGGAAGCTGTACTGCAGTATTGCTCTAGGTGACTGCACCCGGTCACTCTGTGCCATCTTCACATGCTAGCTCTGTGTGGGGCTGTGCTAAGCACCTTCAGGGCATCTCTGGGGCTCTGGATGGCACAGGAGCAGCAGCCTCAATACTATGGCCCTCATCTTCCAATCCAGCATCGATAAACCTACACCTTCACAAAACATGATTTTGCCAGCTCCACAGCAAAAGCATCTCATCACCTCAGTGCCCTCATGGTAAGATAAAGAATAAGCCTCAGCCCTGGAAATAGCTTCACATGTGATAAACGTTACTCAATGAGTTGTTTCTTGAACTGTTGGAAAGTCTGGTTGCTGGAGTAAAATTAGTCACATGCTACTAAGTAGGAGTAGGGCCCACTCGTTTATTCACCCACTGGAAAACAGCTGCTGTCCCTGTGGCAGTTCATTTGTTTTACAAGGCTAACAGGTGGAAAAAAAAAAGGTAAAATCCTTACAAAGGCTCATGGTCACGCATGCATGGTACAAGACAAATACTGTATTTAAGAGAACTGGATTAATAAATATTAGAATTTTTACATTTTCACACCACTGCAGAAGGACTTAAACTGAAGAGTGATTGCAATAGTAGTCTTGTTAATAACCTCTAACCCAGCCAAAATTTTACAGCAGAAACAGTATCTCAGTTGATCAAATCATAATGTCATTTTAATAACTACCTCTAAGCCACAGAAATAATTAAATACAGGTAACTCAAAAACAAAAATTCTCCCAGTCAAGGTAAATTCACCATGAATTCAAACTTCATTGAACATTTCCATGAAGGAGGAGCAAAACCTAAATGCACATTTAGCAAAAACACTGGAAGTAAAAATTCATGAGCCTTATAAAGCATCAATATCTAGTTCATCTTTGGGTAAGCCTTATGTGCTGAGAAGTTGAAATCTCTTGCATCACTATGAACACGTATTTCATGCAGCTTCTGTACTCCACAGGTTTGGTTCCTTGCACCAGTGAACATTTCTATAGGTGCAGGAACTTTGCAAAGCCAAAAGCCAGAAGAAAACATTTGCATGGTTAAAACTACATTTCCAGTTAGCAATAAATACAGAAAATAGAGCGGAATGCAGTGCAGTCATTAGCTATGGAACCATGGTGCTGGCTGGTACTACAGAACACCACACAGGAGCTCGGACAACTTCTCACAAAGCCACAGGGGACTTGGTGCTCTAAACAAGGCATTAAAGGTATTTTATCCTAAAACAAGGCATTGAAGAATCCAGGACGAAACTAAACATTAAGACATCAGTCTCAAAAAATGGAATTTAAAACCTGAAGACTCTATTCCCTTTCTGATTAAAGCAACAGGTTAAAAAGAGGAGCATTCAAGGACACAAGAAGTGACTGCTCAGATCAAAACCTGACAGCAGTTGTGGTGCCAAGATGGAAGAGGTCATACACTGGCTGGTGCCCAGGTTACTCAGGAGGAATACAGGTATCTGTGAAATCCCTCCCTCTCTTCATTCCCATGAAAAATAATTAATACTGGTTAAAATAATTACAAAAAAAATAATTTTATTTTCATGCATCTAAGGTAAAACACAGAGTATTTGTATAAAGAGGTAGATTAAAAAAAAAAAAGAAAACAGATTCTCCATTCTTTGTCACTTTTATTCAGTAGTTTGTTTTTTTCCTTATTTTCTCTTTTTTGGTGCCAGACATGGCAAGGAGTGATTACAGTCAACTGTTTATTAAAACATTTGTTGCAACACAGACCCCCTTTACCACTGACCCCAAACGGACCCATTTTATGTGCTTTATTTTATTTTTTTTTCCATACACCACCACCGAGGCGAGGTGGAGGGGGGATGAAGGGAGAAGGGGGAGTCCAGGAGGCCAGAAGGAGGAGGAATGCTACAAGCCACAGCAAGAATGAGCTGTATTTAATAAAAAAAGGGGGCCACGAATGATACAGTAATGAGGTTACACAATTAAATCCCATAGCATGATTGAAGGCTTTCCCTGTGTCTGACGTCATCACAATGGAAGGCATAAAAAGTGGAGTAAACCGATGTTGAGACAGTCCAGTCTAGTCCATTAGGCAAGATGGTGCAAGTAGTCATTTAAATTAAAAAGTGCCCTATCCTCACCTAAATGGCTAGCAGATACGGAGACAACAGAGCCACAGAGCCTTCTCCATGGAGCTATAAAAGTGTGTTGTCATATGGCACATTTTTAAACACTGGAAAGGGGTGCCATAATGGACCTCTCACTTGCTTTTGTTACAGGTACAAATGCTAGATTCAACTATTTCAACTATGCAGGAAGTGACTCTTCAGTTAGGAATGCCAACCCTAATTCATCTTGTCTTGAAATATATACAAGTTATTTGTGGTAGCTACAGCAATGATATTCTCCTTGGGGTGCCAGGCTGTGTGCAGGATCTTCTTGTTGAAGTCTAAGCTGTCGACACTGATCTCGTCCTTCTTTCTCTTGCCGCTGGCGCACACCTTCCGTGGCTTCAGCACTGTGCGGGGTTTGTTGTTCTCCCGGGACGCCTCCAAAGTGATGTCTCGCTTCGTGTTTCTGTCAAACATCCTGAAGAAGTTGTTGTAAGACCCTGTCATGACAATGCTGCACAGAGGGGGAAGGAAGAAAGATGTAATTTAGGAATTCCTTCTCCTTTTAGCAAGCCAAGTCTCAACTGAGATCATGCAAGTGGAAGGGAGGTGGCCTCACCCACACCTGCTACAGTTAAAGGGAAGCAGGTACTGCAATGTTTTATAAATTTAAAACCTCCCAAAATACCCTTTTTCCTTCCCTGGGCCCTTTGAGGTATTTTGTTATCAAAGCACCTCGAATGTCATTATTTAATTTGATTTTCGCACACACACACACAGGAGAGATCCAACAAACCCTAAACACATCAGATTTTTAGTGACAGACAAGTTGTGCAAATTTATGTTCTAAGCAGCACATCTGGTTTGTGAAAATCCCTTATAGTTCCTGATTCTGCATCAGTTGTTCAGTAAGAAAAATACACTTACAAGTTTACTTGTCCTTCCTTTGCCTCAAAAAATATTTGAGCAGACAGATGCCAGATCAAAAAAACCAAAACAACATAAAAAAACCAACCAATCAACCAAAACAACAAAAAAAACCCCACCAAAAAAACCAGACAGGGAACCAATGAACTGCTTTAAATGCTGCAAATAAGCAGTTAATGACATGATTAGCACAGAAGCAAGAGCTGTCCTAAGTGGTCACTACCATGCAAATCACTGTAAAAGGGAACATTCCTGGAAGCTTTTCCCACGGGTTCCCCATGAGGTCTGGTGCAGATTCTTCCAGTTAATAATGCACATGCACTGAAGTACTACAGCATTGTCCAAAACCAGGTATTTGAGGTCTACTGCCCATTTTAAGAATAACTTGGAAAATTTGAAATGCATAGGGATAAGAATTCCACTTGCCTGTCTGATCCATTCCAGCAGCATTCAAACTTGTCAAAAATGCAATCATTCTCATACAGTGAACAGAGTTTACTTCTGAGGTATTCATGCACCTGGAAAAGAGGGATCAGAGAAACTGAGTGAGCATTAGACTCATATACCTATAAAACAGCCTTCCCAGACTGTTCCAAAAGCAAGGAACCTGAGACTGCTCACAAGAGTTCTTTCTTATAAAGAAAACAGCAATTTTTCAGTGGCAACTAAAACCATTTTATGAAAGGGAAATGTTTCACCTCCTGTTTTCTTCAGGATATAACACAGAACATAAAGACAGCCAAAGAGTTGTCATGGTTCTCAAGGCTGGAGATCACCTCTCCACCTCCCAAATTCCCACTGGGTAAGAGGAAGGCTTTTTCAGCCCCAAACACGGGTTTGGTTTCTGCCACTACCCTGCAAATACCACGATCTTTCAACAGGAGTGTGAAATCCCCAAACCTCAGGGATGCTCTGCCTGAATCTACAGACAAAACTGTAACTGCCACATCAAGACTATCAGTAAGACTCAGCTTCTGTCCAGATTTTTTAACTTCCAACCCACATGATTTTCAATACCTGGTATGTTTCCACAGGTCTATTTTCCATATTTAAATCCCAGATCTTCACTGACAGATAATCTCTAGTCATCATGTATCGACCACTGTGGCTGAATTTGACATCAGATATGGAAGAGATGATTTCAGAGAAAAATGATCTGTTGCTAGGATCTTCTGGTTCTTCAAACACTGCCGGAAAAAAAGACAGGCATTTCAAGAGGTCAGTTTGTGTCTCTTTGATACAACATACACCTGAATTACTTTAACATTGTCTCAATAAACTTTCTACCTTGTTTACTCTGTGTTATATAAAATAACTTTTAAGGAGAAACACCTGTAATATAGTTGCCATACTCTCTTATTGTTGTAGTAAGCCAAGGTCAGCTTCTTAATAAATGAATTGTTTGGTAACATGTGAAGTCTTGATCCATACATGCAAGATTTCCAGCACCAAGTACAGACCAAATGGCCTTTAACCACCTGAAGTCTGCAAAAAGCCATTCCTGGTGTTCAAACAGAAGCTGCTACTCATTCACTGTTTTTACTCCAGAAAAATGTAAGTTTATTTAGATTTCAGACTTTAGATCTGTTCAATATACTACAGGAATCCTACACAAATCCACACAGACAATTCAATGTTTGATATACTCTAACAGCAAATGTCCTCTGGCACAGGGAGACACTAAACTGCAGCACTCACACTTTGAATGTCTGTCACAGAGGGCTGATGCCCTCATGTCACACAGGCGAATTGTGCCTTTACTGCTGCTGTAGACAAATGTGCTGCAGCTGTTGGGGTGGAACTCTGCGGCTGTGATCACCTCTGTCAGCTCCTCCATGTTGGCAGGCTTGATATCTACAATATCTGCAGCAGCTCGTTAAGGAATTGCCTCCAGCGAAATGGGTTTTTCCCAAGGTGTTTTTCAGTTTTTGATGCTGTCAGAAATGCTACTTCAGGCTTGTGGGACCCAGGCACAACCCAGGTAAGAGTTAAAATCAAGCCACACAATTTGTCTACAAAGCAAGGTGGTAACATCACATTCTGAATCAGTTTCAAGATAATTCTTACAGCAGCAAAAACTTGCTTCAGTTTTGCTCCACTTTGGTAGTAATTAATTTTAGACTACAAATTATCTCCCATGTATTTCATACAGAACTTTGCTTAAATTCTAATTATACTGCTACATTACAAAATGCTATTTTGTATTAAAAATTTCACACAGGTGTGGCTGCTCCATCCTTGGAAGTGTCCAAGGCCAGGTTGGGGCAACCTGGTCCTGCCCACCTGGATGAGCTTTAATGTCCCCTCCAAACCAAACCATTCCTTCTCCAGAAGCACAAGCCCTTACAATTACTAGGGAGAAGTAACCAGGATTAATGGAGATTAATTCTCTGTATATATACTAAACACTTTTCATGAAAGGAAATAAAACCCAACAGTTTTCCTGCTCCCATCCCACAGAACAATGGCAAAACGATACTAAAACTTCTGTCTGTGATTTCTAGGTGCCACAGGTTGATCCGCAGGTCATCTGCAGACAGGTACGTTTCATAGTCACTATTGATGGAGATGGAATTGATATGATACGTGTGGGCATTGGCAAATATCCTTCGTGGGCTGGCTTCCACCATGAGGTCCATAGGCCTGAACACTGGCACCTGCAACACACAGAGCAGGGCAAGAGTGAGATCCAAACCTACCACAGACATCGGAACTGCTCAGCACAGTCCTTCAACATCCTGAGCTGGATGAAATATCTTGAAAGTCAGTATTTCTGCCAAGTGACATCACAGGAAAGATTATGTTAATGATGTGATGGGGCAGTTCCTCCTGGAGCCATGGGCTGGGAGAGGAGGAATTAGCTGATTGTGAGCTACTCACCCGTAGTGTTGTAACTGTAGTAGGATCCCTATACCGTCCATCCTCCTCCTTTAAATTATAACCCTCGGGTCTTTTGTCCCTTTCACTGATTTTCCATAACTTTATTGTTTTATCTGCAATGAAACAGCCACAGTTTAAAATGAGAGCTGTGGAGAGACACCAGTCATCACTAGCTGATGCCTTCAAACAAGACAAGGCCACCCACATGCACCAAAAAAGACAAAAATGCTGCCTGAGGAAAACAAGACAAGACAAAAAGCATTAAAAAACCTCCTCCACAGTTTGTTCTTTTTATAAGAGTTAGAGAAAGTTTCAGTCAGGACAGGGATTGCTATGAATGATTAATGTAAGCTCTGACACAGGGACTCATATACACTTGAAGGTCTCACATGGGCTGTAAAGCAACTAAATCCCAAATACCCTACCCTGTGCTGGGGACACCTGTGCCCAGAGAAGGCAGAACCACATCCCCAGATCCTTGCAGTTAAACCCTGCTTGATTCCAGCCTTTTGGAGAGTATTAGACCAAATCCTAACAGCAAACCTACATAATGACATGTTATGGTGCAAAATACTCACCATTTGTAGACAATAAAAACTGAGCAGCATTTTTCTGGGGTAACCACCTAATTTTGTTGATCTTCTCTTCAATTTCTAAACTTTTCAAGTAGTCAAACTCTGGTTCATGGCTTTGAAAGGTACTGTAAACATTGTATTCTCCCCTACTGTGAGACTGGGTTTTGTTCTAAAAAGAGAATTAGATGATCAAGACATGTATACAATGTACACTGAGGTACAACCCGCTTGATTTTCATGATCCTGTCAACCAAATGAGCATCATCTCTGTTGCAAGAAATTTAATAAAGTTTCTACTATTTTGGCTAAGAAAACATCAGAGAAGAGACAGTTTATGCAGCAGCTTAAGTTTCCAGAAACTCCTCACAGAATGTGAATCACATCTCCAACAAGTTTTCACATTAATGCTGAGCAGCTGAACGAATTAATATTTTACTTAAATATTTTATTAAAAAAAAAAACAAAAACAAACTTCAACTTCTTTCACCTTTAATTTTTCCACCTTTGCTGTTTAAAGGGAATACTCCTTCCCTTGCAACACAGACACACAAATGGCAAATCTTCTCTGTGAGTATATTCAGCTTTCCAGGCACACTATGGAAATCCCACATGGCACCTCTAAATTTATACCAGCAGCTCCACTATTCTGGTCTATAATCTCCAAAGTCCCCTGAGAGCTTCTGAACTGCTTAAGCAGCTTTTTCTTCCTCATTCTAGAAGGGCAAAAAGCTCAGCACCTCTGCTCTGGCATTAGAGTCACCCCTGTAGTTACCTATCCAGGTGGAAATGTTTGCGAAACAGAAAAATTTGCACAATTCCTCTTTCCAAAAGCTGTGTCTTAGGCACCAAAATATTGCACTGCATGGACTGAACCTTGAATTTCATCCAGTGGGTGAAGAAAATTTGATCCATTTCTGGTGTAGTACTCCCCATGTCCACCTGTAGTGGTTTCAAGCTGAATTTTGTGATTTATTCCTGTCCCACCCACTGCAGAGATTGCACCATCAGATGCCTTTGCTGTGATATGTTCCTGGCTGGGGACTTTGCTCCTTCCTTCTCTGGTGTCTCATGTCCATGGGCTCATTTAATCCCTCAGTACATCACCAAAACTCATCTGATACAACCCTTGCTGACCCACATTTGTCACATTCCTTGCATCATTTTCTCATGCTTCATACCCTGAGAGCTGGCAAGAATTCTTACACTTTAAAGTAAGCTGGGGGTGGGGAAGGGATAAGGGGGCAAAATGCTTAGAAATCATATTTGGCACCAGAATTCTGTACCACACCTGTCCCTTACACTGCTTTTCCCACCCTGGAGAATGGAAGGGACTTTGTTCTAAGCCTCAGTCAGAACTAACAAGTGAAGCTGGGTCACTGCATGGAACAACTTGGAAAGGAAATCTGTTGTGCTGTAGGAAATGCCTTAGGAAAACCAGGGAACTGGGAACTTTCCTTCAATTCCAGACTTAACAACTGAGGCTTAAATATTTTATGTGTGTATTCTAGTAAAACTTTACAGGACCAGAATAATACATAAACCCAGTAACATGTGAAATCCATCCCTGGGATAAAATCAAAATTTAAATTCTCAGTCTCAGGGTGCTCAAAGGGAAAAAAAAGGAGAGGTGTTGGCCCAAGTGCCTGATGTTAAATTCCAATTTAGGTAATTGCACAGTGCCTACGCAAATTCCTCCTCAGTTTCTGTGAGATGCAGTATTCACTTCCTGCCTGGCACTGAGCTGATGTCACTGGCTGCCACATTCCAGCCCGGAGGTGGCAGCAGTTTGGCAGTGGGTGAAGCCACACAGGTTTGCACAGCTCTTCACACAGCCCTTGTCAGTATTTCTCTTCCTGCAGGCGTGGTCTGCAAAGCTCTCCAGTGCAGTATGGCAGAAAGAATTCCAAATAAAACACTTATATTTTAGACACTTTCACATATAAAAACCTGCTCTAGACAGTTTGTTGGAACAACCAACTACCAGTGCATCAGGGAAGTAAGTCCCTACAAAGAAATCATTCCTTAAACACAGAGAAGCCAAAAAATGCCAAAAACAATTCCGTGGAAATTCATCTGACAACCCAGGTGTTCTTCTTACCCCTGGATCCCAGCTGCTAAGGATGTGAGCTTAGATTATGCTCCAAAAACCAAGGAGTCATTTAAATACAGCTCACCTGAGAGCAGGCAAGGAACTGCTGCAACTTTAAGCTACACAAGAGGATTCTTAAATGCATCAAGCTACAACTCATGAATTAAAAGTAATAAAGAAATAAAAGGAAAACAATAAAAAGCCACAAAATACCCCAAGAGCTGGTGCCATGCAGCCCCACTAGATGTCCCCACTGACCGAGGGGAGCTGCTGGCACAGGGACGGTGCCTCGCCTACAGATCAGCCCCCTGCTCTGGGAACCGGAAATCCCAAGCTTCAGGACTTTTAAAATGGAAATTGAAGGAAAAACTAATAAAAAACGAACAGTGGCATCTCAAGGCAGTGAGGTGACATCTCCCTGAAATACATTCTAACCACAGCAACTTCCAACTACAGTCTCAGTCTCAGTTAAAATCAGGCACTGCAGCTCACCTGCCCACTGACATGGAGTAGAGCCCAAAGACCAAAAACCAAGGATAAAGCGAGAAAAGATACCTCTGCTATGGGGATTCTGTGGTTTTACTTGACTGATACCAGAGTGGAAAAGGACATCTGAGGTCAAAGTCACACACTTACTTAAGGGCAACTTTTAATATCCCCAGCTACAGTGAAATCTGAAATCATCGTCACAGCCAGGAAGAGTCATTGTATAAGAACCAACTTCAGCTCCCTCAAGGGTCTTTGTGTCCTACCCCTTTTTGGTTTTCACTTTCAACATTCTTTAGACCACAACCAAAGACTGTTTAAAATAACTTCCATCACAAAGTTCTCATTAAATTTCAGTATTATAATCACTTACCACACAGGCATGCACTTTGTATGAAGGGTTTTATAAAAACATCCTCCTTGTCTTAAAAAAGGGAATAGAAAGAACAAGTAATACAGAGTAATTAGACAGCACTCACCTCCTGCTCCTGTTGAAAGATGACAACTCTCCCTCCCTTGTCTCCTGTTGCTAACAGTTCTCCAGAATGGTTAAATTCTACTGTAGAAATTATATCCGCTGCAGAACAACAAAAATAAATCCCACAGATTAATCATTCTTCTAAATACCAAGTGGCCAAGAAAGGAACGATTTAAAAAAAAAACCCAAACCATTAAAAAAAAATCATACTTTAGTTGAAGGACATCTATAAAATGCAAGTAGAAGTTTCTTCCAAAAAATAATAGTAGTTTTTTAAGCTGTACATTTGAGAAGCATTTATGGATCACCATGTCAGAGCTACAAGCACGGTGTTGTGCATTACTTTGTTCTTAAAGGCTTAATATCCTCAACTTCTTAGAACTGATTTTTGTTCACTGACTCTACTTTAGATAATACAGACTGTACCTTCCTAGAGCAACTGTGTACCTTTATTTTTTCAATTTTTCCTAATGCATGATTTAGATACAGTCATTATCCATATGACCTCAAAGCACCTTTTTTTATTTTTAAGGACTTAATACACATTTGATAACTTAAAGGCAAAAGGTATCATGGGAGAAAAGTTCAGATATCCGTGTCTAAGGAATGCAAGGAATAAACAGCTGCAGAAAATCAGGAACAAACCTCAACAGTCTCCAGGAAACACTAGCAGCTCTTCTGAATGAAGAAGGTTTGCATTACCGCAAATGTTTTTATTAGGGAGTGCTAAAATTAAATTGTGAATATACACTGACTAGAATAGTAATCCATAGTATCAAACTGAGCTGTTCATACTTCAGAAAGGACAAATTACAACTTAAGCTCAAGCCTACCCATTCACATTTCCAAAGGTAGAAATGCTCCCTGGACTCCCAAATAGTTGAATCAGAAGCCAAACCATTTTTGAAACACCAAATTGCAACACAACTCTATAAATGTAATTTTCTGCTCAAGAAACTACTTGAGAGTTTTACATACACAAGTCTTGAGGCCATTTCACTTTCATGCCAGTCAGCTGTAGCTAAACAGTATTTTCTGTGGGATGGTTTCTTTTTTCTCCATTGTATTCATAACATTTTAGACTTCAACAAGATCAATACCTGCTTGACTTAGAGCCAAATGCCAGCTCCACAGAGTTTTGTAATCTTCAGCACAAACTGCCCTAGAGATTCCTCCACCAACCTCCCTGCCACTGTCACCCGGCACTGCTTATACTGGCTGGAATGTCTCCAAACAGAGTCAAGGACAGAAATACAACCTCAGCCTGTACCTCACTGAACCAGGATCCAGATCACACACACAGAAACTTTAATTCCAGTCATTCTATTTGTGACCAAGATGAAGTGATTTATCTTGCATCTGTAAGGCTTAAGATGCAAACCACTGAGCTGCAGATATGGTATTTAATAGGCACCTCTTCCAGGTGAACGGGACATAGAAATAAACAATTCCTCAATACGCAGAAAGAGGGAGGTGCAAACCAAGCAGTCCAATTTTGACTTTTCCACACAATGCAAGGCAGATGGTTGTACTCCTCCAATAGGAAAAGACCTTAAAGTTACCAATTAATTGAAGAAAAACACACTAACATATCTCAGCAGTGAGAAGTACACAGAATAATTACTATTGAGAAAAACAAAGACTTAACACTACAAGCTCTGACAGTCTTGAAACTGATGACAATACAGTGAATTATTAGCAAATCCACTGTGTCCGTGTATGTGGAAAGAGCAGAGAAAAAATTGCCGTAGAAGTCTCATATATCCATCTAAGAACAGATGGATAAATTAATCAAAGTACTTATTTGGTGAAAGTCACGGGAAAGTTTAGAACAGGCAGCAACAGCAGCCAGAAAAACCTTTATTTAAGGACAAAAATCTCTATCTTCCTAGGTCTGATGATGCTGTATATTGTATTTAATAATAATACAAATATCACATAACAGAAAGACAATCACTTTTCTGTGGATCCCTGACATTCTTGCCTTTTTTTTTTTTTTTTTTTTTAATTTTCAGAAGAATCCAAGCTTTCCCCCAGTGATTTCCAAGCTGATACGGATTGTGCTTTATCACAGACTGAAGTGCACAAACAAACTTTCAGCACCCATATCCCACACCTCCAAGGAGTCCAGCAGGCTCAGGCAGGGGTGACAAGGTACTGAAAACTCTCCAGTGCCTGACTGACACTATGCAGATCATTCCAAGTATTGGATCAGTTTTAAATTAAAACCAAATACATTCCTTAGTAGCAATTGCAATGGAAAAATATTAATTTGTTTTAAAACTCAAGATACATCAATAAATCCAATGTGCCTTCCACAATGTAAACTTGGACTGTTCCCTCTCCAAAGGCAAAAAAAAAGGTGCTAAAAAACGTGACAGAAAAAAGTGATTTCTGCTTAAGTAATCCCAAACCAGGGCCAAGATACAGATTTTACAAATAAATCTGTACTAGAAAGCAAACAAACAGTTGTACATTGAAACACAGTAATGACCTGTTTGGAATTCCACATTCCCACACCTTCCTCAAAGGAAGAGCCAGACATCAGGGCACTGGTGCTGAGCTCGGTAGATTTAAAGGTGTTGGAGAAATGCCAGGGGGAACTTTTCAACCTCCCCAGTGCCTGGATTCACTTGTGGATTCTCATCTGTGTTAACATCCTCATTGCCCAAAACATGTACCAATGATAATTGTAATTCCTTGATTTTAGCCCTTTAGCACCACAAGAGAGTATCCCCAACCTGTGGTGTTTTCCTCCTCTCCCTAGGTGGGAGCCTGCAAACACACAGCTGCTCCTGCTGGCCACACGCTGGGAAAGATCCCTTCCCAGTGCCAGGAGCACTTGGAAGGGATATTTAAGGGAGAAGCAGATGTGTAGTGCCCTACTGTCACCACACTAATGGCTGTTGGAAATAGGATGCATTTCAGTGCCCTTTTCTTCCAGCACGATGTCAGAGATAAATAACCACTGACCCTTTTATCTGATACCCAAACCCCTCCTAAGCCACAGAGTTATCTGCTGTCACACCGTAAGCTGAAGATCAGTTTTGTCTTCTCCTCCCCTCAAGCATTTCAGGATACCTCTGACACCAGGATGCATTGTGACATTGCCAGTGCTGAGGGCTTAAAACACTGCATGGCAGCATCAATCACAAGAGATGAAGACATGATTGTGACAAAGACAAAAATCAGGACAGCAAGGTACACCTGCATTCCTGCAGGGCACCTGCAATACCACCAGTACCAAGTGAACCAGGTTTCTCCTTCTTGCCTAACTTGGGAAAAAGAATTCAGAGGTTATTACATCATTTACAAGATCTATCCATCTGTCCTTTAGTTCCATTCAATATCCCTTCACAAACACTTATTGTTGTAGAAACACTTCTGAGACTGCTAAATGCTTTCAAATAATGTTTTTTAGTGACCTGAAAGCAAAGGGGTGGTGGGGTGGGAATCACCTACATAACCTGAAATCTATTTATGAATGACAATGTTCTGCAGCAGGTTGAGCAAAACACTATGGAAACACAGTGCTGCTGCACAGTTGTATCTCCACCTCAGAGATATAAAACTCTATAGTCAAACCAAGCCACTGATCACAAAAATCTCAAACTAAAGAGAGGTTTATGTCCCTGATCCATCAGCACATGGAGACAGGGCAGTGCCTGCTTCCCCCAGAGCCATCCAGAGCTTCCTACAGCTCTCCCAGATCCAGCAGCTACAATCTGGCAAAGCTTTCCTCTCCTTCTGCACATCATCTTTATTTTCACAATCTGGTTTAAGTTTTTTTAAGCTTCAATGAGACACCTTCACTTTTCAAGTGCTCCCACAAAAATCAAACCCACCAGCAAAATCTGGATGCTTGACTGGATTCAAGCAGGACTAAATTCTTCCATGGCAGACATGGAGACAGAAACCAGAGAAGACAGTTAAAAAAAAAAAAAAAAACAAAAACAAAAAAACAAAAACAAAAAAAACAAAAAAAAAAACAAAACAAAAAAAAACAAACAAAAAAACCTTGTGTTTGACTTTGACAGGGAATAGAAAAAGGATACAACACATCTCAAAGCTTCAGGTAAGGCTCTAAGGCCACTGGGCCAGTGCACTGGAAAGAGAACCAGTTCAAATTAAAAAAAGAAGAAGAAAGGAATCCAACAGATCTCAAATGCCTTTTCCCCTGTTAAAAGCAGTGTTTGGAACAAGAAAAACTCAGTGACAAATACTTAAACACACTTTCACACTCTGGGGGCCCTCCACATGTTGCAGTGAATGCAGAACATGTGCACTGTCACCATCAAGTTTTCTGAAACTTTAAAGAAAGGTTTGTGCTGAAGTTTTACCACTGTCCAAATGGCTATGGAAAAAGGGAATAGACCAGCTTCATCAATCCAGACCAGCAAAAGAAAACTGTAATCCAATGACTTCATTCCAGAAAGCCCATGACAAACATGAAAAGCAATTTTGTATTAACTTTGTTTCCAATAATATAATAAAGGGGATTTTATTAGTAGAGAAGAGGCTATCTATTTTAATGTTCCATGAACTTTATATAAACTCTGCTTAGAAAACATGCTTGGTAGGCAAAACATGTCACCTACTCTGCAGCAGCAAGTCAATCATGGCAGGAACAAAGAGAGTCTTTATTTCACCAGACCCAAAAGGTTTCTGTGCAAGTTTTTGGAATCATGTTGATCTGCTGCCTAAGCAGAGAGCAAGTAAATCAGAGTGTTTTCACAAGTGGAGCAATCTCTTGATGTTTCCAAGGACTGAACAAAGAATTGTAACATTTAAAAAGCATTTTAAAATTATTTAGAAAGTATTGTTTATATACCTTCCCAGTGGCTCAAAACACAGTTTCTGAAATTTTCCAAAGGAGCAACTCAAAATCATCTTGTCCATAAAGCAGATCAGATTATTTACAGGTTGGCAATTCTGTCCCAGTGAGTGAAAACCGAATTTGCTGACCTAATGTGGAGACCACGTCCTCAGTTTATCAGCCTGGAAAAGCTATTTTCATCAAACTAAACATCAATCAATCATTCCAAGAATACTTCAGAAACTGTCTCAGAATAAAAACATTAAGAAACCAACTTTTAGGATTAGTATTAAAATCCATGGAAGCTCAAACAGCCTCCAACTGAGGAAGCAGCAGAGGAATGGATAAACACAATGAGAGATAAAGACAGTGAAATATTTGAATTTGATGCACAATTGCTGAATATACCTGAGCCATTCTTCCCAGAGAGAGCAAGAGTATCTGTCCAGGAGAACCTGCAGATGTTAAGTGTCTGGAAATCACTTGTGGGTTGTTTGGTCCTTTCCGATCCAGGGCGAGGCAAAACCTCTCTGCTACAAACTACTGAATAGATGCAACTTCCAGAAACTCCAGCTCAAGTCACAGCTAATGACAGAATTTATGGCTTTTGATTGGACTTTGTTTCCAATAATGGTTTTGTGTTGGAATTATGTACTTCATCATTGGGAAAAAACCCCAATCAAACAATGAAAGACAGTGGAGATAAAAACAAAAGCTCTTCCAAGGCTTCAAATATTTTAAGCAGCTCCACAATGCACTGAGTCATCCCACCAACACCCCACTGCTTGTGATTTGGATTCACTCCTTTATCCAGAGTCTTGATATATTGTGTAATTATCTCTGAAGGTAGATAGTGAGGTGTTAATCCCAAAGTGCACAGGAAGGCTGTTTAAACGATCTTAAGGCAGGGTGACCACATGTCTGTGTGCAGAGGAGAGCTCCCAACACAGGGTATCGCAACTTCACACCCAGGAAAAGAGTGAGAGCAAAATGCCATGCACTGTTTAGTGCTGGTGGTGTAAAAGAAAACACTCCCTGCATTCCAGCCTCATCCCTAATTTAAGTCTTTGGAGAGAGGGAAGGAAACACACGGATTGTATGCTCTAAAGTTACCATGACCAGTTTTACTGTTGACTTCATTTCCCTCTTCTTCATTCACTTGCCTGAAGGATTCCCTGCATTCATTCCGTCTCCCTGAAGTGACTAGGTAACAAATCCAAAGGCAGTTGGGAGAAGGCATTCTTACTCTTCAATTTACTACTTGAGACTCATTCCAGAAGTCCTTTAAATAGATCTCTCCTCTACTAGAGAGGGCATTAAAAATATATTAATTCCTTAAAATATGAGGACAAGAAGAAATGCACATAGAGAAGCCAAAAAGGGGTTATTGCTCTTGTGGCAAAAATCCTCCCTCTGTGCCACGCATCTCTGCCAAAGCCAGCTGGTTCCTTGTTCTCTCCCAAGTACCAGCTCTGGAATTTTGCAGCACACAAAGCTGCCCTCCTTCCCAGGGAGGGGAATTTGTCTGATGGCCAACTTGCTTGTCAGTGCTGTTGGCCCTGCCAGGGCAGACACAAACACACAGGAGCCCAGGGTGCAGTTCCAGCAGACAGTAATTAGGCTGGGTTTGCTTTGCAAACCTGGGAGCTGTACAGAGAGGAGGAAGATTTACAGAGTGCTCCCTGGCCTGCACTTTCACTCCAAGTGAGTGAACTCACTTGAACAGCCCTGGGAGGCTGAAAATTAAAAACATGACCATGACAAAGTCATAATTTTCCTGCTGATGCTGAAAACATTTAGTGCTGTTTGGTGAAGATGCACTTCAGGGCTGAGACTCACCCAGTCCTATTTACATCCCTACCCACACGTAGCATACACAAGATACCAGTGGCCAGACAGGGAATACACATAGTATTCCACAGCATAAATTACTCACCTAAGTAAAATAATCAAATATAAACCTTGCAAGCAGGCCTAAACCACAACTTCGCTCTAATTTCCTGGACTCCTCTATATTCCCTTTTTTTTTTTTTCTTTAATTCACCCTTTCTTCTCCCTTTCCTTTTCCAAATTTGCCAATCCTTTGAGGAAAGATACACTAGGGAAGTTCTAGTTCAACAATGAGTTCAACTTTGGATTAGAAAGCCATTATAATTACTCATTATTATTACTACTACACATTTAATTTTTAACTTTTTATTTGGCTCCCTAAAATAATAGTTTGATACTGCTTGATTAAGCTTTTCCTGTTACTTCCTAAGTCACATTAACATGTCTCATGCCTGCCCTGCTCACTGTGGGCTCTCGGGTAAGCAGGACTCTACTCTTGCATGGCAAAGCACAGCTCAGTGGGCCACATCCTCCTGAGATTGCTCTTTGTGCTGTCAAATCCATGTACCAGCAATGACAGCAAGAACACTCTGTTATCACCAGCCTTCAGAAGCAGGAGCTGGAATTAGTAATTTTTTTTTAATGGGAGGTGGAACTGGAGGCAAGGGCAAGAATCAGTACTCCCAAGACTCCATAGGATTTATGTGTATTAGGACAGTGTAAAACTTACAGCTGCATTTTTAACACCTAGATAGTCTAGAGATAATGCAACTTAATACCCAAGTACAAAACAATGCTATTTTGGTGGTTTCACAAATTCATACAAATAACTTTTGTTAAGCCTCATGGCTTGCTAGAAAACACAACAGCAAACTTCCATCCCCTCCCAGGGCAGGAACAGTAGCACCAGCCCTAATCTTGTTGCCATTAGTTTTATGTAAGGCCAGTAATGCTCCTAAATAGCTTTACTGGGCTCAGCGCTCAGAGCAGAACAACTCCAAATCCATCTGTCCCAAGCACCAGAAGCTGTTCCTCCCTGCAAAGCCAGAGTGAGAGGATGGCATTGGAACTGCAGAGAACAGGATTATCACAGAAGTGACTCAAAAGCTTCTACAAGTTGAAATAGGAACAAATATGTAGATTAAGTGTTTTACAAGATAAGAGTAAAGCAGAGAACAGAATCACCATCTGCTAATATCTCATCTGGAATAGCAGCTTCTTATGCATCCAGAAATCTTTATGGGATCTTGAGTTAACTGTGGCATCAAAGTAACATCTTCATTTAAATAGAATTCATAGAAAGCACAATCTATGGTCAACATTGCAATCCAGGTCGGATAGGCGGCAGCACACTGAATGTTTTAACTCTTGTGTTTGGCACACACTTGTGCCTCACTTGGGCAACTGCTTCAACATCTCCACTCAGGGCAAGTTTCCACCACTAAATTAACCATTATTTTTCCACACAGTCCATTCCTGGACCAAAGCAAGAGACCAACAAAGAATTGCACAAACCCAGCAACTCTCTGAAGGAGCAGAAATCACTACAGGGAACACTTATAATCATCTTCAACAGACACTGCCACCACCTCAAACTTCTGTGAACAATGGTAACACATTTCATTTCTGTTAAACAATTTGTATTTTGCTAAGCTAACAGAGTTCACTGAGACTGAGCTGAAGGCATCAGATGAGCGTATCTGCTGTGGGGGAAAGCAAGGAACACACTCAGGAGCAACCACATCTCCAGCCAGCACAGTTGGAGTTACAAAGGCCATCGAGCCCATACCCAAAATGCCAATTAACTGCATTTCTGTGTGCAGTCTCCACAAGCTTCCACCTACAAGAAGGCCAGAATCTAGCTTTGCTAGAACAGAAAGAAAACTTATTTAAAGCTCAGACCCCTGGCTTCCTGTCTCCATCTATAGTAGGAAACTTAAGTCACCAGTACACAGGACTCCAAGACACCTGTGGTGGCAGGGAAAAAACAGAGATGACAAACAGCAGCACGTCAAAGTACTCTGAAAACAGATGTGTCAGATACTGATGTGTCCCTGCTTCCTACCACTGAAAATGACATAAAATTGCTCTGAAATTTTATCTTCGTGAAAAGAAAGCGTCCACACAGAAAAATCATACCATGAGCTTTAGGAAGGAACTTTTACACCTTAAATTGATTTAGAACTGTGATCCACTGTCAATACCTGTACCATGCTCACTGTAACCACTGGGCTGTAGGTTTTATTTCTGCTCACCAAGTCTGGCATTGCACTCTGTAACTCCTTTCAAGCCAACTTCACTGCAAGCCTACAGAAGAAAGAAACCCTATGGGGTTGGGCTTTCTTAGCAGGAAACAGTGCTGAACTGGTCCCTTGAAACCACTTCATCTGATGAGAGAGTTTAATAGTTTTGGGGCTTTTAACCCCAAATAAGTTTTTATTAGTAAGTGTTTCAAAAATTACGGTGAAAAATCCTCACCGTACAACAACAGTGGACAGAAGAATTTTCTCTCTATACAAACAAATGCAAAGCTGTTTGATTTCTGGATAGAAACCATTAACCCTCATCCATGCTGAATAACTGCTTTCTATTTTTAAACTTTAAAGACATGACTGCAGTTCCCTTCAGAACACATGCACAGGAGATCAAGAGGAAAATTCCCTCCTTCCACCAAGCAAAAGAGTATCAACTGAATGAATTTAGTTCAAAAGATGCTGCAAACCAGAGTTCCCAGTACTTGCATTGCCCCTTGGCTGGACACGATCTAGTTGGGAGAACAGAAGAAAGCACAAGCAGTCTGATCACATGCAGACAAGCAGGAAAATAAATACATTTACATCAGACCAGACAAATAAACACCCCAAAAAAACTCCTGCTAACTGGGCTCCCCACACCCAGGTACTGCATATTTAACAGGTAAAGGTTAACCTGGGTCTAGCAGTAGTTGATGTCAAAAACGTAACATCCTGGAATCAGCAAAAAAGGAGTTGTGGCCCTCGCTGCAGTTCCCAAGTCCTTGGAAGCTGCCTCCACCTCTGAGGTTGTATTTTACATGTACACCCAAGGCGACCTACTCTACAGTCCTTCCCATCCTGGAATTGAGGGGGTGCGTGTCTGAAGCTTCTTACAGAGCTCCACAACTCTGGGAGATTGCTGCTGTCCCAGTAACTCCATGTGAACACTATGGCAAAGTGAGGACCTTACCAGTTCAAGACAGAGCCATTTTTCAACTCAACATGAGCTACATCAGCCTGAAAATACTCCAAACTCAATAATAAATGATTATTTAATACCTGACAAGAATTCCCTGGAGGCTTTAAAGGCATCCTCTGCCTGGAAACCACACAAAGCAGTTACAGCACTCTGTGAAAGGCAGCTCAACCTCAAGATGAGCTGAGGCACCAGTCCATTATTTCACTTTATCCTAATAGTTTCTAGTCTTTGTAAGAGGCCTCCAAGTTTTCAGTCAAGGAATAAATGTGTTTAGGAAAGCAGCAACTAAGTCAATTCCCTTTTAAATCTTCATTACACAGGTGTTGAGTTTTTCCCTCAAAGAATATCCTAAACAATGTATTCAAACAGGGAATTCCACCTTACATTTCTAGCACTGCAAACATATTTAGGAAGGTAACAGAAATACACATACACAAGGAACAAATTACACAGGGAACAAACATACACAGGGAATTTTGCTGGGGACAAAGAGCAAGTGATGAGCATTTAGTTCACATGTCTTAAAACACGCTTCCCAAACTCAAATATTCCTTCAAATATGACAGGAAGTGCCTATTTGCTTTTCCTATTCATACTAATTCAAGTCTATTGTTGGCTGAAACAAAGGTCTTTCAACCTGCATAAACCGTTCCCAGGACATTTGACACCAGTTTATTAATATAATAAACAGGAGAGGCTGGAGTAGCAGAAATCCAGCCCTGCTCCTGGTACCCAGCTGAAATCACCTCGGAAAGGAGGGTGTTTCACAGTTTGTGGAACTACAACATTTATCCAGGACCAGGAATGAGATATTACAGAATAATAATAATTTTTTAAAAGAGCTCAATCTGTCCACAAGCTTTTCTCCTTCCAAGCAGAATTGTTCTGCTTTTAAACAAAAAAGTAATCAGTAGTAAATCTAGCATTTCAGCATTTTTAAATACCAGGCACCTGTTTGATGGAAAACTACTGTAGGGTTCTGTTTTCTAACATCACAAAATTCAGCTGCTGAGAGCTTAAATCTATTTTCAGGCAGGAAAGAGGAAAAGAAGAGTGGCCCTCCTACTGAGGATGCGTCACACTCAGTGTTGCATCAATCCCCTTTCAATTACAGTGAAAACTCCTCTTCACTCACAGTCTAGGGTTACCAAAAAAAGACTGGGAACAGTAGTTATCCAGAGGTTGGATAATGCCACAATCGGAGGCTATGCACCCCTAAGCACTCCATAAGAAACGATGAGTTTGATAGGAAATAGGAAAAAAAAAAATAACAGACACACAAAATATAAAAAATATCCTACCTAAGCATCACCTTTGTTAAAATCCTAAATGCATTATAATTCTTAACTTACTTTGTTTCAAAACATCATTTGCCATAAAAATCCATCTGACATCCTGGGTACCTGGCGTAGGTTTGCTTGCGCCCTGCTGCTATCACAGGCCATGTCAATCACACTTGATCTGGAGAAATTGTGTCCCTGTTTTGATGCAAAGCAGCCCAGAACCTCAAGCTTCCATTGAGTGGCACAGAATTCTGGGAACGAACAAATTTTTTAACAGCCCACAAGAGTAACAGAACTAAACATTCCTTAAATGCACTGAAAAAAATGAACATACACACGTTCTTTGATGCTGCAGCAATAAAACACTACCTTAAAAGCAAACTTCTTTTATCCCCAAGTGAAATATTTGCTAAAAGGCAAACATATGAATCTATGGTTTGTTTGAAGGGCGACTGGCAGTGTCAGGGTACTCTGCTTCTACAGTTTTGAATACAGATAAAACATTAGGTATTACAGCAAAATAGAGATATTTTGGCTAAATTACACAAGAAAGAACTTCTTTTGCTTGGAATTTTCCTGTTTCAACCACGCCTTATCCCTTTAAACAACGTAGCTGCACTAAATGCTACACACAATCCATACCAATTCTAGCTCTTTCATAAACACTTTCAGCCACCAAAACCTACACTGATTTCTGAGGCAAAGATGACAGAATGGTTTAGTTGTATTTGTATTGTGTAGAATTTAGTTTGGGAGTTACTCATAATTTCTGTCCTTTGTACAACTGCATACAGATCATACATATCTAATTATAGGGGAACAAAATTAACTCCAGCCGGAACCAACTTCATGCCCACAACTCCTTCATCTGAGATCCCCTCAGGTGCCTGAATGTTCTGTCACTATCACTCACAAAACTGGGAACTTGTTGAGCAATAGAAGGAGAACTGAGACAAAAAAACCTTATAAATAACAGATTTGATTTTTTTTCCTCTAACACAGCATTTGCCTGGTTTTAACATTCTGGTGCATGACTTGTTCCAACATCTTTTCTGCCTCCAGAGCTTTAACTTGCAACCTATAATTAATAAAGGTGCAGCAAAACTGCATATCTATTTCCAAGAGGATAACAACTCAATTTTAGCACTGCTGAAGACAAAAATTCATGTTTACTGGTTTTCCAGAATAAACTTCATGCTGAAACAAAGAATTAAATGTCTATTTATGACATTTGTGATCTGTAGAAAACACCCTTGCAGACCTGGAGATAAAGTGCATACTAGGAATCTATAAAGATTCAAGAGATCCCAATTCCATCTCAAGCCACCACTCCCTGGAAAACCTATATGCACAGAGCTAAGTCCCAGTTCATTCTCTCAAGGCTCCTCAGGGTTTATCCATAATGCTCACACAAGTGCTCCATAATTCTCCTAAGACATGCTTTGAAATGTAAGTTATACAGAGTATAAGGATTCCCCAAAACGCATTAGAAGTATTTGACTGAGTCTTATTGAAGCTTTAAAGCTTTATTTCTTCCCTCTGTGATAAATATTTTGGCAATGTATCTATTTTGCAAACCCAGGCTAATTACCCCTTGGTAGCAGAAGGGCTTTGCTGGAGTGTAGAGTGCTTTATTTATACTTCCCAGTTTCTTAGGGAGCTGCTCTCAATGTGCCTACAAAGAATTAAAAAGAATGTTCATGAAAAAGAAATGTGAACAAGCTCAGAAATACCACCTAGGCCTTCAAAAATAAAAGGTGTCAGCAGTTCAGCTGTTCTTCCCACCAAGAAAGATGGAGAGGGACTATTTACAAGGGCCTGGAGAGAGAGGAGAAGAGGGAACGGGTTCAAACTGGAAGACAGTAGGTCAAGATGGGAATTTGGAAGAAATTCCTCCCTGTGAGGGGCTGAGATTGAATTCCCAGGAAAGCTGTGGCTGCCCCAGACCTAGAAGTGTCCAAGGCCAGGTTGGACAGTGCTTGGAGTACCCTGGGATAGTGGAAGACGACCCTGCCCATGGCAGGTGGTAGCACTGGATGAGCTTTAAGATCCCTTCCAATCCAAACCATTCCAGGATTCTGTGACTCCAAGTTATCAGCACAAAGTTAGTGCCTCAGAGCTGTGTCAGAGCTGATTTCCAATTCCAGTCTTGTGTGCACCCCACACCCACAGTGCAGGTGCTTCTTCAGCAGAGGCGACTTCAGACATACCCAAGGCTCTGGATAGTGAAGATCTCAGAGATCCTTCTGAGGCTGCTCAGTGGCCACAGCTGAAGGTTTTTAATAAACATTTAAGAGAAGCAGTAGGTACAGCTGAGAGATTTGCATTGAGACAATGTCCTAATGATCCCCTGTGGGGCTGTTCTCAGTGATCCCATCCTCACTCTGACACCTGATAAACACATTTGGTATGATAACCAGGGGTTAAGGACACTCCAGAGTCTCCACTCTAAGCAGGGATTTTTCAAATGCCGAAGTTATTTTTGTGCTCTTTGATTGCTTTTAAAAGGGGATTTATTCTTTCTTAAGAAAAAAGTTTATGAGCAACAGGACCAGCAGAGAATCAGCCCCCTCACCCAGACAATAAAGACAATTATCTTTTCTAATTCACAGAATGTTTACAAGTTTCTCCTCAAGACCACAAATTACTCTAGACAGCTTACACCAATTATAACTGAATATTCTATAAAATATTACTGTATTACTTATTCAAGTGGGTGTTTACCTACACAGCACTGGAAAATACAGCCCATTTCCTAGTGCAGGTATTAATTCATATAACAAACATCCAATCAGCATAAATTTTGATGTCTGTTCATGGAAAGAATAAATAATTTCAAGTTGTATTTACTTGAACCCTAACCGAATGCTTACTTATTACATAATAGCTTTTATTTTAAAAAATTCAGAAAGAAAATTTACTTGCTTCTGCTCATAGTTACTAATTTTTATTATCCTTTTTTCCCCTATGCTCAAGACAGGTGATTTGTGAGTCCCTGGATCTAATTTGATTGGTAATTATTTACTTTTTAATTCCTGCTGACAGCCCCTACATAACCCTATAGAAAAATTCCTCACATCCACCATAATATCTACCCTGAAGTACACACTAATAACAGGCTAAACAGTCCATCAGCAGACCTTGCTTCAGATCTTTTCAGGGTTTGTTTGTGTTCCCAAGTAGTACAGAGCTATTTATGGAAAAATCTCTGCTGGAATCACAGCCAGAATTTCAATAGGCGGCCCAGCACAGTGCAGCCAGGAGCTGCTGGTCTGTTTGCAAATAACAATATATTTGGAAATAACATACTGGGCCATTGTTCTGCACATAGAGAAAAGAAGCCTTCAGGCAATGCCTTTCTTGTCACTGAGAAAGCTACAGACAGAGCTCTGCAACAGCTTCATTTTCTCTTTCTGCTGAAGCCAATCCAGACACACTGCAGGTTAAAATTTAGTAATAGTATTATTACAGAAAAATATAATACTTAGCAATGCCTTTCAAAATTAGAACTCTGACTTAGCGTGCATTCCTGTTATAGACATAAAAAAAAACAACTCATCAAAGCTACCCTGCTGTTTCAGACTCTTCTAACACATTCTTTGACCAAGGGATTTATTTCAGGTGCAAAGCTCAGGCCAAACATTTGGAGGCTTTTAATCTTGGTGTGTAGAATGCAGGAGGCTGTTGTGGCTCAGACAATGCATGAAGTGCCTCCTTCTAAGCAAGAAAAATGAAATCAGAAATTCCTCTTGCCTACCAGAAAGGCAGGGAGGGAGGGCAGGAGGAAGGGCCGCTCTCCAGCTGAATTTCAGGCAGCCTGCTGGGGAGCACAGGGCCTGTGAAGGTCACAAGTACAACTGAAGTTTCCAGCAGAGATAAATACACAGTTCCATGAAGTGACTGGAAACTCAACATTTCTGATTACCTCCCTCACTCTGGTCACGCATTCAGCTATCAGTTCCTTTTAATACCTAATGCATCTTTAGTGGCACTAGGAACCTTAAAGAACAGTCTTCCTTTGCCCAGTTGCCGTTTCTTCCCCCGTCCCACCTCCCCCCACCCCCCAACTTGGCAAGTGTTTCCCTGTGTTTCTATTCCGGCCCAAGCATACATGCCTCAGCTTCTTTAAAAAAACATTATTAAACAGAAGCCAATTCTAATTTCTGGCCTGGACTTTGAGATTCCTAACACATGGAATCTTGACTACTCCAAGGCATATTTATAACACCTCTTAAAATTATATAGTCTACTAATCAAAGCAAAATACCAACCTTTATTTTTAAGCATTTCTTTCAAATATGTCTGTTTATAGATCAGTACCTTTTCTGTGGATTTTGGAAGAGTTATATAACAGATTTTATATATATATATATATATATATATATACTTGTTTATATATGCTGTAGACTTGTAGATATGTTTTATATATAAAAAGGTAGAGAGTATTTTGGTAGTGCTATTGTCCTGCAGGGATGTCAAAGATCATTACAAAAAAACTATCAAAGGCTTTGGAACCTCATGTTTAGGAAACACCACACAGGTCTCAGGAGGCAAAATAAAACAGGGAAAGGTTAAAATGACTCCAAAGAAAACAACTGCACATAATTACTTTCAGTTATCTCCATTTCTAGCCTTCCATCAGTGTCCCCACTATGCTCTGAGATAATGACATTTAAATTTAAACTTTTAAGTTGGCAAAAAGTGAAAGAGTAATAAGAGCTCTGTAAGAAAATGGACCTCAGAGCAAAGACCATGGTTAGAACAAATATGAATAGGAAGATGCCAAACAACTTCCAGCTGAATGCAACATGAAACTCCTGGAAAAGGAATTTCAATGTATACATAAAAAAATTATGGGCACAAAGAAAAGCTTATCTTGACAATTCCTTCAGACGACCAGTGAGCAAGCAGCAGGAAGGAACTGCAGGATACAACCCTACCAAGGCATCTTTCTAACACAAACGTGCTCCTAACTGGAGCAGAGAAACACCTTGCACCAGCACCGTGGCATGACCTGCTTGCACAGTTGTTGATGCCAATTCAGAACCAGCAGAATGATGAGCATCCTTCAGAAACAGGCAGATGTTTGGTACTCCCAGGCTTGGGATGAGCTTTCTCAGGTCACACCAAGCAAAAGCAACCCCAAGCTCTAGGGGGCCAACAGCCTCATGTGCAGAATATCCAAGGGATTTTGTTTTGTTCCAAATGCTCTTTGTCTTCCTCCTGCCCTGTCCTCTGAGGCATCTCATTATTGTGAGACACAAACGAGCTGGTTTAAGCACAGCACAGGTCCTGCTGCAGAACACAACCCTGCTGTCAGCTCCTGCTGCCTTCCAGAGCATGTTACTACTTCCAGAAGGACCTGGAATAAAATGACAGACCCTAGATACTTCTTTAATACACACACACACCAAAAAAAAGGAGTGTAAGATTTAGCTTAAACAAACAAATAAAACAAAACCAAAACAATGACCTGAAGCTGTGAGGAGAACTGACTGAAAAAATGCAGAAGAATTATACAGAAAGTTTTAAACTTCTGGGCAAAAAGCCATTCCTGCCAGTTTCACATTCCAGTAAAACAGCTTATGCATGTTTGACTATTTATTACCTCTATAAACAGTGACATTTTCTCACTGCTGGGCTATATAATGAACACTGTAGGCTTCAACTTCAACTGCTGTTTGTTTGTATTGATCTATGAGAAGAAATGTCCTCAAATACACATCTCAGTGCACTGAAAGTAGAGTTTTCATATGGAAGGCAGACTATAAGCAAGCAGGGATCAACTGTGAACATGAGAAGGCTGAGAAGTTGTTCCCAATTCCATAGTTTCCCATGTTGCCTTAGAACCATTATCAAATCTCCAAGAGAAGCAATCCATCCTTTCACCTCTCATCACATTCCTGTAGAACTACCACCTATCCCACCACAAATATTTCCTAAGAGTTGGACAAATTAACTGGAGAAGTTGATGAGGAATAAAATGAATCCAAAAGGAATCCAAGAGATGTAGTTTTCATTTGGGTTGGTTTCCCCAAGTGATTCCCTGGAGCTCAGGGAACACCCGGCTCAGCTCAAGGCAGTGACAGGCAGAGGCACCAGGAAGGACCATTTCTCTCATGAGCAGCGGCTACTTGAAGTTAAG
Organism: Vidua chalybeata; assembly: GCF_026979565.1. Taxonomy (NCBI): domain Eukaryota; kingdom Metazoa; phylum Chordata; class Aves; order Passeriformes; family Viduidae; genus Vidua; species Vidua chalybeata. The sequence goes on along the minus strand of NC_071557.1, from coordinate 2,732,754 downwards.
GCAGGCCAGGTTGTAACTGGAATTCTAATTCCTCTTCCCACACCAAGGCCACACTTCAAAATGAGCCAAATTGGGTAATTATTAAAAAAATAATCCAAGTTTTTCTTTATTATCTCCATTATTTCTTTATATTATTCCCTACTCAATGCACCAAGAGCAGTACCAGAAAAGTCAGGGGTTAGGCAATTCCACTGGAAAATAGCCCAAGAACTCTCAAACAAGTGTCTTTGAAAGTCATTATATCCTTATGAAAGCCAAAGCTTTATTTCAGTATGTAGTTCTTGTCCACCGGACCAATTTACTTGCAAGTTATTTGAAAATAAAGCAAGACCTTCAGACTACATTTATAAGCACTACACACAAACATAGCTCATGACTTCTCAAATCATCATTTAACAATAGCACAAATGACAGCTAAAATAACTGCTTTTAAGGATCAAAGAATGGTCACTGAAATACTTTTTGTAGTCATTGAAAAAAAAAGGAAAATACAGTTACTGACATTCAACAAACAAGAATATATTAGAAATTACACTGTATTTATCATATCTTAAATAAGCAACTATAATATAAAGTCTCAATTACCTTAACTGCTCCTGAATTCATGCAATTATCTTTTCTCAGGTTCTCAAAACCAGAGTGCCAACTGTGTATGTTTGGAGATCTCATTATTCCAAGAGCATTAATTTAAGAACTCCAACTGAAAATCCAAAGGGAAACATTTCCACACAAAACACCTTCTATATATTTGGGAAAATCAATCTTTCTTACAATACAACTCTTTTAAACCCACTTTTTCCTGACCCTAAAATTTTCTTCCAAAATTAGATGCAAACACAACTGCCTCAGGGGCTTCACATGTGACCTAAATATGCTCGTTCCCTTCATGGTGCTATCACTTGTGGATCGCTGAGAGGAAAATACATTTTGATAAAGAATGGCTGACCAAATTAATAGCTTCTCCTCCAGTGCCTAACCAAAGAGTGATAAGTTAGGAGAGAAAAGGGAGAAGCTTCCAGCCACTTTGGTTTCTCTCACTGGATTACAGTCGTGCAGAGAAGCCTCAGATAATTGTTTTCAGTAATATCAGCACAGAGTAACAGAACCTGATGCTGGTACTTAATTTCAAAGGCAAATAAACAACTCAAAACCTTCCAGTCACTAAAGACCCCGGCAAAAGCACCCTCATGGAACACTACCTACTGCCCAGAGCAGTGTCCCACAGCAGGCCTGTGTGGGAAGCCAGAAAGTGAGCAACACAATGTTCCATTTAAGGAAATCCTGCTACATAAAATTATTAATAAAGTGCACACACACGAGGTATCAATATTTCACCCCTTAAGACTCCTTTTTTTTGCTTTCCCCATTTTCAAAGAAGAAGGCAATGTCCCATCTATTTCCAGTTTACTGACACACTGATCTTACAAAAGCAGCATTTAGCTGGTGCATGTTGCAAGCGCATAACTGAGCTGTGGCAATATAACAAAGCTATAATTACATGTGTTCCACTCAAGTTTAAAGCCTAGAAAACTGTCCCTGCATTGTTATTTTGACTGCAAGATCTACCACTGCTTCTTGAAAGAGATTACTCCAAATTGGTTTGGATTAATAAATACTTCCTGTCTTTATCTGCTTTCATTTTCATTGGAACAGGGTAACCGTTCACATTCACAACCTAAACATCAACCTAAGCCAAGGCTTTTTACTCCTTTCAGTAACTTCTTTGACTGGAAACCTCAGTTTCATGTGATTACTGAACACGGATTTGTGCTGCTAAACTTTTCACTCCATACTAAAAATACTGTAGACACAGTTATGGTGCTGCATACTACAGAGCATTGAAAACAGGAAAAAAGGCCTGAAAAATACCTTTAAGGCAGTTATTAAAACATCTTATATAATGAAATTATTGTGGGAGCACAGTGTTTCCTACAGATGAAAGGACCAACTGCAGCCTTAACTCGGTACCATCAGTAATTGATGTTTTTGCTCCATGAGGCACACACAGAGCAGATTTAATTGCATACACACTTTAACAGCAGCTAAAACAAAGGCAGACTAATTCTGCAGCATTTAATGCAAGACAATACATCAATTTAGGTGGCAATGAAACCCCAAAGAAGGGATCCATTTTTCAAATCATATTAAGACTGATAAGACACAACAAGAGAAGATTATCATTTGTCAGATTATCCTTTTTAAGTGCTTTACAATAAAGCAATCAGTAATAACCCACCTCCCATTCAATTGGAATTATTTCCTACAACAACTTCAAAGAAACTAACTGCACTGATATTAACAAGCTCATTTTACTAACAGAGCTTGAAACATCACTAAACAAATCCCATTTCCACAGACTGCTTGTGTGGATACAGCAGAAAACCCACTCCATGTGTACTATAAAAAAAATCTATCACAAAATAATTCTGATACTGTAACAGTGATTTTATTGCTGGCCTGCAGATAGCACATATTCAAAGTATGGATCTTGAACAGCAAAGGTTTAAAGTTCTTTTTAGCAGCTGATTTTACCCTTCACAGTAGCACAGCACTCAAGAGATCAATCAGGGTCTCGCACTGCCTTTATGTGAAGTCCTACAAAGAGACCAATCTTCTTCCAGAGTTCCTCCTGTTCTTCTGAGCCACTTGATCACTCTCCACATTGGCATAAGCACATGCAGAGTTCTGAGAATCACATCAGGGTTCAATTCAGCCAAAAAATAATCCAGTGAAAACCCACAATTTTACCAAATTTTCAGCTGGATCAGCTTCCCCAACAAGTTCACTGTCCTCTTAGGTGAACACCCATGCCAGCAGAGTGGGAAGGTGTGCCTCTTTAAGGAGAAATGCTGCCGAATACGCAGCTGTGGCCTAAATAGGCAAGTCAGGGAGAACAGAAAGAAGGCGGGGAAAAAACCCAGACAGTACAGCTTGGAACACCCAGCTTTTAAATCTTCCTTCAGCTCTGCATCCACTGGGAGCTTTAGTCTTCTTTTTAGCTCTTCAAAAATACATTCTGTGAAGCTACAGCTACCACAGAACCCCATTCCTACAGTAGAAATATCCAAACAAGAAGCATTTAGGTAGCACCTATAAAATGAAAAGCTAAGAACTTTCACAAAGCTGATCCAGAGCTGTAATCCATCTGGACTGCTGCTGATAGCCTAGCTTGCACTCGTGTGCGCTGTTGAGTCTGATGGCTTGATCATTCTAGCAGTGCATTTCCAACACAAAAGCCCCTTTTAGAACTAGTTTTTAATTTAAGACAGAGATTCCAAGAACAGCAATGCCTCACAGAAGGGACAGAAAAATCCCTGACAAGCTGAAGTGCCCCTGCTTCCAAGCAAGAAAGAGGACTGAATTACTTCTGGGGAGCTGAACAGCCACTGCCTATTTATCTGTCTGCTAAACGCTCTTTGTTTTGGGGGACTGCACACTTTAAATACGCACTCTAGTCCATCCAGAGCAGCAGCTCCTAGAACACAGTAGCCTATTTCTCTCTCTAGATACAGACATTCTCTGAACAGCTGAAGAGCTCAAATACAGAAGCAGACTTAGGAATACTGAACAGGACTAAAACCTTGGGTCTTTTTTTCCCATCTACAGCATATTTCAAACTACCTCTTAAACCTATTACTAGGCCTTGCTCTTTGTAAATGATGTTACCTCATGAGCATAGAGAACATAACCACAGTCCTCAAAAGCCCAGATTAGCTTCCCTCCCACAACTATATCCCAATCTTTCCTCACCAATATTATTGCAACCTCACTGTCACTCTTATTCTCTGAGAGTTTTTTCTCCTCTCCAATTCCATCAATCCTCATTAAAAAAAAAAAAAAACACCAAAAAAAAAAACCAAAAACAAAACCAAAAAACCCCAAACCAAAACAACCAAAAAACCCCAGACTGTGGCACACAACTTTTTTATAGCCATCCTTATTCCTGCCTTCACTTCTCTTTACTCAGAAATAACACTTTTCATGCATTCAAGACAAACTACCATTGATGAAGCAACATCAGTCCCCATTGCTGCTCTGCAATTCTGAAACTTGTCAAAAATAAGTATCAAACTACATTTGACAGACATAACACACTTAGAACCAAACACAGAAAACATTCCCGAACCAGGGAAATGTCCAATTTTGTTTCAAACTTTTACGACACACAAGCTGGGGACAGAATTTTATCTGTTCATCATTTTCAGTCTAAAACAGACACAGCCATGTTTGGCTCTAAGAGGTGACATGAAGCAAATCACAGGTAATTAACAAAGCATCGCAGAATGGTTAAGCATTAAGTATTAAGCAGAAATAAAGTCAGTAATTAGCAACCACAGCAGATATTCAGATGCTTCTTTCAGAGACAATTTGGGCATGAAACAGTTAAACAACTTGTCCAAGATGAGCAGTAATCACTCCGGGTTAAAGCTTAGGACATAAGTTCCTGGCTCCCAGCCTTGGACCTGGACTATCAGACTTTTACATATCTTTGAATTACACCTGAAAGAACATTGAGATAGAGACACTTGACTCTTCTTCTGCTGAGCACTTAAACAAATTGGCTAATTTTGTTCTGAAGTACAAACTCACTCAATTAAGCAAGTGTGTAGTTTTCAGAGGCAGTTTAAACTCACAACTCTTAACTGCTCCCAACTGCAGTTGCTATTATGCCACATTCTGAAGAACAGCAAAAGAGTATAACCAACAAAACTGCTGCTGAAAATCTTTGTAATCCTTTTCTATAAGCATTCCCATAAAGGAAACTTCCACTAAGAAAACACCGGAGTATTTCTGAACAAATAAGTCTCACTTGTACCAAAACTATGATGGCACAAAAGAAAGAAATCTGTGTATTACAGACACTTTTGATAACTTGATCACTGAACTTATCACAAACAAGCACTCTGTATTCTCCACCCCAGAAGACCTGTCTATGAAACTATGAAAACATGAAACTAAGTAGGGAGGAGAGCTATTTCAGAAAGAGAGGAAGCACAAACTACAACAACCTTTGCCCTCATACAACAGACTGATAAATCACCAGAAGGCAAACTTCTGCCATCAATTAAAATTAAGGTCCCGATTTATAATGTAGCTGACACTGAGATTTCAGTTTATAAACTGATTTTTGTGCTTAACTGTGATCTGACATGGCCAGGCCACAATTTACAAGCAAGGATAAATTCCATACATACCAAAGGAAGAGATACTTCTGCTCCTCACATTCACATTTTCAGTGGAAAAGCTTTGCCACAGCAGTCACCTAGGCAGGCCCCACATACAAGTTCAGTGCCATCTTTCCCCAGGCTTTAGTGACACAATTTCCCTCCCTTCCCCTTACATGTCACTTCCATCCATCACAGAGCTTGGAAAGCCAGAAAATTAAAAATAATAACTCTCTGTGTATCAGAGTTCATGTTTCAGCCACCAAAGCCACCAAATATCGACTTTGTAACAACCAGCTAGCCTAGTCCAAGTATCTAAAGAATTATAGGTTATACATGTGATGGGAAGGCTGGAGGTCACATCTAACCTTAAATATACTGGAAGCTACATAATAGCACTCTTGACAGGCTTTTTAAAGTTGTTACAACTGTTACTGTATAAAAAGCGTTACTGTCCAAAATGTTATTCTCCATGGGCCTGTTTTATAGACAAAAACACTGTAGGGAGACCACTGGGTTTGTATCCCATTGATTAATGCAATTAAATGATGTAGTTTTCCCGGTTATCACTGCTTTAGCTTAGTTCAAGACAGCTTTCCAATGTAAATATTGCAACACTAAGTTACCAACAGGAGGAAAACAGAAAGTAAAACTCCCAATTCTTTCACATTTGTTTTCAGTGAAATTTCAGCATTCCACAATAAACTGCTATTTGGATTTTGAGCTCTGCAGCCATTCAAAAATCAGATCTTCACAGCCTTGTACTCCTGTACACAAATTGGTACTGTGCTCACCACAGGCATGACTGGAGTCCAGACCTGTTCTCTGGCAGACCAGAGTGGTTAAAGAGTCATTAAAGCTTGAGACAGTAGGAATTCCTTGAGCACCTTGGGCCTGCTCCAAGAAAGCAGAAGGAAAGGCAGGGAATAAAAAAGGTCCTCAGACTGCAGTTGGACCCACTGTCAATTTGTCACTGGGTATTCCAAAAGACCAGAAGTTGCTGCTCCAGTTGGTGCAAGAGCCACACAAGGCTTCATGTCACTTCTGTGAACCTTAAAGCCAGAAATATTGCTAGGAAATGGAAAAATGCAACCATCCTGATACATAACGCTTCCAACAGAATTACAGCAAGACACTATGATGTATAACAAGAAATCAATACAAACAACCGCTTTCACCAACTTCCAGTACAGACTGTGGGAGCCAAACACATGGGAATAGGAGACAATTTCAGCTCAACACACTAATTACAACCAAGCCATAACATCAATAATATTTGGGATCTCTCCCTATATCAGTTTCACACCATCTTGCAGTACAATACACTTTGGACCTCAAGACTCATTCTAAGTCAGGTATAGCTGACAATGAAAGAAAATTTATTTTCACTCTTTGGGTCACAGAATCAGAAGGCTACACTGTCTATAAAACAAAAAATGGAGATTCTTACAATGTTTTAGAAACCAAGCTGCCTGGTTTGCTGAAACTGAAGCAATTCCCTCAAAGGCTTCCCAGAAGTCCAGCCCAGGATTCCAGCAATGCTCAGTGCAGCTCCCAGCCTGGCAGGAGGCACAAGGCTGGCAAGGCACCTTTCATAACACTAAGTGCAACACTTAAAACAGCTCAGTCTGTTCTTCCTTCCTATTTCCTCGCTTCTGCATTTCCAGATCTCTGTAAAGAATACTTTTCTATACCTATATATAAGTTCATTACTACTAGAAACATATCAATGTCTATTTTAATGAAGAATTATTTGCAAGCACCACGACTTCACCACAACCACAACTTCTTCAATACTTGTATTTATTAAGAATTTAGTATGATACATAAATAAAACAAAGGTTACAGAATTTTAAATCTGTCAGGGAAAAAATTATACTGCATTTAACAGCACTTTTGAGTTCAAGCTTTAAAATCTACTTCCTGAAGAATTTAAAAATAAACTTGAAACTGTTACAACTTTCTTATTTCCAAAAAACATATTTCAGCTTGCAAACAACAGAAGCCTCAGTGCATCTTTTGCCACACGCTGCAGCTAATAAATAAAAACAACTCAGTTATGTTTATACCGATCTTTTCTTTTGGCCTGTGGAAGCTAATCTGAACCACATGTCAAGCAGAGAAATAATGGAAACTGTAGTTACTGCTTTTCTAAATATAACATTAATCTCACTTGTATGTCAGAGCATTCAAGATATGCAAGAAAAAGAAAAAAACCCAGGAATTACATAAGCGACAAGGCCAACTACTTGCAAAAGAAAACTTTTAACTCATGATCTTAAAAGCTGCTTTGTGCAAACAGGACTTTATGGCCAAAGAAATCCAGAAGTCAGGGGACCTTTCCTCGAGAATGATCACAGAACAGATTCTGCTATCCAGCACAGAAAAAAGCACCATTCCTCCAATGATCTGAAATCCAAGGGAAAAAACCCCCAAACAATACAGTTTTTGCAGTGAAATTCAGAGGCAGCCATCTTAGTGTAACATGACACTTGTCATTGGCAACTTGGAAAAGTTTCAAGACAATTTCCAGCATTATTTCAAACCCAAACCTGCTCCTTATGTACTAAGTAGGCATGCACAAATATTCAGATTTCTTCAGCCTCTTGTTAATAGGAACTGGAAAGGTTAGGACAATTACTTTATACAGTACTTAGATCTTTTGCAGATTAAGAAAATACACAAGTCAAAAGCCAAAAAAATCAGAAAAATTTTAACAATCTTAGAAAACAATTCCAGAAAAAATAAGTTAGGAAGCCTGAACGTTTTTACAAGAGTGCTGAATGGTACTTTCAAACCACAGTTTAAACCTGAATCTGGATATGGGAATGCACATGAAGTGTCCATTTGCTTTGCTCAATGAGCACTCAGCAGCACTGGGATATTTCACTAACTGCATCCACATCTCTCTACCTAAGGAATGGCTAAAAAGTTAGAAAACAATAAAAAATATTACTCTTACCTTCTGCTACATCATCATCTACAGCGCCTTTCACCTGAGAAAAACACCACTGAATGTCATTTCCTCCTCCAGCTCCTAAAAAATGAAAACAATTCAATAAAAACGAGCCCCCCCCAAGAGCAGCAGCACAAGCACACAATGGTTCCAGATTGCACATTTCAGAGCCTGTGCACGCCCACTTCCTCAGCAGTGCTGAGGCACAATCACACACCACCCTCCCCACCTTTTTCCTTTGGATATTGTTTTTGTCAGCCTTCAATGCAGCGTTTGTCAAAAACAGGGAAGCACAAGCAGTGTAAAAGCTTCACTCACTCAAACTCGCTGGACTAAGCACCATTAACTGCGAATTTAAAATTCAAGTGCAGGAACGGCTGTGGACGAAGCTTTTTCCTACTTGAGCAGTCAAAACCCCCCAAACAAACACACACACACAGCTTAACTATAAACTATCAGAGCTGTGCTTTTTTAGAAAATTTCAATCTCCCATCCAATACAAACCAAGCACACAATTCATTTCCTCCTTTCATAAACCCACTGCACCGACCCTATGCACTCAAGGCTAAAGAAAAATAATTTTACCACAATTTTAGAGTCTCTTCGCAGAAGTAATGAAAGCAATTATCAGCCTAAAAAAAAGGAAAAAGCAGCAAATCCGAGCAGAAAAGCAAACAAGCAATCGAAGGGGACAAGTTCTACTACCATAGAAAACGGATCGGAGAGAGAACTTCAGGAACATTACTGCCTCGGCTGAAGGCAGTGATTCATTTGAACCGTGCCACAAAAACACACACCAAAAATCACCACCCATTTCTTTTGCATTTCATTCTGAGCAAATCACTGCAGGGCTGAGGACATACAGGAAGAGCCAGAAATGGGCTTGCCTTGGTTGGCTTTTTCTTTTTTTTTTCGTTTCCCAAAAGCCACTGTCAAAATGGAACTTTTCCTCCACACAACTCAAACCGGCTGAGCAACAGATGGCATTTACACATTAATCCCGAGCTCTGGTAGGGCTTTGGAGATAACAAAGAATACAGGAGGAGACTCTTCCCAAGTTAAGGGGGGCAAAAAACTCAAAGAGAAGGAAGCCTGAAAATAATCTTTCCAGAAAAGATGAAGCACCTCTGAATGAGAAGTCCTGGAATAAAGTACAGTTTGCATTTTTTGCTTGCTTGCTTTAAATTCTTCCCTGAAAGATTACAGACATCCAAGCTGCATAACCTGAGGAGGTGAAGGCAAGCAACAGAACCCATTTATGCAAGGGATGGCAAAATGCTTTCCCTCCCCCCATCATTCCCCCAAAATCCTACAACCTATTTTCTTCTCTTCAACTTCTTCATTTGTCATTTAGCAGCTAGCACCATAGCAGCACTTAAAGGGAACAGCTTGGAGAGAATCACTGCTCCTGCTACTTCGAGCTAAAGTCCTCTTTTCCATACAATTTACTTGAACCAAGTTGGCACTTTTTCCCCCCATGACTAAAACGGCAAGAGGAGGGTGGAGCATATGCATATGGTGTAGGGGGGAAAGGCAAAGCACATGCCTCACAAAGCCTCCCATGCTTTGCTCCTCCACATGCAAAGCACTGAAAAGACAATTCATGTGCAGAGGAGGGGGATGAATAAATTTCCAAATGAAGAAATTGCAAGGAAAAGTAAGAGGGAAGAGATCCGTTCTGCACACACATTCCCAAGCCTACCAACAGCACTTCGGGATGTGAAATTGGGAGTAAGCAGTGGAAGGAATGGGAAAGAAAACACAGCGAAACCTGTGCTATTTAATTACGCCCTGTGCCAATTTCACTGGCATTTGCAGATGCTCAGAGGCTGCTCCCTACAGAAGGATGCGACTGCAATCTGAACACCGCCTGCACCTGGAACCTCTCCGTGCACGGCAGCGCTTCTGAGAAATAACTACAAGCACCGACCCTAAAGCCTCAAGGGGGAAACTCTTTACCAGAGCGTGTAGTGACAGGACAAGGGGGAATGGGTTCAAACTGAAAGAGTAGGTTGAGCTGGGCTATTGCGAAGTAATTCTTCTCTCTGAGGGTGGGGAGGCCCTGGCACAGGTTACCCAGAGCAGCTGTGGCTGTCCCTGGATCCCTGGAATTGTCTAAGGCCAGGCTGGGCGAGGCTTAGAGCAACCTGGGATAGGTGTCCCTGCCCATACCAGGGTGTGGAACTGGATAGGTTTTAAGGTCCCTTCCCACCCAAATCATTCTATGATTCTACGAAAAGGCAGCAGACCCACCCTGCCTGCAAGCTCCTCAACTCCAAAACACAACACTTCCCTCTCCACCTTGCTTCTTCCATGTTTTTTTTTTTTTTGTTGTTTTTTTTTGTTTTTGTTTTTTTTTTTTTTCTTTTCCCCGAGAACGGAGGGAGGGAGGGGTGGGTGGGAGCAAAGCACGAATTCCCACAAGAAAATATTAAAAAAAACACACCACAAACAGCAAGGCGCAAGCGAGTCGGAATAGCAGAGGCGGCCGGGAGCACGGGAGGCAGCGGGGAGAGCCCCCCCAGCCATGCTGGGGCAGGGGGCCAGGCTGCCCTTACCTGCCATGTTGTGCTGGCGATAGCGGCCGCGGCGGGTCGGGCGGAGCGGGCGGCGCGGGCGGGGCGGGTGGCGCGGGGCGGGCGGCGGCGGCGGGCGGCGATGGCGGCGGATGGAGGAGGCGGCGGCGGCGCGGCCGCGGCGGGGCTGGGGCGGCCCCGCTCCGGCCCCCCCGGCGGTGAGCGTCCAAAATGGCGCCGGCAGAGCTGGGGGTGACGTCAGCGTGGGGCGGGAGCGAGCCGCCCTCAGGAGGGCGGGCGGCGCCATCATGTCCGTGCCTAGCTTCGGTAAGCCCTCGTGGCGAGGGTGCTGTTCCTCAGCTGGGCATCGATCGGCCGCCCTCAGCCCAGCTTCACTCGCCCTCTTGGTGGGGCTGCCGCCCTTCAGCGCGGCATCAATCACCCCCATGGCGAGGCTGTGTCCCTCATGGCGGGGCTACCGACCCTCGCTCAGCTCGGCCCCTGCACGCCTTCATGGAGGGGTTGCCGCCCCTCATCCTGGCATCGATCGGCCGCCTTCATGGAGGGGCTCCGTCCCTCGTGGCGGGACTGCCGCCCCTCAGCTCGGCCCCTGCCCGCTCTTATGGAGGGGCTACCGCCCCTCGGCCCGCCATCGCCCGCTCTTAGCCCCTCTACGCTGCGGTGTCCGCCACCCACTGCCCCTCGGACTCCCCTGCAGGAAGAGCTTCTTTCCGTGACCCCTCTCCCGCAGGCTCGCCCTGCATGAAGTCGAATATCCCGAGTTGGGAGGGACACACCAGGATCATCGATCCAGCTCCTGGCCCTGCACAGATACCACAAAATCCCACTCTCCGCGTCCCTGGGAGCGTTGTTCAAACGCTCCTGGAGCTCTGGCAGCCTTGGGGCCGTGCCCATTCCCTGGGTACCTGTTCAGTAGCCCACCGCCCTCTGGGGGAAGAACATTTCCCTGATAATCCCTTCGTGTCTCTCAGAGCATCTCCCTTTCACCTGTCCTTTGATTTTGGGGGTTTTCCCCCCCTCTTCCCTTTGCTCCCTTCTGCCATTTTTCCATGCAGCAGCCACACATAACCTGTTTGCTTGCACATTTTCCACCCCCTTGGATGCTATCCACAACGTCCAGGGCTCAGTCTCTGATTTCACTCCGTTCTCATTGCTATTCCCTGCATACACCAGCCATGCTCCTGAGCCATTTTTAGCCTCCATCCACCTTTCACACTGACAGCCAGCAAGATCCACAAAGAAAGGCTTTCAGCCGAGCCCAGCTTGGCTCAGCTCCTGCTGGCTTGGGAAGGATGGAGGCTCCTTTTTAGCTTGCTGGGTCCCAGTTACAGTCTCATCTGTAGTTAACTACAGGACTGGGATAATTAATTCAGTACAATCTTTTTAAGATCTTGTGAAAGTCATCAGTTTCCCTTAAAAAATGTTTGTGCAAACATTTTCTTCTGGGGCTGGGTAGATCTTGCTAATCCAGATTTCACTTGGAGATTCATAAGCTCATCCTGCAAACCCAGCACTGCCACAAACTTGAAATGTGACTTGGAACAAGCTTCCAAAACCATCCCATACCGTGATTTCTGCATTTCCATCTCTAAACACCTAGGAGGATGCTTTTATAAATGAAAAGGCCATTGAATTGCTTGTCAAGTCCAGCATGAAACAGAGCTGTGGGAACTAAATACCACTAATGAACACAAAAAGACAGGCTACCACCAGAAACCCACAACTGGCCCAAATTACAAGTTATTTTGGAATTCAGATTTGTCTCTGCATGCCTGATAAAAAAATTGTGCAGGCAAATTCTTTCCAAGAACGGTAACATTTGAAAGAACATTCAGCATATATGGGATATTCCAAAGAATTGCAACTTACCCAAGTTTGGAAATCTCTGTAACCAAGTGTTTTGCTTAGGTTGTTTTGAGAGCAACCCAAAACCCTAAAACCAAAAACACTGCAAGTTTGGAAACAATTACAACGAAGACAAACTCCCTGGTCCCAAACATCCCAGTCCACATTTCCCAGAGCTCAAGAGCAAATTCACTCAATTCTACAAATTTGTGGCCATGTTTACTTGATACCAAATTCAGCATGAAAGCTGGCATTCCTCTCTTTTCAGAATTCCTTAAATTCTGAATTTAATTAGTAAATTAAATAAATTCTTTAAACATATACTTTTCATCCTAAGCAGAACTGTCCTGCAACTGTTTAGCAGGAAAATTTGCAAATCTAGTCCAATTCATCCATTGTCTTCCATATAATTACTGCAGAATTTGTCCTCATAGCAGAATAAGCATTAGTTCAAGAACTTTTGTTGCAAAAAAAAAAAATTAAATAAGGCAAGGAGACTTGCAATTAGCTCTGTAATAGAAATTAATGAAGCCTTAGTACAAAGCTTATAATTAAAATAAAATTTCTCTTAGAAAATATTTAATATCATGGTGCTAGGAGGATCGATTGTAACTCAAACATTTCAGGTTTTTGTTGTGAACCAACAGACAATAATGGAGCATAACAAATAAATAACATTAAATTACAGCCACAGCAATTAGTGAGACATCTTGGGAACCACAACCTTTGCCTGGGTGTTCACTTGCTTGGTAGTTCAGAGCGTTCACACTATGAATGGTTGGTGCAAATTAGGCAGAGTGTGTTCCATAGCCCTGATTCAAAGTTTGTGAGCACATACTTGGATTTTTCTGGAGCTTGAGCTTTTGTTGAGGTGCTCTGGGGAGATTGTAACTGTATGGTTTTAAATTTATACACAGCCACCAACAGCATAAAGCTTTAATGAGCATTTATCTACTCCGATCATGCTTTAATGACTAATTCTTACTCTACACACAAACTCCTTCAGCTGAGCCTGAAGAAGACCTTTGGGAAGTGGGAGGAACTTACAGGAACAAGCATTTCTGGATCTATTTGCTGTGATATTTGTCAGAAAACTACATAAAGAGTGGTCAGTTCACAGCAGCCTAGACCAGGAGGTGTGGAAGTTAGAACAACCTAAAAATCAAAGTGTAACACGTGATCAGCAACCAATAAAAATACATAATAATGTAAAATGACTGATCAAACAACTGAGGCTCCAAAGAAGAGCACTATCAGCAACTCATTTTGTATTTGCTTTAGTTTTCCAGTAATCTGACCTGTTAGGCAAGACTATAATGAATTACAACAATTCAGTTTAAAAATAAAGGGAGCAATTATCACCAGAATTATCATTGGAATTTAGTAATAGCTGAGCCATCTGAGGCCATATGCAGGTTAACATCAAGGCAGTGTAATTCCCTACTCTCTTTACTTCATTCTGTTCAGCTTCAAGTGTCTCACTGAGAGGTTTCCATTGTTTTTTTTGCAGAGCATTTCAGAGGATAAGAGCCTTAACTCCTAGAAAATGTTTACTAATGTTCACCCCCCATTTCCCCCTCTTAATTTCACATAAACAGCTGTTATCAAACCAGTGCTGAGTCACATCTTGGTGTTGCTGCAGGAAAGCTGAACAAAAAGTCAGGCAGACCCTGGTTCTGCAATGAGTCTCAGGGAAAATTAACCTGTGGGACATGTCTCAGCCCATCCACTCTCCACCTCTTACATTAACCTGGCTCAGGCAGCTGGGTCCCTACTGCTGTTTGTGGTGCCAGCTGCCAGTCCAGGGCCTCTTCTATGGGCATTTAATTTGCTTTTTCTGGCTTTACTCGACCCGATTTCACCTTAACCATCTGCAAACCCTCAACTGCCAGCAGCCACAATTTTTTGGCTAAAACCAAAGTGTAAACAAAGGTTTAAGCATTTCCAGTTCCTGCCACACTGTGTCCTAAACCTGAACACCATAAAGATATTTCTTGTGCTCTATATCACTGGGGCACTTCCAAAGTCACTGGGTTTTCTTTTTGGAAAGGGAAATGTTGAAATTAAAGTTTCTTACATGACTGAACATCTGTACTGTTGGGGAAATCATGGCATGCTTTGGGATGGAGGGGACCTTAATGACCATCTACGTCCATCCCCTGGGCATAAAATATAATCTGATCAGTTACTGGGCAGTTTAGCTTAAATCTTATCAATGATAAAAAGTAGAAGAGGATAATACATATCTTTCAGTTCGCTTTGCAGCTGCCAGGAATTTTTTAGAGACGCAGTTCCCAGAAAACCCAACCTAACAACCATCCAATGGTTCTGGAATTGAGTGCCCCAAACTACTCCTCAGTGAGCAAACCTCTGCCATGGAAACTCACTAATTCTGGTAAGAAGCAGTTTGTGTCATCCCAAAACTGTAAAGTTCATTGGATTAAAGCCCTGCTATTATAAGAGGAACACTCAGCATTTTTCCCATAAATTATTAAGACTTTTATTCTTAACTTTAACCTGATACAAGCAAACAGAAGAGCTAATTAGACTTGGAAAAACAATTCATGTGTTCATTACAATAGTAGTTTGCAAGACAGGTTTAAAACAAGTTTCAAATTTGATCTGTTTAGAGCAGGGCTAAGACACTGTTACTGAAACTACAATTTGCAACACATTAATTGATTTTTAAGCACATTTTTTAGAAGATTTATGCCCCAAATTTTATTTTAAAACAAATGTAAAAATACAGATAAAGATAAAAGGGAAATGAAGCTTCTTGAAAAAAAGGGAAGAAGTGTTAGAGGTAGTCAGGAAGCACCTGTCTGGAGGGAAGAAAACAAGTATTTTTCAACTTGGAGGGCTTGTTAGTGATGGCAGGAGTGTCCCAGTATTTTGGGGTTAAAAATTAGGAGAAGAGGGGTAAAATGAGGTTTATAGAAAAATTTCATTATTATTTCTGTGTATTTTAGCATTGGATTTTTTGTTTGTTTTGTTTTTGTGTTTTGGGTTTTTTTTTACAAACTGTAGTTAGTTCTATGAAAACATGAGCCTAACCAAAAAACAAGAGAACTGATATGGGATGCTAATAATCCTATTGAAACTAAGAGGGGAGCCATAGGAGAAGAGAAGAAGTTCACATGGCATAGGTTTAACCTTCCCTAAAAAGAAGTAGCTACAATTAAATGTTTGGTTCAGGACAACCTGGCACTTTGAGGCTTCCAACTCAGGATAATTTGGACATAACTTGGAATTCTGAAAGCTAAAACAGTAGGAAAACAATATCATCAATGAAACAAAATGAGAACAGTCATCCCAAACTACACACCATGAAGACAACACAAGGCCCTCACAAAGTGGTTTTATACTAACAAAAGTGATTAAATACTGAACTACATTGCCAGAAAATACCTACAGCACTCTTAAGAGCAGATTCCCTTCTTGGGAACAGGCTAAGTAGAGTTTCTCCCTGCTTAAGGGTAAAGGATGCTGCTTTAGTCCTTTCCAGCCCAAATTTCACCTCCCAACAGAGAAACAGATGCTGCAGTTAAGAACACAGGTTCTTTGTGCCAGTGACAAAATCAAGTTATATATATCCATACTCAGAGAATACTTTTAAAACTATTAAATTCTCCTCCTATCCAGTCTTTAGAAAGGGGATAATTAACATTTCTTGACTCTTTGAGTATGTTTAGATCAATGAAAGAATGTAACAGAAATAAAAACAATGAGAAGAAAAGGTTACCTTGGGGGGAAACCCCACCCCTTGATGCACAGCCCTATCAGATAGCATGGTGCATTGCTCAGGAGCGCAGATAACTCTGAGATGAGAGGAGCCTCAGTCATCCCCACCACCTTTAGGAGGCACTTTACAGGAAGGACAGGAGCTAGGCTACACAACACCAAAAGCCTTGAGGAGTTTTCATTCAGGGTTGGGTTATTTTTGATTTTTAAGCCTTCAAACTCTCATGCCCTATACACAGAAATTTTTCTTCTTTTGGGTGAAGGATTGGAGGGTTGTTGAGGGAAAAGAAGTATTAATTTTACCTTACTAATAAACCTAGGTGATCTAAATAAGTGAAAGAAAAACATCGGAGACTTTTATGAAACATTTTTGCTTAACAAAAGCAGGAAGCTGAAAAGCAAGCATGTTAAAAACACTGCTGTCCATAGGATTTCCCTGTTATTTTTAACAGTGAGCTTTAACATCTTCTCTTTTAGATTCTTACTAAGGCAAGGTCCTTCTACGCATTTGCCACGTCTCGTCCCAACTTCACAAGAGCAGATCCCTTGCTAGCCCCAGCTAGCTCCACGAGGTGATAAGACAGCAAGAGGCACTCCCTGCTGAAACCAGCTGGGCTTTAGAGAGTGCCTTCGTGGGTCCCTGCTGATCCCACCGGCAAGGAAGGAGGCGACACTCTTCTGGGGGTAGGGCCAAGATTTAGGAGGAGAGCCCCAAAACCCAACAGCAGGCCAAGAGGTCCCAGAAGAGCGTGAGCTCTGGGCCTCGAGCAGGCCCTGATATAGGGTGGGCGGGGAAACCCGATCAGCCAAAGGGAGAAGACATGGGAGTGGCCCTCCGAGGGAAGGACAGCCGAGGTATCCACTTAGGAGGCAGGAGGGGAGGGACCCCACGCCATCGTCCAGTCACCCAGCGACCCCCGCAGAAGCTTCCAGACAGAGGGGGAGGATGGACAAGTCACCTGGGAGGGCTCAGGGGCATGAGTCAGGGTTTTTGGGATTGATGGACACACAGGTGCTGATGGGAAAACCTGGGATGAACCAAAAAGGCACAAGGAGGGGAGAGAGGGATAAACCATTTTGAACATACATACAGTGGAACCTAAAAACACAACTCCACACAACAAGCAATTATTCTTCAGTAGGAACTCAGAAAAATTACATGTGTGCAGGTGTATTTCAAAAGGATGATGTAACTACAAGTCCTAGCTCAGGCCCTGTAGTTATCTTGTATGTATCACTGAAGCTGTTGTTACTAAAACACACCTAAAAAGCCGACTGATCTAAAAGGAGCAGGATCAGCTCCTTGGAATCATGTTTTTGCACTTTGAAGAAGCCTGTAATTTTAGTATCATTTTCAGTTAAAAGTTAATTGGTAGCTCTGAGTGGTGCTACAAGGTAGTATGAACTTATCACATCAAAGATCCCACTTTGCCAGAAGAAATGCTCCTTAAAAATCCTGGATTGTGGGGAATGATGATTAAATATATAATTTGGACTAAAATGTCACCTTAGGCTTTGAGCTGAGGCATTCTCACTCTTGATCCCAGGCTACAGACAATTTCAATCAGCTTGTTGTTACCAAATTCCCATGGTATTTGAAGGGTGTGAATGCATGATATCCTAAGCCCTGGAATCACAGAAAGGCATGAGAAATTTTCAGATGATATTTTTCCAGGAGCTTTTAGCTCTTGATCCCAGGAAATATGAAAATGTGATTAAAAAAAAAAAAAAAAAGGAAAGCAAAAGTATTATCTCTTTAAAACTCTGTTGATAGTAACTTACTCTAAGTAGTAACACTATCACTCTACTGTTGCTTAAGTCATGTGTACAAAAAATGACATGTGCAGGTAACTACTATGATTAGTCATACATTAACTTACTCCTTGGTTTAGGAATTCATTTACCTTTTGGTTTCATTTTTCATTAACAAGAGCACCATATTTTGAGGGTATTTCTAAAGTGTTTCAAACTTATTTAAGCAAACAAGTATATAAATCAAAATTCAAGTATTTGCAGTTGAAACATTTGTTCTGAAATGTTCTTTTCTTTCTTTGCTTTGTCCCACAGTTCTTCTGGTACCAGATTTGCAAGGACCTGAAGGTAATGCCAGGAATGAACTGAGAAGGGAAGGAAGGGAGGCCGAAATAGCAGAATTAATTGTTCCATTCACATGGCTTTTCTGCTTGGGAATAAGTTCACATTGTAAACAGGAGAGAGGTGTGGTTTGCAGATAGGACAGGAAATCCTTAGTTCTAATCCTTGCTGTGTTGTTGGTTCCCTTGGAGACCTTCAGCAAATGCGTTCTGTCCCTGGGTTTTTAATTGGAAATAAACTGGGGATGGCCCTTAACTAGCTCAGAGGAGTAGCCTTTCACTTTCACAAACATTCATAATGTGTTTGAAAACAGCTCATGGCACTCAGGCTTGAAATCAACTCATCTCCTGCTCTGAGGGTAACTCCTTACCCTGTCTGCTCTGAGGACCAGGGACTTTTGGGGCTGGAGTCACCAGAGCACACATGGGGCTGTGTTTCTCTCACTCGTTCCGGTGCAAAGCAGATGGTTCACTGGGGACAGAAGGAAATATGACTTCCTATTGTCTGGTGTGATTTTCTCTGTCATCCTCTGGGCCTAGTGCAATCACATTTCTTACCTTTTTCACCTTGGATTGCACACCTGTGACTGAGGGTATGTTAGGGGGAGACTCCACTGAGGAAAGTGCCTTTGAAGGAGGGTCTGTTTCTGACCCTCCTCAGAAGCCTCAGCTCTGGCTGTTGAGTGGTGTGGCAGTGCCCTGTCCCCTGGGGCCCCACACCCTAGAGGCAGCTGCCTGGCAAGAGTTCAGCCATGTCTGATGGGAAGGGTGCTGGAACCAGCAGAGGACAGTGCTGGGATCCTGCAGAAGCAAAGAGCCTGGAGGTGTGACAGCCCTGCAGGGAGTCAGGACAGAGATTCTCTTTTTTTTTTTTTTTTTGGTGCAGATTCTCTGTATTGAGGTAAATGATGGTGTAAATGATGAATCAGACTTACAGGCTTCTCATCGTGCTTTGATTAGGGAGAACTTTAGTGACAGAGTGTGCTAATAGTAGCATGAAAAGGATGAAGTCCAGACTCCTGGAAAGTGTCCATACCTCAAGTTCCTCACTTTTGTTTCTCTCTCACTGCTTACAGACACAATTTCAGAGCTGCTGAGCACACACAGCTTGTGCTAGTCCAGAGGAGTAATGGAAAAATCTCTAGAACTGAGTGACAATTTTCTTCCATCACATAATTAGAGGAGGAAAACTTGCTAAAGAGTTGTCTGTTACTTACCAAATCTTGTTGGCTTTTCAATTGAGTGCAAACATTTTGAATTATCAAAACTTCTAAACTGTTGCTGAAATTGAGGCAACTTTCTCAGTGCTTGTTTGTGACTACTGGTATTTAAAAAGGCATTTCATCCTTGCCCTGAAAAGCTTTAGTAACTAGGCTAAATCTGAAAGACAGTGTTGAGAGCCTAAAGAAACTTGGTTTTGATTTGCTTATCATTTGTCCTGAGCCTGGTATGATATCCTGAATTTAGCCATGAAGTTTTACACGTGTAGAACCCTATTCTTTTTTATTGCTGAGCTATAAGAATTGTAGAATCAAAGATTCATAGAATAGTCTGGGTTGGAAGGGACTTTAAAGACCATCCTGTGCCATCCCCTGCTATGGGCAGGGAAAACTTCCACTATCCCAGGTTGCTCCGAGCCCCATCCAACATGGCACTGGACACTTCCAGGGATGGGGCAGCCACAGCTACTCTGGGCAACCTTTGCCAGGTCCTCACCACCCTCACAAGGAAGAGTTTCTTCCTAATATCCCATCTAACCCTTCCCTCTGGCAGTGGGAAGCCATTCCCCCTTCTCCTGTCACTCCAGGCCTTTGTAAATAGTCTCTCTCCATCTTATCAGTTGGCTCCTTCAGGTATTGGAAGGTGCAATTAGATCACCCTGAAGCTTCTCTCCTCCAGACTGGGCAATTCCAAGTCTCCAAGCCTTTTCTCCCAGCAGAGTGCTCCAACCCTCTGATCATCCTGGTGCCTCTTCTGGACTCTCTCCAACACCACCATGTCCTCCCTGTACTGGGACCCCAGGTCTGGAAGCAGTTCTGCAGGTGGAGTCTCACGAGAGCAGAGTATCCACCTGACTGTCCAAAAGCATCTTTCAGTGTTTGCATGATCTGTTCTTCCTATGCTTTTCCATTCCTTCTTATGTATTTTCTGTATATTCCTCTACTTCACTTTCTCCCCTTCAAAATCCAAACCTTTGTATGTCAAAGAAGCAAAGCCAGGACAAAAGTTCCAGCAAGCCCAGACATTTTCTTTTCATTTTGACTGCACTGTGCTAGTTCCTCTGCGGGGAAGGGCCAGTACATGCAGAAGACCAAGTAACTCCTGTGTAGTTTCCAAGATCAGAACTCTGAGCACTGAATTGTGTGCTCGTGCTTCAGACAATGTCATTCTCAACTTGGCAAATGGGAAGCTAATTATAAGAGACCAATGAAACACACAGTTATTTGTAATTAAGCCTGGCAATACATCACAACGGTACTGCCACAGCCAAGTGCTGCCATGAAGGAGGAAAAGGTGTCCCTTTCTTCAGGGAGAACTGCAATGTATCCATGATCTGCAGCAGAAGATGCAGCTCAAAAGAGCTGTGAAGGGAGAACCCCTGAGAAACAGGAAAAAGGGCAAGTTGTTTAATGTGATTCCTAGTTGGCCAAACCTAGATACTGTTTAAAAATTCTAAACAAGAGTAAGCCCTGAATTACTTTCTTTATTGACCTTCTCTCCTTTTCCTTTCTGTGGCTGTATCATCTCTGCACTTCACTACTGGGAATAGAATAAACTTTCCTTTGAGGTTCCCTGTACATACTGGTTTTGACACAATCCTGCTTCTTGCTTTGCCCATTGTGGCAACACATTTCTCTCTCTCTCAGGATTTTTCATAGCGGTGCACAGAGAGAAAGAAATGTGCTGCCACGGCCCATCAACAGAGAGACCTGGGTACTTCTATCCCAGGGGAAAAAGCCATTTATTTTTTAAACTGAAAGTTACTTTATAAAAGACTCCAAGAGGGATGGAGGGACAGAAAGTAAAAACTTTTTTACTGATACTTAATTATCAATTCATTCAAACTATTCTCAGGCAAACACAAGTGTGCAGAATGCCAGAATTAGGTATCCAGGGTCTTTGAAAAGAGCCATCCCTATAAACCAGGTGGAATTTGGAATGTGGTCACACAAGGACACAAGATCCAGCTGATAATGTCTAACAAGCACTGCACTGAGCTGCAATAATTAGTCACAGAATATCTGCCCAGCTCGCTGCATGCAAAGAGAAATTAGTTCAGCTCAGCCACTAGTGCAAAGTTTAACTATTAAAAAGTGGTTCTGGTTGACTCCTTTCACTTTGCTTAACAGCAGATGAGAGTTTTCATGGAGTTCCAAGTTATTCCCAGCCTTGAGCTGGACCACTGGGTAGAGCTACATTTCTGCAGTGTCATTGTTTTATTTTATGGTCACTAAGATTAAAAGTAAACTTCTCCTATCCCCATTGCTTCAACCAACACGAGGCTTACATGGTCATGGTCTCTATTTCTATAGATAAATTCCTATTTCTCTATTTCCACACATGAACTTTTGACTCAATGATCAATTCCAATTAAGTTTTGTAGTAATGGATGTTCCAAGAATATTCAGCTGCTTACAGCTTCAGGAAAATGCAATTGAATTTTTCCCTGCACAGTGAATTTCGGCCTGGTAAACTCCAGAGAATATACACTGGAAAAGTGGTATTAGAATGACTTTATCTGTGGAAAACACCTTAATCAAAGTTTGCCTCCTTCTGGACAGCAGAGAATCCAACTATGAAGAATGTGTGTCACTGAAGAATATGTGTCTTAGGGACCAGACTTGCCAAGTCCTCCTGCTTCCCAAGCTGCTCATTTCTGCTTTTGGTGTAGAACCGTCTCCTCTTGGTGACATTGAATCCAAGGATGAACAACCCTGATGGACAAAACCACAAGGTTAGAATAAGTCAGTTTTCACATTCCATATTTTAACGGAGTTGCAAGAAGTGATAAGAAAGTGGGCGGCAAATGAGAGCTGCTCTTTGAAAGTACAGAGCTGTTCTCTAGAAAAATCTGAGCCACAAGAGAATGCACATAAATATTCAGTGATAGAAAATTACCCTCTACCCAAAAAGCAAAAGTATTTCTGGTTTGAGAGAAACTTCTTATTTCCAAAACTGGACAAAGCTAGGAATATTTCCCAGAATCTGGAAGTTCCCTGGACTCTGCAGGGACTCTGGGAAACCAAGAAGTTGATCAGTTGTGTTCCTGGTGGTTATACAACAAAGGCTGCAGGAACAATGAATCAGTTACAGGCAAAATGTGAAAGTTTAAGAACTTGCAGTGCTTCAAATGGAACATTTGGGCCTCAGCAAAACAGTGTTTGGTTTCTCAGAGTGTGTTTGAGCAGCTCTTGTCAATATTGTGAGCATAATAGTAAGTTTAATCAAACACATTGACAGCAGCTATATTGTACCATACCTGGATGCTGCAGCTGAAATAGCTGCTAGTAAAGTCCAGGGTGAGGAAGCAAAAAGGGCCCTTGCATAGTATCCACAGATGTTTAATTCAGCCATGCAGTGAGATGTTCAAGGCCCCAAGGCAAGACTCATGGGGGGAGTCCAGGTTTCTGTATCTCCAGAGGTAGGGGCTGAACAGTGGCATTGGGGCAGTACAAAGATGAGGGCCAATGGGGGAATGGGGAGGGAGTGGCTGAGGGACATAGTAACAAGGGGAAGGAGCCAACGGGCTCTAACAGCTTTTGAGGGAAGCTTCTTGTGTCTTCCTAACTCAGGGAATGCCTCTCAGGGTCTCCACACCTGGAAACAAAGCTAATTATAACATTTTATTTAAAGAAAGGCTGTGATCTCAATGAAATGGTCTAAGATAAGAAGGGGAGGTACAGTGTTTTGGTTTTTTCTAGCAAGGGTTTCCCAATTGAGAGGGTCAATTTAAGTTCTTGTTTTGCTTGATTCTGCCCAAGTTCTTGAATTTAGTCTGTCACGCTGCAAACCAGTGCCCTAGATAAATTTGTTGCTGGACATTATCAGCAAAGGTGAATCTCTTTCTCTGTACTTTGCCAAGTAACAACAAAAGGGTTTTAAAAGGCCTTAGTTTTTTTCTACATTGTAGGAAAAAAGAGTACATTTCAAAGCTTGGAAAACTTCCCTTCCCAGCATAAAAATAAAATGTAAAACTTACAAAATCCTCTTTGCCTGCTCTTACCCAACACTATGGAAACAGGCAGGTTCTTCAGGGATCTTCAAAAACAAAGTAGTTGTTGCAATCAAAACTTTGGTTTACTTGGACCCTCTAAAAATCAGGTCATTTTGAAAGTCAAGCATCTAAACCCCTGTTCATAGCAGGTTATTTGAACACATTAATCATAACTTCAGTTTAAAGTACACATAAAAACTTCTGTCCATAGGAGCCAGCCACTAGTGAGGGACTATAGCCCTGACACCTTGCTTCTGCTCTCCTGCTCAAAAAGAGCCTTTTGTCCCTTAAGTCACATACATATCCACTTTCATTTTCCTGTTTTCTCTTTTTTTTTTGGCCATGTTTTTGCTCAGAGCTCCTCTTCTTGCATCAGCTGGAACATTGCATAAGGAGGCAATTGTTTGCTTAAAGCACTATATTTCTATTGTTCTCTTGGAATAGTGAGGAGACAACTGGACTTTGGCTCTGCCACGAGAAACCAGAAGCTGCAGTGTTCATTTTGCAGCAGCCTGAAATAGATCCTTCCTCTGCCTGCTGCTCCTCCTGGTTTCCCTGTGCAGTGCCAGCATCAGCAGAGCTGTTGCAAACAGCCTGGGTGTAGGACCAGTTTCATCCAGCATTGCCAAATGTGCAGCTCCCAGAGCCTGCCCACTCCTTCCCTCCCAAGCTGGTGGTATGTTTGCCATCCTCATAGCTTCTGCCGAGTGCTCCAGATCAAATGGGGCTCCTCTGGAATGAGCACCTTGCTTTTACTTTCCTGGGGGTGGGTGGTTGTTTTACCAGGAGAGCCTTGTGAAATCTGAAATGTGTTAAATTGTGGATTCATTGCCACATTCCTCCAGAATTGAATGGAACATTCCCTTGATGGGAAGGCTGGAGAAACAATAAATAGGGGATTGGAAAACACTGTCCACAGGGCCCAACCTGACATCCCTAACTCTGCATGAACCTAGAGGTTGTTTATCCAGCGCTACTCCCTACATTTGGAAAAGTGGTTTTGGCCATGAGACAACTCAAACTGAGAGCTCCGCAAGGAGCATTCCAATCCACCTAGGACTTCTGTTGACAGCAGTAATAAACTATCAAACCTTTGTTTTCCCAGTCTCTGATGTTTCCAGGACTCCTAAAGAGGGTACAGCGATGTGCACTGTTAAATATTGTTGTTCCCCATTTTGTTCTGATCCTCATCAACAGAATAATCCAGGCGAGTCTTTTCACTTGCATCATGTCAAAAATCACTCTAGAATTGAATGTGAAGATAAAAAAAGTTTACTGGTCTTGGAAACAAGCTTTATTCCCTGGAAATCAGCAATCCAATTGATTCTATCATGGTTTTAAGCTGAAACTGTCCCTTTTGCTTTACAAATTTTAGTTGTATCTATTGTAGGATCTGCTTCATGTTCCACTGAAGAGCAGCCACTTCTGGGGTAGGTTTTGAAATCTGTTTGGTGGAAAAGATCACAGCATGGATCAAAAAGAAACTGATTCTATAGTTTTGTTTTACAGAAGTGAAGGGTAATTTCTTCATTAGAAGATTGACAAGGAGCTTAAGTGATCTAGATTTTGTTCTCTGTTCTGTTTCATGTTTGTTGTGCCAGCTAAGCAAATAATCTCATTTCTTCCTTCCTTTTTTTTTTTTTTTTTTTTTTTTTTTTTTTTTTTTTTTTTTTTTTTTTTTTTCCTAAAAGAAGGAAAAATAATGGCTTCTTTAGCTGGATCTATGCATTTGGACATCTTACTGCACCTAGCATTCAGGAGCCTGACTTCTTATTGCCACATGAATATCTAGAATTGCTATTTACTAAGAAAGACCTGAAAGTCTTTTGGATCTGTGTGTAAAATAAATTCTGCATAAGATTTTATGTGATCTCAGAAAAATTATTAAAGAACATGAGATGAAAACATCATAAAATGAAGGAGGTCAGGTTTAGATGAAATATTATGATGCAATTATTGCTTGTGAGGGTAGTGGAGGGCTGGGATGGAATTTGCAGAGAAGCTGTGGTTCCCACAGCCCTGGAAGTGTCCAAGGCCAGGTTGGATGGGGCTTGAAGCTGGGATAGTGGGAAGTGTCCCTGTCCATGACAGAGGGTGGCACTGGATGGGATTTAAGGTTCCTTCCAGCCCAAACTATTCCATGATTCCGTGATTCTGTGTAAACTGGGAAATTGAAGGCAAGGAACAATGACCCTTGGTAGAATTCAGCTAAGAACAATGAAAATAACACCCTGAAAAAATATATAGCTATACAAATCTCTTTAAAAATACTAAGCATGTGAAGGAAAATGAAGTCATCATCCCTTTAAATGTATATACAAGGCTCTTGGTTTTTTATTTCCCATCTGGGAAGGTGTTGGGTTTCCAGGGCCATGCCAAGCACTAGGCCATGCTGCTGGATGCCCCCTGGCTGAGGGGACACTTGCTGGGTTATTTTTGGCCACATGAGGACATCACTCAATGCTGCTACTGTTTGCAGCTGTGACAAAGAGAGGTCTCTGTGTCATAAAATTAGAGTGGATGCATGGAGGAGGGGAGAAGAAAATGAGGAAGACATGACCCAGACCACGTTTTGCTAACAGCGTTAAGTCCTTGTTTAATTAAATAGTTAAATAAGTTCAGTCTGCATAGTAGACAGAACAATTAATTGCAGGCTTGCTGCATTTTTTCAATTTGTTTAAAGAAAACAAACATCAGTTCATGATCATCATTCCCCTGGATTTTGCTTACCTCCCAGAGCACTGATCTGATCGATGTAACAGTAACTGCCCTTTCTAGTAATAATGGGTCATGGCAGAAGAGATTCCCATGCTTTAGGGAGGTTATTCAAAAAAGACTGGGAAAATATACTAAAATAGGAATGGCAGCTTGTTTTGGGTCAGTTTTTAATACAAGGAATTTCAGTATTCAAGTGGGGAAGAGAGGAGGAGACTATGGAGAAGAGCTTTGCTGGAGGAAGATGTTGGAGAGTAATGAGAACAAAGAAAAAATCAGATTTTTCTTAAGTTTTATGAATATATAAAGAACAAATGCAAACTTTGCTTATTTTTAGTGGGAATGGGTGCTGTTTGTTAAAATGCTGTGAAAGAGGAGGGAAACCTAGAGAAAATACAACTTTTTTTTTTTTTTTAATGTAGGTAGGAGCCTCAAAATGCTTCAAATCAAAATTGAAACAGGAACCCCCCTCACCCACTAACTCTGAAATTTGTTTTGGATCCCTTCAAAAAGAAACCCTGGACAGACTTGGTTGGGTCCCTCTCATTTGTGTTCTCTTTGTGGAATTTAGTGTCATCCAGGAACATTTCCAAGGTCTTCAGGGCAACTCAGGGTATTTGTCCTTGAAGGTTAACATTTGGAGTGGGTACAGTGTCAGCTGTCGCAGGAGGTTTCAGGTGGGATTTCACAAATCCTGGATAATTTCTGTTCCAAGTTTCCATTGTCAATGTGGTTTGTAGAACAGGGAATGTCTTCAGCCTTCTCTAAAATGATTGGTTGATACTTTTGCCTTTTCCTCCTTATTTTTGGAGATGAAATCAGCCAAGAGAGGGGAGCAAAAGCATAAGTGGGTGCAGCAGTTGTGACACAGCAGCAGGGAGGTGCCAGGCAGCTTCCTCTGGGATGTTTCTGCACCAGTGTCCTAAAAAAGAGATGAGAAAGGGGAAGGAGGAATTCTGAATCACATGCACATTTATGAAGCTGATTAAGCAGCTGAGGAAAATCAGCTTCTGGAGGCTTCTGCTCCTCCTGTGAGGGTGATGGTGGAACTCTGACTTTGAAAATTACCTTGTAAATGAGCCTCTGTTTTGGGGTAACCCCCCTTATTCTGCCTCTGAAAGTAAAAGCTGAGTTTATTGATAATTATAGGCCTGTAAATAGCCATAAATTACCAATCCAGCTCATTATTAAGCCTTGTTTGGCTGGAATTCCTTACCCTTCATTTCTGTAAAACAAAACTATAGGAACAATTTCTTTTTGATCCATGCTGTGATCTTTTCCACCAAACAGATTTCAAAACCTACCCCAGAAGTGGCTGCATTTCATAACTGAATTTTAAAATTAATTGTCTAAGTTTGTATGGCAGTCTGGCCTGGGTGACAGCACTACAGAAATAAAGTAATTATTTCCTAGAAGGTTTTTCTCATAAGGGAGATTCCTGCCGATGCTGAAGCATCATCCTGCTCATCTGGATTTCTCCCTAAAATCCTGCAGTCATGCTGCCACCTATGGAAGATTCCCCAGCCCCGGCCTTTGCAATCTGCCTGATGCGTTTACAGCTGTGAAAACAGGATCTGAGTGTGCTCCTCTGATCTGCTGATAAAACTCCCTATTTTCTAATGGATATTTAATCCTGACACGAAGGAGCACAAATTCGCTTCCTCCCAAATAAATTAGTTTTGAAATTGAAATTGGTTCTGGAAATTGGCCCTTAAGACAATATTTTTGCTTGACAGTGTCAGCTCAAGGTCCCGATGCAAAATATAGTTTTAAGTGCTGTAAAAACACCACAAAGAGCTGAGCAGCAAGCATTTCCAGCTCTTTTTTTTTTTTTTTTTTTTTTTTTTTAATGATACAGCTGAGGATGGTTTCAGGAAAAATTCCTTCTTCAGGGATATACTTTAACTTGCTGAGTGTATATAATATATTTTCTATGATGTACATGATGGGGAAGTTCATGTGGTACTGGGGCCTTTTCCCTTAAATTTGTGTCATTTTGGGTATCAAAATAGAAACCTGCCAGGAAATTTGCACATTAGGTCTGGGAAGAGGCCACATTTTTGGAGTTAGGAGAAAGGAGAATGTGCTTGACCACTGCTGCAGGTTCTACAGTGAAAAACAGTCTCTTAGCATTAGCGCCTGTTTTCCACCCTAGGACTTACAAGGCAAAAGTCAAGATGCTTAAAATGTTCAAGAAATGTTGAAATAAATGTTTAGCAAATGCTGAAAATGTGTTTTTCTTTGCTTACAGGTGCTGTAGAAACCAACCCCAAAGGCTTGAGGTAAAGCTCTGTCTGCAAGAGCTTTCCTCAGGGGAAAGCACAGTTTTAACCATACCCTGTCGGAACCCAAGGTGTCCCTCAGACACTCTTGGATGTTCTGGGTCCAGGTCAAAAGCCTCTGAGACCCTGGCAGGCAGCTGGAAACCCCTGTGGCTTTGAATTTGATCCATGGAACAATTTACCAACTTTGCAGGAAGAACAAGAAATCACAAAAGTTTAGATATTATAATAAAAGTAGTCACAAAGTGAAAGGAAGGATTTTTGAGTGCTGTACAGGGGGGTTTTAGGCCTTGTACAGAGGGGTCTGAGTTTTGTACATGGGGGTCAGAAGTTCTAAGATGGAGGGATTTGGGCATGCCCTGTCCTCCTCCTTTCTCCTTCCTATCCTCCGTGTTCATGGTGATGTTGGCACTCAGAGATTGGTTTAGACTAGAAAGTCCCTGTTCAATATAGGTGATAGGCATTGGGGAAAAACTATAAACATTTGATACGTAATGTGTGATATAAAAGATGGCACCAGCCCCTTGGGCGAGGGAGACAGAGAGAGATGCAGAGGGAAAAGGAGTCAAAGAGAATGTCAGGGAGTGTGTGTGCCTTGAGATAACATGCAATAAACTGCCTTGAGACCGGATGACTGAAGACTACTGAGTCTTTCTTTGAAGGCATGGGTTGGAGGAGAGACTTTATCACCACCCAGGGTCACCCCAATCTGGGGGTGGACCTGACAATACCCCACCTTGTACATGGGCCTGGAACAGAAAATTTTGATTTAAAAGTGATCAAAAGTATTCATATTTCTCTTCCTGTGGGGAAAAAGGGAAATATTAGGAGAAAGGGAGGGGGGAAATTAGCTTTAAAGGCTGTGGAGGGAGGATGAGAAAAGTTACATCAGATGGGGGCTGCAGAACCTTCCAGAGCCTTCCAGAACTGGGGTGTGGGGGGCAACCCTGGCTCCTGAGATGTTGAATCCTCCTCCCCCAGACCACAGCTCTGCCTGTCTGGGGAAGAAGGTGGAAGGGGAAGGTTCTCTGGCAGAAAAACAACTATTTGAGAATGTTCTCCATGTAGGAGATTATTTAATTTGCTGCAGCAGGGTGGTAGGATGGGGTTATGCCTGTATGTGGTGCTTGAAGTGTTTTTTTCCCTTTGGTTGTGGCTGGTTTGTAGCTTCCTGTGTTCCTGCCCAGATGGTGCTGTTTTCTTTTGCACTTCTGGAAAGTTTTGGGAAGGGCTCGGCTGCCCCTTCTTTTCTGTAAAATGGCTCTTCGGCCTTCTTGTGGTGTTCTTGGGTTGTTTCCAGTTTAGTGGGGTTTGCTGTAATTGGTCTAACGAAATGAAACAATGAGTAGTAAAACTTCTCCAGAATGTTGGTGGGGTACCTTGAGGTGAAGCACCAAGGCCTGCAGAAAGAGGAGTTTATAAATATTCACAAATGGTTTTGTTCTCTAGTTTAGCTCTACTTTCTCTCCATAGATACAATAAATGGAAGAGGCTTTTACTATGGGATGAAATGTAGGGAGGAACACTACAAAGTCCAGGGGTAAATGAGAGCATTGCTGTTGCACCTTTCAGCACGAAGGGACAAGTTTTCATATACTCAGGTGCTGCTTATAAAACAAAGTTCAGTGATCACTAGCATGGCTTTTGTTTCATAATCTGGCACTCAGCTGCTGCAGATAAGATTAGAGACTTCCCTGTGTTTATGATCACCTCCAACTCCCCAAGATGTGATTTTACTTCCCCCAGAGAGTTTTGAATACACATAAAAATACTAAAAATACACGTATTTAGCTAAACTCAGACATGCTGTTATCTGTGTTGCATTTGATAAAGCATTTCCTGCTGACTCCTTGTTCTGCCAGCTATTTACAATGCCTGTAAATCAAATTCAAGCCCTAGACCATAAGGTTACTTTTTTCCTCCATATATGCTTTTATACTAATAACTGCAAATGCCTGTTGGTGATGAGGATCCTGTTGTGTTAAGTGTACTGAGTGCTGTAAAGAGGCTATAGAGTTTGTAATTTAGATTAAGAGGTTTAACTATGCATGTGAATGCAGCAAATGCCAGTGGGATTTAGGGGGAAGACTTTATGGGCTAAAACTTTGAAAGAGAACCAAGGGAATAAGGTGCTCAACTGCCTACAGGATTGGACCCTAGAGCTTGTCTGAGCAAGGAAAATGACAAGAATGACTCTGTATCTGTTCTTAATCACTCCCAAAGCAGATGTTTCCAGTCCAAGATCCTGGCTTAGATCGAAGATCCTGGTCTTGATCTGCTTTGGAGAAAATGAGAGCAGTTGTAAATGGCTGATTCTGTAATAAACTGTTCCAGCCACCCTTCTCCATGGAGTGTGGCCTCTGTTGTTTCACTGACACAACTCTGAAGCTGCTCCACTGAGATGTGAAAGAAGCAGCAAAGTAAAGGAAGAGAAAGGTAGTAGCTTTCAATGTTTTTGGAATGAGTATGACTATGATGTAAGACTCTCTGAGATCCATGATTATTTGGCAAGTGTAAGTTGGAATAATGGAACTGCAAAATTAGCTAGTAGAAGACATATAAAACTGACAAGGTGGTGCTTTTGTTCAAGAGCTGCAGTACAGAGGATATAATCCTCTGAGGAGGATGCTGCAGGCTGACAATGTCCTGTTCTTGGCTCTGATGTTACCCTGAATCAGTTCTGTGTTGATCAGGGCAGGAAAAATTGTTGTCAATGCTTTTATGCACTGGAAAGCAGTCTGGGGTTACATCATACAGGATGTCTTGATTGTATCAACAGAAGATATGCAAAGTATTTTTATATCTTTATGGCAGCTTCAGATAGACTTTTTCTACTTAGAGTAGAAATGGATTTTGCAATAAATGGTCATGTGGCCAAATATGAGAAGTTTGATATCCACTTTTATTTGCCTGTCACCTGAGGATCTTTAGTCATACTGCAAAAGTGCAACCCATTAGCAAAACCTGGGATTGTTAATCCTCCATTTGATCTGTGTAGGCACTGAAAGCTGGATCTAATCCAGAAGGAAATCTGCCTTTATGCAGAACTGCTCTGGAGTGGTGGGGACAGCTCTTCCCTTTCCTTCTGTACAAAGTGTCCCTTCAAGCTGTGCTGCCATTTGTGCTTGGTGGGACAAAAGCCTGGTGTGGAGGAAGCCTTCTTATATACCAGCCTCTGTGGAACCTGGTTTAGATTGAGGCCATCGTGTCTTAACAAATTTCACAGTAGGACTGTAAAATTTGGCTCCTACTCCCAGAGAAACTGCCTGGTGGAAATTATTTCATGCTTGAAACAGGCAGCATGTCCAAAAGCAGCCAAAAGATATGCTTCAAATTCATCAGAGAGGCTCTGATGACTAACTCCCAAGACAGTAATTTTTGTGTGGTTTGTTTGGGTTTTGGGGGTTCTTCCTAAGGCCAGCAGCTGTCCAAGTGTTCCCTTATCTTTCCAGGTGATGTCTGAGTTTCAGGTGGTAGCACCAGGGTACTGTGACAGGGAGAAATCAGGCTTGAGGTTAAAATATATCCAGTTTGGTGAGGATTGACTTTTGTGGTGCTGCTTCTCTGACTCTGCTGCCACTGTTAAAGTAATTCCATAGTTATGGAGTCATTCTCCTGTGTGGGCCTGGGACACATGGTAGGAAGTGTTCCATCCTCTTGGAGAGCAGACAGTACTGATAATCCGTAATTCCTAGCAGTAAAATAGTGGCAGTATACAGAGTTTCTGCTCTGAACATAAAGAACAAGCAAACATTTCTATAAAGTATCACTTGGGAAGCAAAATGTGTACCTGCACTGCTCAAAGTGGTGAGTGGCAAGACTTTATGGGAATCAGTTTGACCTCAAGATGCTGTAAGGAAAAAGAAAAGTTTGAATGGGGAAGCCTGTTGGAACAGAATATGGTTCAGAAGAGAGAAAAGGAATCTATGCTGGAATAACAGTACAAAAAAGGCCTTTTTTCGGGGTTACGTGAACAGGAGGTGTTGTGCTCACTGAGTAAGTGTAACTTTGTGTTGAGAACAGATATTAATTTGTACTAACAATGGCTAAATAATCACATTTCTTTAAATTGCATCATTGGCACCCTGCTAGGGCTGTTCAGCAGTGGAGTTTGAGCAAAGCTTCCTCAAAAGAGAACAACTAACAGCTTTAGGTTCAGTCCCTGTTGAAGAAATTGGAATTGGAGCGGAGTGTTGCTGTGCAGACCACAAGGTGGTGGCATTGCCCAGGTAAATGGTGCATGAAATATAATGATTTTAATATTTCTGTGTGTTTGAACTGCAGATTTTTCTTTTGCGCCAGCATTATTATGGGAAAGGAAATACCATTTTAAATATTTAACTCTGTTTCATAATTAATCAGGAATGTAAAATACTTTTCCTGATGGTAGGGACTTTTATTTTCTCTTTTAGAACATTTTCTTCTCCAGCTTTCCCCAATACTAAGCAATTTGAATAACATTTAGCTGTGCTACAAAGGGACTGAGTGCAATTGTGCTCTGAAAGACAGCTCTGGAAAGTGGGAGAGTAGGGCTGAGTTCTTTTCTTCCTGTATTATTTCAGGCAAGTGGCTTAAATTTCATGGACCCCTGTTTCTGATCTGTAAATTGGGAATGTACCTCTCCTCATTCTGTTCTTCATGTCGCGTGCAGGTGCTGCCTCCCTCACTAACACCCTCTCCTTTCTTGAGTATTTAAAGTGTAATCCTTGCAGAATCAAGAGGCACGGCACCAAAAGACCTTTCATTTGGTTGTTGCTCATAAATTTGCACAAATTAGTTGAGTGTTGGGGGTTCAGTGCTAGGAGCAGCTCGTGTTAAGGGGGCGCTGAGCTCAATTCCTGGACCTGTGCACTTGAAACATGAATAAGCCTCGACACTCCCACCTTAATAATCTTTTAAGGATGTGAATTTTGTCTTTCTACCTAAATTTCCAGGCTTGGGCTGTAGGAGAGGGATGTGCTGCCCCTGTGGCCGTGTTGGCATGTTTATGGTACTACTAAGGGGGATCAATTTAGGCTGTTGGTTCAGCTACACTGCCTCCTTCTGCTATTCCCTAATCCATCCTTTTCCAAGATCTTTCCATGGCCTCTTTAAGGGCCTTTCCCCAGTGCTATCAGAGCTGCTGCTTATCAGCCTGTTTACCATCACCTTTCACCTCACCCCTTCCTCCTGCAGCATCTGTCAGTGCCTGAGGAGAAAGTTGCCTTTCTCTTCAGAGAAACTCTTCAGACATTGCAAAGTTTCAAATGAGATTGGTGATCTTCTCCCTTTCCTTTTCTAGGAATTCTCTAGATCTCAAGGTGAGTTTTGTATTAGGATATGAGGGAAATGTAGATCATAATTCATCTGCTTTGTTCTGAAAATCTTTAAACTGTGTTATATGGATTAAATCATAGAACTGTGATTTTATATATATTTTATGCTTGGCTTCTGTCAACTGAATGGACTTCTGCTCTTATACTAACTGCTCTTTTACTCTCAACCTACAGACATATCCTTTTTACTTCCTCTAACCTGTATTTCTTGAGTCACACATAGATTCTGAACTCCTGGATATTTAGAGTTTCTGGGCCACACTGTACAGCACAAGAAAATTTGGTCTGATGCTGGGAGTTTTTCCTGTGACAAAGGACAAGGCTGGGGTGTGTTTGTGGAGTCAGGGATCAAAGTACAGCTTTGCTGTTGCTGAAACTGAGGGTGAAACTTCACCGGCCCATCAGATCCCTGATTAGCACCTGTTGTACTCATGAACAGCAAATGCATCCAATTCTGGGGACAGGAAGTCAGTGCAGGTGTTAAAACACCTCAGATGAACAAAAATTTAGTTCCTATCTTACCAAATAATTAGGCCAGGTGTAAAACAGGAGTTCTGCAAACTCTTAAGGCTTGTAAATCATATTTCCTGTTTTACAAACGGTGTGGAAGTGGAAACCTTCTAACCACTGAGAGAACATTTTATCAATAGCTGAAGTTTTACCTGTAGTGGGAAGCTAAATTATAATTTCATATTAGAGATGTACATATGTTACACATGCATACCATGAATATGTAAGAGTGTGTAAGTGCAGTAAATTCAAGTTTTTAGATGATGCTGTCGATCCAAGTGAATGTCCTTGGTTCATTTAACCAATCCTTGGTGCAAAGGCAGAGGTTGTTTTGTTCCCAGCCCACAAGGATGTTCCCTAAAACAGATGTTTGTGTTTTGGTACTTCTTCAATGTTGTTATTTTGCAGGGTATGTGGCAAGTGTGCCAATAATTGAGCCCTGGGGACATGTTTGCATGTGTCTATGGATGGCATTGTCCCAGGATTCAGGAGCTCCTGAAATCCCATCCCATCCCTGCCACTGGCCTGTGGCAGCTTTGACTTCCCCATGTTCCCACTTTGTATGGGACAGGAATGATACAGCAGCATTTACCTACAGCAGAAGCTGAGCAACAAGGCTTGGTGTTCACTGAAATGGGGTTTGTCAACTTGGGTCTGAATAATGAGGAAACAACCCATTTGACTCTTACTGGATTATATAATTTTATTGAAACTACAGTGGTCAACAAAACCAGGGGGAAAAAAAATCAAGAAATGAAAACCAAAGGGAAAATAGTAAGAATTTAACTGTGTCAATTCTCCCAAAAGCAATCTCCCAAACTGGACTAGTCACTGAAGAAAACTTCTTTCTCTTATGGTTTGGAGATTAGAAGTGTTTCTTAATATGATTTATTAGTTAATACAAAGTATTTTGCCTGATTGGTAATGCTGCTTATCCTAGCTGATTTAAAAAAAAAAAAAAAAAAGAATAGCAGTGGAAATGGTAGAATGTGTTTTTTTGCTTTAAAATGCAGGTTGTTACCACTTGGCCAAATCTGTTTAAGCTGAATGCTATGCAGGACTCATAACGCCCAGAAAAATTCTGTTTTCTTGCTTATTTCATCCTGTAGTCTTATTTTTTCTCACTCTTGAGTTCTCTTTGGAGCTCTTTTCAAATTCCAATGAACAGCTTAGCACTGGGGAGCTCTGGATTCTTGGTTTGAGCCTTCATGTGCTGTTTGGACAAAGGATGATAATAAAAGTAAGGATTTTTTCATTGGCTTCCCAACCTATGTTCTTGTTTGGAGCCTTGGCAGCTGAATATGTGAATAATAACAATCTCCTTATTCATTAGAAATATATGTTAAAAAATGGGGCAGGTATGTGTGAAACACAAATTTCTTCCTTTCTGGTTTTTGGGGGATTTTTTAAAAAATGAAACTATAACACATTTTCTCTCTGTTTATTCACTGAAAACCAGTAAGACCATGTAATTCCTTAATGGCCACTGGTCCTAGGCTGGAGTAGGAAGAGGTGGCTGGCTGTGGCAACTGGCAGGGAGCCAAAGCAAAGTTTGGAGCTGTTTGATACCTGCCTGTAGGCTCTGTCACCATTAACATTATTCATATTCTGCACCAGGAAAAGTCAGATGCCATAAAGCATCCTGTGGGATGGCTTTCCCCTCTGGAGGCTGCACGTGCTGTGCTATTCTTCAGCCTGGCCTTCCCTGTGTGGGTCCCACTGCCTGGTCACCTCGAGGTCAGTGGAGCAAATCTGGGGTCTGGGGATGCCTGTGCACAGCTCAGGGCAAAATCCAATGTTGGGAGGTTTTATCTTGGAGTGCAACACATGAGTGTCTCAAATTTTGTAGCTCAAATATCAGATCTTGGGGCTCAAACCCTTCGAACATCAAGTGCTTTCTAGGTTTGAGGCAATGCCCATATCCAGGGCTGCCCCTCCTGTGGGGTGATGTCCTCTTTCCTTCTGTCCTGTGGATACTTGGACACTGATCTGACCAAACAGGACTGCAGTGAAGGGGAAAGTCAGTGAACATCAAGTCCTTTACTTGCTTACTAATGATATTGTGTCATCCTAAGTATTCTGAGGTTGTCTTTTCTCCTCCTGGCTTCCCTGTCTGTGCCTCTGTTCCATCTTCATTGCCCTCATTGTTTCTTCTAAAGTTGGACTGTGAACAGTGCAGTGAAGGAGCTTTATCTCATCTGGGTTAGACCTTGGGTACTAGGATAGTATAAAAGCACAAAGTCAGTTGAAAGCATGATAATTTGGTGCTTTGGCCTCCAAAGTGAGGTATCAGTGGAGGCAGAGGGCAGATAGAAAATCTTAAAGGTTCGTGACATGTCTTAAAAGATGTGTGACATGCATTTCACCAAGCAAATTGCTCAGTCCATCCATAGCAACGGTCACTGAACACTTTTCTGATACTCACATGCCTCAAGATGATGCTGAAGACAAAAAATAACCTTGGCTGATTCCAAGTCCACAGGACATCAGTTTTAACAAAACAGATGAGCAAGTTCAGAGGGTTTCAGAGCACCCTGAGCAGACACAGCTTTGTGGTCCACATGCATTTTTTGGCCTTAGGGAAGGAAAACACCCTCTGTTGTTTTCAAGAGCACGTGTTCAGAGCATCTGAAGGCTGGAATATGTTGAAGCATATGGCATATAATTTCCTTTCTTCCATTCACAGTCTGCAGCAAGATCAGTCCTGGTAAGAACAAGCTCCAGCTTTCATATGAAGATATTTCTGCGGCCATTTCTGTCTAGCAAGCAGATCTTTCTCTTGAAATTCAGAAATAGAATAATATTATTTAGTAAAATATATTCTTTTTACTCACCTAACTGATGAAAAGGTGATGGTTTACAACAAGGCTGATCAAATTCTTTTAAGTATCAAAACCGTTTAGTTGTGAGAATCTTTAAAAGCATTGCTGTTTAGGCTGTTAAAATCAGTGATGAAAGAAATGGTTCAAATGGTAAACTGTAATTAAATAGTGCAGAAGGCCTAAAACTCTGGGAAGATTTCTTACCTTCTGGAAGATAATGTTTAGACTATCCTAGATTCTGATTACTTAAATTTTGAGCATTTGTTTTTGGCATTTTTACTGGTTATGGGAAGCAAACATGGAAAGATCTGATGAGAGGAGCAGGTGTCACATAAAATCAGCTTCCCTGCTTCTGATACAGGTGCAAATCTTCTCAGGATCAGAATCTGGCTGTGTAATTTGGCAGCTTTTGAAGTGCAATGTACTGAGGTAGAAATCCTGTTGGCTTTCTGGAGTGAGGTGTGTTAATAGTTCTGTTCCACCAAATAACCCAAAGTTTTTTTGTTTAATGTGCTTCGAAGAAGAGCTGAGCTGTCCCGCCGAGGTTTTAAAGCTCTAACTGTAGAATATTGGGCTTTTTAAAGCCTCTTTCTTGTAGCTTATGGAAAGAATGTAGGAATAGTCAGATTAGATTAGATTTTTTGGTGTATTTTATTTTAGCTTCTATTACCAGATGCTTTAAAAGAAGGCACAGGACAATTTACAAGAGACAAGTGTTATGATTATTGACCATCCAAGTGATTTTCCTAATCCTAATGTGCCCCACGTTTTCTATTAATCAAGGGCAAAACTGGTAAATTTGGAATTAAACACGATTTGCATATTCCTGCTACAATACCAGTTTGCATCAAAGTAGTTTTATATTCCTGTCATTCAAGAGTATTCTAATTTAAATATTAGGTTGTACTTAATGGAAGAACTACAGAAATCTGCAATTCTTATATTTTTAAATACCTTTTAAAAGAAGGGTTTTTGTCTAGCAAGTTGCTTAAGGTTTGCTGACTTTTGAGCTGGCCAAGTGTCCCTGTGGTATCACTTGAGAGTGACTATTCATGTAATTAAAGTGAGACACCTGTTTAGGCAGAGCTGCATTCAGTTGAGTCAAGAAATAAAAATTAGGCCTTCACTGTGCAGATGTTTGAGCATGATGTTAAGCATGTCTGTATTGTCAAGTAATTCTTGTAAGACCACTTGAGTGACTATAGTAGGTTAAGTGCCACTATAATGTTTGCAATTCTGGGGACCACTTTTATTTAGTTCATATGTTAATGAATTAATTGAATTCTGATCTTCAGTGTGCCTGCATTTTTCCAGTTGCTTGTGGAGACTGTTTGACAGCAGGGGTTGGATCCTAAGCACACACCTGGAATTAAAAAGGCTGTGATAACCTAAACTCCTTCCTGGTGAATATTTCAGATAGTTTATATACAAAGACATATTGAAAAGTTTATTTTGATTGCTTTCCATAAAGTGCAAAATGAGGGAGAGGATCCCAGCACAAATATACACCCGCTTCAGGTATTTTTCCTGAGTGTGGTTGTTGCTTCAAACCTCCATGTGGTTACAAAAACTTCAGTGCTACGACTCCTCAAATCTGCATTATAAAATAAAATGGAACACACACTCCCCATGGTAAAATATTATTTGCTAACGTGTTCCAAAACTATGCTAGGCAAAAGGCAGTAAAAGTATCTTTTAAAATGAAAAAAAAAGTTGGATATAAAATGTAGCAGATGTGTTTTTCTGTTCTAGTGAAAAGAAAAACACCTACTTATTGGAATGAACAGGACACTCAGATGTGGATCTGATGGATACAATGTTTTCTCTCTTTTGGGACGTATGAGGTGGGGAAGACGTTATTAAATGTTTACTTATGCATTTGTAAGTTTGAAAGCATTTCTTTGTTCGCTGCTTATAAATATGATTGGTGAAATCTCTGCAACTGGCAGTTTGTGAGGGCTGATGAGTATGGAGAGCTGCCTCCAGTAAATAGTGCCTTTATGGTGCCAGAGGGAAGGGGGAGCGAAAGAGGCAGGTATCAGGTAGGGTTCACAATTTTACAGCTATAATCCCATGTTTCTGCTTATTTACTGATGGCGTGGGGAGGCTGTGATGAGGATCTATTGTTTCATACTTGGGGGTTCAACTTTTTCTAGCAATCAGATGGAGAGTTCTCTTCTGAGAAATGGGTTGACTGTATAAAACCAGGTTTATAATAAATATGACAGAAAGCACTGCAACACTTTAGACCCTGTTTAGCAGTTTTCACAGTTAGGAACTCAAGCTGCTTTCAGGATTTAGTTGCACCCACCTGAACTACTTTAAACCTCCCCTGTTAAGAAGCATTTTTTTATTTTTTATGTTTTTATTTTAGTTAAATGGAGAGTCTTGTAAATCCAGAGTAGTCTTGCATCAGTTGGAGCAGTTTTCTAGTCTTGTTCTGTACGCAGTGCTCTAACTGCCCTCCTCACACTCCTCATTCCACAGCTTAGGACTCAGCCTGCTCCTGTTTTTTGTAGCCAGATTTCTATGGCAAGCTGCAAGCTATCCCGTGCAAGTAAATATTTTGTTTATGCTGATGTTCGGCACTTGAAAGTTATTTTCGGGGACTTCTTTGTTTGCTGAATACCGTTACTATATTGCCAAAAGTACAAATTGACGTGTGCTTGAATGCAAGACTCAGAACTTGAAGCTGTTACCAGCTTAAGAAAACATTTCTAAAAGGCACATTTATTTTTCTGGTACAGGTGTACTGGAAAAATGAACCTTCCAGTGAGATTAGTGGATAAAGAAGGAAATATATTAGTTGTCCTTCTCTGTTCTGACATTCATAATTTTAACCTACAATTCGTTCCATTGAGGCACCTGAAGGTTGGTGAATTCTCACAAATGAATAGGAACAAGAATTAAATGTTTCCTTCTAAGTGTCATATTTACGCTTAGTTTAACTTTTTTTTTTCTTTTTTTTTTTTTTTTTTTTTTGGCTGACATTGTCCCCTTAAACGTTAGAGGAAACAGTAGTTTAAGGTTATGCTTTTAAATGGGTTAAATATTATCTTCTATCCATCTTTGTTCCTGTGGGAGTTGCTGAGATGTGCCGAGGAGTGAAAGTTGACTCCGGTGTATGAAGCGACGCTGTTAAAAACCTGCTAACAAAGACGAGCATCTCTTTTTACCACGTCAAATCTGCCTCACCTGTCATTTTGACCCCTGCATGTGGAAACGAGTGCGGCAATCTGGAGGGGAATAACTCTTCCTCCAGAAGGAAATGATCAGCACTTACCGAACCAGTTGCTTTCCACCCTCTCCCCCCACCCCCCAACGCCCCCCCCCCCCACCCGCCGCCCCATGCTTTCTCTTTTAGTCCGAGGAAGAAAATCGCTCGAAGCGATTCGCAGAATGAAACCCGCTGGGTGGAAAGCTGTGGGGATTCGGGGGCGGCCGGGAAGGATCCCCGAGCCCGGGGGATGCGGGAAGTGCCCGGCCCGACGCCCTTCCCCTCCCACCGCCTGGAGAACCGCGGAGTCGGAGCCGCTCCCGGCACCTCTTGGCTCCGGAACCCCTTCCCAAACCTTCGGCTCCCGTTTGTATCTGTAGCAGTATTTACTGCACGGCAGATGCTCTGCTGGACGCTCCCCTCGCTTTACCGAGGTCTGGAAGATTGTTTTGGGGTTGTTTTCCCTCCCGGAGTTCCGCGGTGCCGTTTACCTGCCGGTGGATACTGCTCCCCGAGCCGAACTGCGGAAACCTCTAAAGTGCAAATCCAGATTTATCGGCGGTCGCGCGGGTATAAACATTGCTTTTTTTTTTTTTTTTTTTTTTTTTTTTTTTTTTTTTTTTTTTTTCCCTGAGTGAATTTGCATCAGAAGAGTCTGAGCGATGGGCTTTTCGCTTGGTTTAAATACAGTTTGGGCTTGAAATGGGGAGTCTAGGTCAGGAGTCTATGATTTCAGAAGTATTCAAGGACTCCTGTGTTCTTGCAGCCTATCTTAAAGGCGAGAAACTTGATTGGGGGACCAAATTGTGTCCCCGAAAGGGCTTCCCCTGCCTGGAGCGTTGCATCCCCCCACCATTCCCCA
Organism: Vidua chalybeata; assembly: GCF_026979565.1. Lineage (NCBI taxonomy): Eukaryota > Metazoa > Chordata > Aves > Passeriformes > Viduidae > Vidua > Vidua chalybeata. Next base: position 2,691,479 of record NC_071557.1, on the reverse strand, counting down.
AGCCCTCCGCGATCGTGGGGAGGGGGCACCCCACGGCCACGGCTCCCGCGGGGCCAGGAGGGGACGATGTTCCCTGCATCTGTGCCCGAGTGCCAAATTTTGGCGGCAGCTGTTTGGGGCGAAGGGAGCGCTTCTTCCCTGACCTGCGGTGGTGCCCTCTGACCCACCACGAATCCCTAAAAGCGGGAGTCCCCCGGGGCCACGACACACGAGTCCCCTTTGTTCGCGGCGCTGGCGCGGGCCAGGCAGAACTGGAGCCACCAGCCTGGGGCTGAGAGAGTGGCTGGGTTGGACCCGACCTTGCGGGGATAGGCTCGGTTTTATCTCCAGGGGAGATGGTCTCGGGCTATCAGGGAGCGTTCTCTCCTTATGAACGCATCGGCCAAGGTTGCAGCGAGAGGGAATTCCGCCCCCTCCCCTTCCACCCCTGCCCAGGGTTTAGGAACAAACGTAGGAACGGTCGGAGCGGTATTGCCAGAATTTATCTTAGTACAAAGAGGGGGCTTTTATTCGAGGAAATGTACCCACGCCTATTGCAAAATGGTAAAAAAGCCCCACTGTAATATGCTTTACCATCGCCTATATATTTATCTTACATGGTCTGGTTTTTCACTTTTTTTTAGTATTTTTTTTTATATCTTGCCCTGTTTGGGCTTTTTAATACAGAGAAATTACATGTCAGAGATGCTAAGATCATATCTTGAAAGATTAGCCTCCACCCTCCAGCTCCGTCAAACTGCTGTTGCTTTTATCTAATGTTAAAATAACGCCAGGCTCGCCTTTTGCTAACCTGGCAAAATCATTTCCTGCATATTTATCAATTTGGGGAGGTGGGTTAGCATGGCAAATTTCCTTAAACAAAGATTGGATGAGATGTATTAGTTCATCCAATACCATGTCTGTCACTTATGTAGACAGAATAAATCTGAGTCCCGGCTTTGCCCTCAATCGTGCCTGAATTAAGGATACATTTTAATGAAAATTTCATGGATAGATTTTAATTTGAGATTCTTTTTGGAGAGAACTGTATAAAACTACGTGAAAATAATCTAACATTTATTAGGTGGCATTTTGAATCGCGGCTTAACGTGGATGGATGGAGTTCCGATTTATTCGGAAATGGAAATTATAGTTCTATCCCGTTAAAAAAAAAAACCCCAAAAACTCAAGCAGGTTAAAGAGAGGAGCTGCACATAATGAGTCAAGGAAATCCTTGAATCCTTGCACTGTGCCTTTAACTACCGAACATCTGATTCCCTCATCTGGCAGATGGTCTCTGAGCACAGATTTGCATTCATTGTCTTGAAATCTGTTTTCGCGTTGGTGTTATATAGATTTCAGAGGCAGATCTATACACAGATCAGAATACAAAAGGGCCAGGAGGAAAATATCGCCAAGGCAGAGCAGTTTTAAAAAATAAACTAAAATAAACGCAGACGTAGGTATTGTCCCGGGTCACCGCGGGCCAGGCTGGGAAGAGCTCCGGTTTCCTTTAATGGGAAATGTTGCCTACATGGGATGTTATAAAAAGTTTTAAGGTGAGACCTGACAGTTCTCGGGGTGCAACTTTGGGGTCTGCTGGGTGCCTGGCAGTCTTGGGCTGGCTCTTGCCCTGCAGGCAGCCTCTGTCTACACCCTCCCCCAGACCCATTTCTCTCCCTCTGAGCAATTTTTTATTTTAAATCCCGCGCCTGAGAGCGAAGCGGCCACTACCCGTCCGGCGGCTTTGGCAGCGCAGCGCGCTCAGATGGACAGAGATCGCTGCTTTTAGCGCAGTTTGGTGTCCTGGGTTAGGACAGGTCGGGACGAGGCTGCCGGGACACCACGATGAACCCGCGAGTCCCGTGCGCGGCTCCGGCTGTCCCGGGACGGGCTGGCTCCTCCCGCTCCGGCCCCATGGTTTCAGCGCACTCTGTGCCGTCTGGGACAGCACCACTCGGTGCGAGGCTGCCAGTCCCTGGCCATAACCTATCGCGATAAACCATCACGATAAACCCGCTGTTCCCCTGCTCGGACTTCGACTGCCGCGAGGCGGGCGGCGGGCGTGCTTCTTCCAGCCCAGTCCCGCAGCTTTAGTATAGTTTATACGTTCTGGGGCAGCACCGTTTGGTGTGGAGCTGCCGAGATATGGCGATAAACCCATCATGATAAACTCGCGATTCCCCTGCCTGTGCTCCAGCTGTGCCAGGGTGGGCGGCGGGCGCGCTGTTTCCACCTCGGTCCCGCTGCTTTTGCACAGTTTGTGCAGTCTGGGGTAGCACCGCTCGGTGCGGGGCTGCCGGGTTATGACCACAACCCGTCCGCATAACTCGATCGCGACATTCCCATCGCGACAGCCCCGCGCTTGCCCTGCCCGGGCGCGCTCCTTCCACTCCGACCCCGCCGGAGTCGCGCGGGGGGCGGAGCGCGACCTCGCCATTCAACCAATCGCGACGCGAGATGCAAATGAGATCTCCTTATGTGGTGCGGGGCCCCGCCCCCGCCCGCCGCCCGTTCCCGCCGTGTAACCCATTCATGTCGCCGCGCGGGAAGGGCCGGCGCTGCCCGCGCGCGGGGTGGGACCGGCCGCGCTTTCGCTCCGTTTCTGCCTTTCTTTTGCAATTTACCCCACGTCTGTTTTTCTTTTTTGTTTTTTTTTTTCCCTTCCTTCCTTCTTCCTGGATTAGGCAGCAATCAATCCTTCTCCCCGTTTTCTGTTTGAGGAACAGGTGATCCTCGTTAGCGGCGATCGGTTTCTGGATGCGGCTCCCTCGTCTGCGTGTGAAGGATGATGATACCAGGCAAGACTGAAACAGCGTAACTTTTACTTGGCAAGAGGAAAAACTTTCTTCCCCTTTTGAAGGCGATTAAACCACGTAGTGTTAAAAAGCAGAAGAAGTTGGTTTTAAAGCTGAACTTCACTTTCGTGGGATTTGTGTGTCAGATTCAAAGGCTGCGTCGTTTTGTTTTTCTTTTTTTTCCTTCTCCCTTATCTCCCAAAAGGAAACTGTTGCTAGTTGGCATAGACTTTTTAAATGTTTGGAATTCAAGATACTTTAGGAAGAGGACCAATTCTGAAAGATAAATCTCTAGGTTCTGAGATGGATTCCGTCAGGTCCTGGGTCAGAAACGTTGGGGTTGTGGATGCAAACGTAGCCGCACAAAGGTAACTGACTATTTCTCTCCCACTTTCCCCCTGCTTGTTATTTTTTTTAAGCAAATCTTTTCATTATACCCTGTTGTTTGCATCTGATATTAAATGTATTTTTTTCCTCTCTGTCCCCCTCCCGGTCTCCTCTAGTCAGCGAAAAGTGAAGGCTGGAGCTAGAGCTAGGCAGCAGCGCTCCAAAACCGGAGAGCATCAGGAGTCCTAAAACCCAGTGCGGGGCTCTGATGACAGCGAGACGGGATCACCCTTTTATTTTCTGCCCCAGGAAGATGTGTGGGGCTCTGGATTTGTTGTTCCCAGCGATCCAGGGTACTCCTCCCTGCTTGCTGGGCCAGACAGCCGAACAGAAGGGGACCAAGTTAGAATTAACTTAAATGCAGATATCAAACCCGAGCTCCCCCGGCCCATCTTGTTTTGCTTAATTCACGGTGGCCATTGCCGAAATCTTCACCCGTGGTTTCAGGGCAGGCAGGGGAGGGCACAGGCACACCGGATCCCCGTGGCTATCCCGCAACCTGCGGCCGTCCCGTGCCTGTCCGCCTGGAGCACCTGCCCGAGCGTACGAGAGGTCTCTGCTGAGCTGAAATGATTCTGAACATCCCGAAACTGGGGCCTGGCTGTTTGCTTTCTACTTGTTTGGGCGGGTTATCACCCTTTATGCCCCCTTTTTATTTTCTCTTCCCAGCCAAGTCGGCACAGGACAGTTATCCAGGTCTCTTCCTGTTAGGGATAAGATGATGAAAACTCTTTTGGGTAATTTTTTTTCCTTGCTTTCTGGATAACTTAAAAAAAAAGTTAAAAAAGAAAGTAGCAGCGTCGGGGACGGCTAATTTGGGAACCCCGGAAATAAGCCGGATTTTATTCAGTATTAGAGACAAGGTGAAAGGCATGAAACAGCAGAGGGGACTTCAGATAAAACGGATGTTTTAGAAATAATACATCCATGCCCTCACCCACGGCCTGATCTGGCAGCAAGGTTTTCCAAGCGCCATGGGAGGAGTTATCAGAGTTTTATGAATGTCGATAGAGCGTTTAATAAATACGGTCGAGGGGGAAGAGGTTTATCCTTGAGGAAACTGAAAGTAAAAGGAAACAGCTCCTGACAAGACTCCACGGGAGCGGTGGAGGTGCAGCCGCGTTGTGCTGCCTGCTGGCATCGCCAGGTTTTTCTCCCAGATATTCCTAAAAAACCAATAAATCCCATTTTTTTACACGCAGAATGAGAGGAATCCCCAAGCTAGGCGCAGATGTGGCGGATGTGGTGAGTTCACACCTTACCTCATTGGCAAGGAAAACACAGGGAAACATCTGTAGTTCTCTGAAAGAGTCAAATACTTTTGCCAGTGCTGTGGAACTATTCTGGGGACTAAAACCCAAAACTATCCAGCTCCTGTCTAGTCTGGCACATAGACTTAATCTGTCTATTAAGTAATTTGGAGGTGCTCATGTGCACCTATTTTCTTCTCGGTAAGTCGAAATTGGCTTTAGGGAGAGGGAACTACAACTAATTTAACAAAGAAGTAAAGCTGCAGTCAGGCATATCGTGGGTAAACAGAAGCATTTGAATCGTTCGAAGCCGGGAAATGCGTGGGAAACATCACAACGTTTTCTGCAGTCAGGGACAAGATTTTCTCAGGGGTTGGTTAACCCGAGACTAAATTCTTTCAGTTTAAATCAGACATTCAATTCGCAGGAATCACTTCAAGTAAGTCAGTTACTAAAGTCAAACTTCGCTGCCGAGGGAAGTGGCTGCTCTGCTCGAAAGTCGTTGTCTCTGACCAAAACGGAGGTGCCCCCGTGTTGACATCCTGCCCGTAGGAAAGATTTTTAGGGTCGCTTGTTTTCTGCGACAGGAAAAGGGACCAGGACCAGGATGTGCAAAGAATACTTCCAGAGCCTCTGACACGTTACAGCCACTTCCCACCCTCCTGCATTCCAGCAAGCAGCGGTGACAGGCAGGGAAATAAGTGGAGGAAGGAAAACACACGCTGCCTTTAGCACGAACCCCTCTCTGTAAATTAGCATTGTCCTCGGAGTATGCAAGGAGCGGGGCCACGCCGAAATTCAGATTCCAGTGACCATCGTCCCGTCCCGCCCGGCTGCAGCGCGGCGGTGGAAAGAGACAGTCCGAACGTGCTCTGTCTTTTCTGTTGTTGTTTTGCCGTTACTGCTGCACAACCTGGTAATGTCTTTGTCTCTCCTCCCTCACCCCATCCCGTGTGTTTCCTCCACAGCGGAGTAGCTTTGTCCAGAGCCCACTTTGAAAAGCAGCCACCCTCCAACTTGAGGAAATCCAATTTCTTTCACTTTGTTCTGGCTCTCTACGACAGACAGGGGCAGCCCGTGGAAATAGAGAGGACAGCTTTTGTGGACTTTGTAGAAAATGATAAAGTAAGGCTCCTTACTCTTCTTCTTCCTCTTTTCCTCTCCAATTTTGATTTTCTCCCCTCGCTGAGCTGCCAGCTTCTTATACTTGTTGTCCCTAAAAAAATACAACATGGTTTGGTCAGGGTTCAGGTGCTGTGGTAGTTGTAACCCTGTGTGTGCTGCTGTACTTAAAAAGGGTTGGAAGCCTGTGCTCTGTATCACGAATTTCTTTCATCCACTAAAACTGAAATAAATAAAATTTATGGCAGATAAATGCACTTGGCTTTTTTAACCTACCACATCAGCCAGGTTTTAGTACGCAAACAGAAGTGGAATCTAACCTGATAAATACGTCAGATTATTGTTGAGTGTGGTTATATGTATTTCCTAAGGCTCCAAAGTCAATGGCAGGACTTGAAAAGCATTTGCTTTTGGATTTTATTTCCATGTCTTGGCCACTTTGCATTTTTTCAATTATTTTCTTAGCCATGAACAAGATTTTTTGAACTGTGAATGATAAATAATTATCTTACAGGAAATTACATTTAAAAAAATGTGTAAGAAACATCCCTGTAACACAGCCTTCAGAAAATAAATATCAATTTTGACTCAAAGTAACACTATTGCAAAGCAATGATCACAGTTAAAATCAGAAGCCATTGTGTTTTCCTGCTGTCAGTCTGGTTTATATGAAATGATTTTAAATGCACAAATTCTTCTCAATGTATTCTCCTGAAAAAGTTTAGAGCATAATGGCAAAGAAGAGAGGGAAAGAAGTTCTTGAACTCCTACAGGAAAAGATGTCAGGAGTACTTTGTAGTTTGTCCTGGGTCACTCGGAAGGTTAATACATCCCAATCAGTGGATTCGCCTCTTAGAATTTTAATCAACTTTGTTGTCACTTCCATCATGATTATCACCTCTTGCATTTTAAATGTGCCAAGTGTAAGTTCTGGAAGGATTTTTTCCCCCCCCCTTCTTTCAAATTCCCTTTCAGGAGCAAGGCAACGAGAAGACGAACAATGGCACACACTACAAACTCCAGCTCCTCTACAGCAACGGTGAGTGCCCTTCCCAGGCACCTCCTGGGGGCTGTGCAGTGAGACAGGCTCTGGCTGTAGGTGTTGTGATTTCCAAAATACTGAAATTCCCTTGCATGCGGCCCCTTCAGTGCAGGGATGGGCCCTGGAGTTTACATGGGCTTGGGAAACAGAACTTACCTGGGATGCCGAGGGTGTCTAATATGGCACTAAATGGGTTTGTTCTGCTGCTCTTAGGGCAAGATGCCTGTAGAATGTTATTTATCCCTGTTCTCCCTCGCTCTAGGTGTCAGGACAGAACAGGATCTCTATGTGAGGCTCATTGATTCTGTGACCAAGCAGGTGAGCAGGGCTGATCTGTGCCATGCTGTCCTCTCCCACCTCATCCTTCCTATTTGCTCAACATTTTCTTGCATGTTTTTCCTCCTCTGCTTCACTTTGGTCTCTTGCTCAGCTGTATTGCAGACCTGTTTTGGAGGGTAATTGAAAACTGTGCTCTTTTAAGTCTCCTTTTTCCCCTCTGTAGACTGTCGGGTTTTATCCATTTTGTAGCAATATTTATGTAAAGCTGTTTTCCCTGCACATAAAGGGGAAGGTATTTATTTGCAGGTGATGGTGAGCAGTGGTAAAATCCCTTCCCCTCACATGTGGATAGTCTAAGGATTAAATAACCCCTGATGCTTACCCCTTCTCTTAATTTTTGTAGCCTATAACTTATGAAGGCCAGAACAAGAACCCCGAGATGTGCAGAGTGTTGCTCACCCACGAAGTCATGTGCAGGTAAGATGATCTCATTAACACATCATTTGTGAGCTTTGCTTCCCAAAATGCTGGAAGAGCCTCTCCACGGAAATTTTAAGTAGGGAGAGTTTGATTTTGTTGTTTGTTTATTTTGTTGTTGGCTCAGAGAGGGTCTTTGTGTAGGAAGACTTTCTCTTTATGTGGGTAATGCTTGCTTGGGTTCAAAACAGATATTTGGGTGGAGGTTTCCTATTTTTTTTGCTATTCATTTTTCCTGCAGGAGATTCAGCAACCACAGCTGCAATGTTTTTGTTTAAAGTAGGCCTTTGCATGTGTTGTTTAAATCAAGACTTTTATATACTTATTGCTCATAAAATTTCTGCTCGCCTTATGAGAATGAGAATGAATTAATTTATATATTTTTGCCTGGAAACTGCAGGATGCTCTTAATGTAATTTCCTCTGGTGAAATATTTTAATTTTCTTAATTAAAAGTGGCATCATTAATGTTCTTTAATTTTGGGCAGTTTGACCCCATAAGAAAAAACCCTCAAACCCTTCCTTTCTCTACATGTGAACAATATTTAGGGGCCTTCTACTTTTTAATTAAAACAAAAAAAAGGACACTATTTTTAGCATTTAAATTTATAAATTAGAGGGTGAAATGACTTGAGGATGTTTTTAATAACTTTTGTATAAGTCTGAACTTACATGTACCTTATGTATGTATGTTGTGCTTCCATGGTAACTTACCACTTTTCCTGTTCTCGGGTAATTAAATTTTTAAAAATACATATAATAATGCAAACAGTCAATGTTCTTGAATTAAAATGTGCTAAAATGTGCATAGAACGTTCATAAAACAAGAGGCAAAACCCATTCGTGACCTTTATTATACACAGTTTGTGATTTATTGTATCAGTGGGAGAGGGTTAAGCTGTTGGACTCAATGTTGCTTCTTTTAATGGCGCAGCTTGCGACTTGATTGTTTTTATTTTTTTATTAAAGTAGACTTTTATGTTAATGTAGGAGTGAGACAAGCCTATTTGGGTAGAAGTTTTATCAAGGGGAAGTCTTAGTTTCAGTACTTAATTATGTCAACAATTCCATTACTTTTTAATATAATATGAATCAGGTATTCAGTACGAAACAAATGTATTGATTCTCTGTTGTGTGTAGCTCTCATTAATTAAGTAAATTAGCTTTTGACCGGCATTTTCATATTTATGCCCAAACACAATATATATCGCATCTGAGGGATGCATTGGGTGAGCTTTACAAGGGCCTGGTGATGTAGTGGCAAAGATCAAAGGTGTCTAAGTGACTTTCTGGCACATCTAGAACTTGTGCATTTATTTATTTATTTATTTATTTGTTTATTTATTTATATGTATATATGGATCTATGTTGTTGAAAGGTTTCACTACAACCAGGTGAAAATTAGAGAAGAAAAGTCTGATTTCTTGTGCAATTGGGTTGCAGTTTGTGATAACATAGGAGCAGTGAGCCCATTTCTTGTCTCCATTCTCCCTGCACAGAGCACAGTTCTGGTTTGGAAGTTCAAGTATTTCAGCACCTTCTCATCCAAATGGTCATATTTGATTTAGAATTAATTTGGGCTTTCCTCCTGCTTCCTCTCCCTGCCTTTATAGTATCAAATGCTCTGCTCAGCTTTGATATTTCAGAGCTCCAGTGATGCCTGCAAACCTCCTCTGTGCTTGATTTAAGGTAGCGTTGCACAAATCTAAGCTATTATTCTGATTATTCTCAGCTCTGCTGCTTGATAGATTATCAAGGAAGAATTACAACTCAGGGATGTCCTTCCCATGTAAAACACAGATTAGTGAAGGGAATCAAAAGCACTCTGTAACCTAATGAAGACATTTGATTTTAAATGTCGTGTTTTCCTGAAGTATCTCGGAGCAGGATGCTATGTATTCTGAAGAGGCATTACACACATCACTTTGAATAATGCCAGGGGAATGGCTCCAACTCTAGTTAAACTTGACATTTTATTTTATTTCTTTTAAGTACAATAATCAAATCTTCCTCATTGTCTGCTGCTTAAGTGGCAGCATCAATTTTTAAAGCCTCTAGTTTAGTTTGCATTAGGAATAGTACATAAAATTTTAATGCACTGTACCCACTCTGCTGTTGAAATTGATGCCTACTGCTTCTGAAAAGGAAAACAAGAAGGGTCTGTCTGTCTTTCTGCTCCTCTTCCAATCCTCCCTAGTTGAAGGTAGGGCTTTTCGGGGAGGATTTTTCTGTACAGAATCATACATGAAGATATTTTTTGCTGTGTGGAGATGAGCTCCTCTGAAAGTGCCCGCCTCTCCCTCAGACGGTGACAGATGCCTGCTTAGCAGGAAAGTTGTCTAAATATTGATACGGCTGCATCAATCTGTCATAGCCATTGAAAGTTCAGCTCTCAATAATTAGTGCTTTCAGGGCTTCCAGTGCAAGGCTCGATTTATTCATTTCCAATCCCCATTTTTTTTCCATTTCCTTCTTATGGCCTAATAGGAACAGTTTCTATTAGGTGTGTTTGTGTGGAGTAACACAATCCTAAAGGGCTGGAAATCAAGGTAAAACACCTTCCTCTCCTGGAATAACTTCCCCCCCGCACCCCTCCCATCTTCTTCCTTTTCTTCCAATTATTCACTAAGAGGAAACTCGTTGTTATGCTGCTGCCAGCAACCCCCTACGCCCTCAATGCTCAGAGGGTTAAAAGGTATTATAATTCGAACAGAAGTAGTCTCAGGGTCTACAGCTGGCTAATAACAGAGTTGTATTGAGTGGAGTGAGCCCCACAGCTGTGACTTTCGCCACAAGGCTCAGACTAGACGGGAGCTCTAATCAGCTGGGCCAGGCGGCCACTGGGGCCCGTGTCTTTATCGGCCAGATGGTGTGAATTTAGACACTTTTGTTATGCAATTGCAGGGAGGAGTTGGGCAGAAGAAAACAAAACAAAGGCCACCATGCTGTGAGCTTATTTGAGTTTGAAATTAGAGACAGATTTTTTTTTTTTTTTTTTTTTTTTTTTTTTTTTTTTTTTTTTTTGGTGTTGGGGTGAGGGGGGAGAAGTTGAGGGATGATTTTTACAACCATTTTAGTCAAGTACAAGGAGGGGAAAGGATGGAAATTTGGCTTTGACATGAGGTTTCTGGGGTGCTCAGTTTGTAGGGCTGGGGTTGTCTCTGGGAACTTTCTGGGTTTGGTTTAAGCTTTTTCTGGACCATTCTTAATATAAACCATCATTTTCTCCAAGTAGATCTAACTAGAGGGGAAAGTATAACAACAAAAGATGTAGAAAATCATCCTAAGCCTTGATATTCTTAAGCAAATGAGCATCTCTAGAAGTGTGTTCCCAGCCCAACACTGTAGCAGAAATGTAAATGTTGGTGAAGTCATGCCAATAATTTGCTTGAAGAGAATATTGAAGTCTTGATCCTGGACCACCAGAGTTTGGGGGTTTTGGCTTGGACTGAAATTGGAACCAGTCAATTCTGTTACAGACAGCACTTGTGAAATCAACCAAGTGGAATTGTTCCTGCTTGGATATGGGGTGAACCTCTTGGAAATAGGGATTTAAGAGGTAATTTTGCTAAAATGTTGGGCTGAAACATCCTCAGTCCCACTCTGATTTATGTGCAAACAGTAATTCCTTCACTGGAAGTGGCTCTTCTCCCTCATCAAGATTTTTTTGTTCCCCCACATATTTGGGCTCAGAAAGTACCATGGTCAAAGGGGAAAAAGTCTATCACTTACAAAGATCTTTCCCCAACTGATAGGAATGTAGATATCAGTAAAATATTTGGAGAACTTCAGCTGCAAGCCGCAGTTTTAGAGGGAAAATATTTGAATAATACAAATATAAAGTTCAGAACTGCAATAATAGTGGAAATAGAAATAAAACAAGATGCACTTGTTTCTGAACCCAGCCACATTGTGCTCAGTCTCACAGAATTCATCCTAAAATGCTCTGCCAAGAAGCGGCACCATCCCTGGAATCACTGCAGATTTTTTTTCTTTTTCTTTATTAGAATGGCCTGTAAAGCAGCAAAGATTTTATTCCAAATGTTATTTTCCATGTGTTGCTATACTGGACATGTCAAAGTACATCCAAAATTGATGTTCCTTTGAGAGGATTTTCTGCATTTTTGGGGGATTTATTATAATTTTCTCCTTTAGAAAGAATCTCCCATTTTGGCTCCTGGTATAAAAATACTCCATCCTTTCTAAACACTGATTGGGCAGTGAAATCCATAAAAGATGCACTTAAAATAAAGTTGGGAGAAGGAGGGAGGGCAATGTTCTGTGCTGGTGTGAATTACCAGAGCTGCACTGAAGTCGATGGAGCCATGACAATTTACAGCAGCTACAGGGGCTGCCCCAGGGATTTTTAAATATTTAGTATATCCTTTTATTTTAAAAGGAGTAGCATCGATGAATAAGTTCAGGTTTGAGGCAAGGGGAATGAAGGAATGTTGAAACAGTTAGAGCTGTTATTCAAATAGATCTGTTCCTTCCAGCTCATCTGGCTGGGCAATTCCAGCCCCAGAGCAGGAACTTCCTGGAAACTGGAGAAAATGGTGGGATTTTTCATAGCTGAAAGAGGGCTTTTTGTCTAAATGCTCATTTTAGGTTTTTATAATTAAATATTAGGCATATTTAAAAAATCCCCACTTTAATATTTTATTCTGCCTCTAATGAATTCAAGTATTTTATTTATTCTTATTATATTTATTTATTTAATTTCTTTAAAATTTTTCTTTATTTTATTCTGCTTGGAATTGCTCCCCAGTTGGAAAGCTCTGATACGCAGAGTGCTTGATAATTTTGCAAATGTATTAAGCACCCCTGTACAAAAACCCACCAAAATTTCTTCATCCCATATGTGTAAATTTGAACAGAAACCTCTGCAAAACATGGAAAACATCTTCTAGAAAGACATCTGATATGGTGACTTTTGAAGGATGTGGGACTTCTGATAGAGACTTTTTAAACTTTCGGGTGCCTCCATCCTCCCCATCCCATGTTGGCATTGACTGGAACAAAAAACCTGAGCATGAAAACAGCTTAAATCTTCTCTGTTGCTTCAGATTATTAAAAGTGAGGATTCTAGAGCAAGGACTGTTTTTAAAGTCTGTTTAACTCCAGTACTCAGCCACTGTGTGTGCAGGAGCATCATCCATGTCAGTGATTATATCAATGGAAATAATGAACTGTCTCTTGATTTTAAAATTTTCATTATTATTTATTATAATTAATATTATCATTGAATATGTATAAATTAATACTTAATCTAAAGGGTTTATCACTGAAACAATTGCAAAGGGATTGCAAAGCCAACCTGAAAAGCATCTCTTTAGATCCTTTGTAAGATCTAAATATGTTCAGTTTCTGGCTTTTCATAGAGTGCTGAAGTCACCATATAAAACCTAGATATTTAATAAGAAAAAAAATACAGTAATATAAAAAATAATATTGGAATACACCAAACCATTAGGTTGCTTACAGTCAGTTCTAACACCTTTTGATGGACTTTTAACCCCACATAACCCATTTGGTCCTGCCTGTAATGACATTATGACATCTGTTAATCACTTATTAGACCTTTATAAATATCACCTCAGTCTCAAGTGTGGCTATACTGCTGTTCATTTCTGGCTGGGTAATTCAGAATGGATTACAGGGAGCTAAGTGCCAAACTCCAGCTGAAACCAGCCAGGACTTAGGCACTCAATTCCCTTAATTTTCCCTTCTGGAAAGCAGAATTTTTACCCTTCCAGGCATATATTGAGCGCTGAAGGTTTTCTGACAGACTTTGAGCTGGTTCTTTGCTCTCAGCTGTCCCAGTGGTTCTTTAATTTTGGTTTTCTTTCCCTCTCCAGTCGGTGCTGTGAGAAGAAAAGTTGTGGCAACAGAAATGAGACTCCATCTGACCCTGTGATCATTGACAGGTAGGAGATGAATTTTCATTTTCCTGCAAAAGCATCCCAAATTTGTTGTTTTTCACTTTGAATCATCAGAGACTGTTTCTCACTGGTTATCTGTTTATGTCGCCATTTGGGGACCTTGACAAAATTTATGTTATTTTTAAAATGAAATTCTGTTTTTATTGTGACAAATATCCCATGTGTGCACCTGGAACATTCTCTCCTCACCAGGGATGGGATCCAACTGGATTACTGAGACAGATAAAGCTTTGAGCAACCTGGCAGCTTCAGTAATGTTCTTTAACAAAAGAGCAATATTTTTTGTAGAAATGTAGGGAGAAAGGGAGGGGTAAAAAGGCAAAAATGCAACATTAAATCTGACAGGTTTGGGATTGTAAGCAATTTAATGTAGAACAGTTTTGTGTATTACTCAGTTTCAGTTCCAGGTTTAGGTTCTTTTGATAGTTTTTAGGTCAATAACATAAATGGGGAGAACAGCAGTTTGTTAAACCGTGAAGTGGCACTGTAAAAATTGTGTGTATTTGGGGGAGCTTAGAAAACTTCCTTGTGGAACTCGCTGACATGGAAGGGTTTGAAATCTGGAGTTCAGCAAGGCTCAGACAGGGAAAATAAGAACAGGCAGAGCTGCTTCAGAAAGGAGCACACATATAAGGGCTCCAGAAGGGGAACAGTAAATAAGGAAAAGCCAGGAAGAAAATGTTTTCCCCCAGATTATTCTGGAGTAACTGTTAAAGGGTTCCTTTTCCCTGAAGCAGATGCTACAAGAGAGCTCATGCTGGAGTGGATTGGTTTTAGAGCCAGTTTTTTTGCCTATCTGTGTTTGGCCTGTTCTGTCTCCTTTCTAATAAGCTTTATTTGTCACAGTACTTCTTGTGGACTTGTTTTGGCATTCAGAGCAGTAAAGCTGGTTTGAATGAAGATCTGCAATAATTTCCTTCTTTTTTTTAATCACAGAGTTAATCTAAATAATTTTGGAACTCTGATGAGGTGATGGTTTTTCCTTCTCCCTTTACTCCATGGTTTTCCCTTTTAATTCTGTGTTCACAAGCTGTGATTGGGGCCAGAGCTTAAAGCTGCAGTGAAATGGGCTCTTTGGGGAGCAGAAGTCCTGGATGTGCCATCTTGACCTTTCCTATGAAATTTCGAGCTTATTTTTGGCTGTGTTGATGCTTGGTATGAATGTGCATTTGGGAACTTTCCAGCCCGAAGTCTGAACTTTCTGGGAAGCAGCTCGGGATGGAAGGCACTGGATTTGCCCCTGGATTGAGACCTTGACAGGGACAGTTCCTACCCCAGCTGAATTTGTAATCCTGAGCCAGCTGCTTCTTCTCATGTAAAGTGAAGATTCTGATGCATCCTGGGGAGCTTTGGGATCTGCTGATGTAAAATGAAATGGAAATGATGGAAAAGGACAGGGCTTTTCTTTCTAACAGCTGTGTATAAAATGTGCATCACAAATCACCTGTTGCGCTCAGTGAGTCCCAACCTTTTCTATTTTGCTCTAAGACCTCTCCTAACTTAGTCTAGACCTCTCCTAATTTGTTCTGATCCCAGAACTTTTTTCTTGCCTGCCCTGCTAACAGCAATAGGCATTCTCTTGGCATGGAAGCATCCTTCAGGCTCAGTCTGGCAGTTCCTTTTTGTGTGTTGGTTCTTCCCTTTCTGTTTGTGTGTGTCTCCATTCCAGGTGAACTCTGGAGCTCAGTGAAGGTAGATGAGGAAATAAATCAGTGGTGCAGCCTGATAAAGCTGCTCCATTCAGTGTTAAAGGCAGTCACTAAATCAGTTGTAGGCTGCAGAGAGAAGAATTTATCCCAGCTCTGCCCTCCTGTCTGAAGGAGGCTTAGCTTGGTGAAAGAAGCAAAACTCAAAGCTAAATATTTTTCTTTTTTCTACCACTAACTGGTGGTGCAGCATCAAGAGAGTGACTCCTCCTTCTGGCAGAGTTATTTCTGCAGAGTTATTTCTGTTCTACCTCTTCACCCAGTGAAACAGGGCTTGAGGAGTGAGGGATAATCCTGTGTGCTACATCTCCATCAACACATGTAATGCAAATAAAGTAACAGAGTTGTGCTGTGCCTGTCTGTGCACAGAAAAATCCTTGGCTTGTCTGTCATCCTCACACACCACCACAGCACCAAAGTACAACAGCTCAGGAGTTTAACTGCACATTCCACTTCCCTAAAATGCACCCTGTGGGGTAACTTTTTATTGTCTTTCAAACAAGGAGAGTCCTGTGTGCTCTGGACTAGCTGGGCAGGAGTGCTTTGATTTATTTAGGGTGTCTTTCTATGGCTTTTTTAAAAGAAAACACCTCTGCTTAGGGACTTGGCAGCAGGTGGAATATAATTTCTGAAGTGCACCTTGCAGCCATGTGGGTCAATAACTATGGTGATATTTTCAGCTCAGTAATGCCTTCATGGTAGGTTGCTGTTAATTTAAAATGAACTACAGGTTTTCTCTAGTGATTGAAATACAGGTGTTTTTCCCTGGTGTGAAATGATAGGTAAATGTAAAAATCTGCCATGTACCAACCCAGCTGTAACATTGTCTTGTGTCTCTGGAGAAGGGAAAAAAGGAAAATGGAGAGAACAGAATTGCAAAAACACCTTTGTGTTATACAGAGCTCTGCCTAAGCAGTGTGGGCAAAGTGAAACAGAATTTCCACGGAATAAAATTCCAGAATCTTTGAGATTGGAAAGGTCCTCAAGGTCACTGAGTTCAACTGTAACACCATCATCAATATAGTGATTTCCCCTTTATTTGTTCCTTTCCCCACTTTTTTACCTGCTGTGTGCTGGAGGGAGGCACAATTCACTGGTGTTCACCAAATCCTGGGGACTTGTATCCCTCTTTAAAAAGGAAGAAATAATTCAGTGGGGAAAAAAAAAAAGCCAGCCCCGTTCTGGTTGTTGTTGGGCTTTTTCTTCTCCTTGAAATAATTCCAAAAGTTCTGATGCTGAATAAAACATTTTTGCAATGACCTTTGCTCTGGGGACTGGATTTAGATCCGAAGGCCCTTGCAGTTATTTTTCCACTCCCTCTTGGAAATGAGAACGTTTCCATATGAAAGGGAACTTCTCCACTGAGATTGAGTGTGTGCCCTCTCCTGCTGGCAGAGATCTGCAGGATACATTGGAATATTTTGGTTCCCGTGATGTTCTTGAGCCAGAATTCCAGTGTAACTCTGGACAGATTTGGATTTCAGAGTGATGCTTCTGATTTAACAGGGATGGCACAGCTCAGATCCTGCCGTGCTGCTATTACAGGTGTCCAAATTTGAGAATTCCACTGGAGCACAGGGCTGGAAGGACCTGGAATTGCATTTTTAATCCAGAAGCACTTGCACTCCAAGGTTTTGGACAACATGAGCCATAATCAGTTCTCAAAATGTCACAGCAAGCTTTAACTTTGTGTGCATAACCAGAACTAGTGAGAGCTAAGTTGGGTCTGGTGTGTTCCTGTGGTAGATCCCAGTTCTGGTGGATTCATCCTGGATTTTTCTGCTTGCCTTTTGAAGTTGGTATCTGTGGAATTGGTTGGTTTAAGAGGCATCAAAATGTAAATATTATATTTTTTCCCCCTTCTCTCATGGCTGAAGTGGTGGTTCTTGATGTTCCTGGTAGTTCCTTGAAATTGGAGAATGAACTTTGTGTTTCCTTTATGGAAATCACAGACAGGGATATGAGATGCAGGGTGTGGGGAACTTTTGGATGGAAGGGTGGAAGCTCATTCCTTTGAAGGCCGCACTTCCAACTGAAAACTGTATTTTGTTACACCTGTGCTAGAATTACTCACTTTGTTGCCTTTCCTACCCTGCTTATGCAAATAAAAAAACCTCGTATTAGGATTAAGAGGTTGTGGAAGATGCAAATTAATTTAATCAATCACTTACTGCAGATTTTCTCTCATTGTAGGTGAGTTGTGTAATTTTGGATATAAATTCATCAAATGGCAATGATCTTTTGATTTTTTTAGTTTTCTTTGTGTTCCTTGAAGATTCAATCTCTTTAGAGGAGGTTATTTTGTGTACTTGTTCCTCTTAATACTTTACTGTGTTTGCTGAAGCTGTGGTTTAATTGAAGACTCTGTGGTACGGGGGAGAATTGGTGTGACTTTTTTAGTTGAAAAATTTTCTTTTTTGGGTTTTTACCTTTCCTCCTCTTCCTTTTCTAATAGAGAGAACCAGTCAAAAGAAATTTACATGTAATTTAAATGAAACCTCTTAAACAGTCAAAAGAAATTTTTATGTCATTCAAATGAATATTTTAATTCAATTAAAAATGCAGTGTCACTAGGGTGGGACAGAATTTTTTGTTCCTACATGGGAAACTCCTCAGAACAGCATAAAGACCTAGGAGCATAAACCCTGTGTTGCTTGTAGCTGCTGCCTTCATGGTCCTGTGCTCCCTTTGGGCTCATGGAACAAGGTCTTTTAGCTCAGGTTCTTTCAGAATCTGAGACACTGGGTCCAATTCCTTCTACTTTGAACTAAATTACTTTTCCTAAATTGTTCCTAATTGTCCTGGGAAGAGTTTGGTGTGTGTTGCACATTTTATTAATTTATTTATTGTGGTTGTTGCTGGGGAGGGAATGGAGGGGACTGGAGTGGATTTTTGGGATGGAGACCAGTGTCTCCAGCTGGGTCAGCATCCAGTGGCACCAGCTAAGCACTGGGCACACTGGTTTGGTGGGTGGTGAAGGGCAGCATGGATCAGTTGCCACATGCTGCAAGAGAAAAACTAAGGCTTTTGTAGTTGTCATTCAACAAAAAGCCAAGGCCTGAGCACAGCTGGCAACTTGTCAGCCTCTCTGGGAAGGAGCAGAAGAGCCTGGATTACATCTCTGTGCCATGGGGGTCCATCCCTTCACGTGGAATTGAGGTGCAGGGATGGAGGTTTCCATCCCTGCTGGTGCCCTGCCCTCCCTGCTGCAGGGACAGAGGGCTGAGCTCTCCCACAGTCAATAAAACTCACTTCAGGGTTAATAGGGATGGGCTTTACATCTTCTCTGGGGGTGTGTGTGTCCCTCCCTCTTCCTTCTCCCTAAAAACTGCTAAAGAACATATAGATGAATTTTCATTTTGAAGGCTCTAACTTCAAATAAGTGCAGATTTCTGACTGGATTTTTTTTCTTTTTTCCTTTCTTTTCTCTTTTTCTAACTGTTCTCTTAATCTCAGCCATCTGAAAAGGACTCTATCCCTTACCCCTCCCTTTGGGGAGATTCCAAAATCCACTGGGTAACACAAGGATGTTTCCTCATGCTCAGAGGTGGAACAGCAAGACTGGAGAGGCCTGGATTAAATTCCCACTGAGAGTGGGTTGCCCTGTCACCTTAAGTGACATAAGTCACTGCCTTAGTTTCCCCCTTAATACAAAGCATTAGCAACTACCTGGCTGTGGAAAGTGGTTTCAGATCCCTGAACAGGAGTTTTTGGGGTTTATTTTTCACATTCCTGGTGCCAGGAGGATTCAATCTGCATGGCAGAGTTTGATTGTTCCTGTTCTCCCCTGTTCTCTGTGGCCCTTGTGAGTCTGCCAAGGCAAAATGAATGTCTGGGATCTGTTGCTGCTGTGGGGTGAAACCAGGGGCTCTTCCCAGCTCCCTGTGTGCCCCAGTCCCCCCTTCCAAGCCCCCAAAACCTACAGTGATCTCTCCCCTTGTCCTAGGGAGTCAAAGTCCTTTGTTCACTAATAAACCCTGCTCTCCTGCAAAGAGCTGCTGTTGTGCCATCTGTCTCTTTATGAATTTTTTAGTAGACTGGATGTTTGTGGGGAGTCAGTAACTTAAAATTGCACTATCCCAGCCATTTGACAAGTGGTTCTTTTAGTGCCTAATTTGTTTGTTTCTTTTTATTTTCCCCTCTCTTTCAGACAAAAAGAAAATTCTTTACTAGTTTGCTGTCCAAAACATCTTGAAATCTTTGATGTGTGCAAACACTTAAAGCTTGTAAACAGACTAAACTGGAGAGTAGCTTGTGTCATTTAATCTTTTTCATTTAATGTTGACAGACAACAGATTTTCCAGCAAGCTGGTGAGTCAGAAGAAGCTTAAATATATTTTTGAGTGTGCTGGAAAAATGAAGAATGGACTGGTTGGGTCTGTGGAAGTCCTGGGTTCTGCTCCTTTCTCCCCATTACAGTCCCTGTATTTTTGTAGCCATTCACAGGGTCTGTGTTTAACTATAAAACCACATATGTGATTTTCTGACTTTCCTTGATAACACAGTTGCTGAGAATTGATGTGTGGAAATACTCTGGTGATGTGCAAGAGCATTGCTGTAACAGTGGAGATGCTTTTTGGAGTAACTTGTAAAGTTGCTCTCCCCCAGGACTGTTGGTTGCTGCTGCCTGGGCTGGAGGTGCTGCTGCTTCTGGAATGGAGTGAGAAATTAGATGGGTTTAAATCACTGCTGGTTTCAGGCACAGATTATTGTGGAGTTAAACAGAGCTGGAACCTTATTTCCACCAGTGTTTTGTGCAGATTTTCTCCTGGCCACGTGCTGCAACTGTGGGCATCTCTGCCTTCCAAACAGAGAGATGCCTTTTGGGATGTGTTAGAGGGAACACATGTGTGGGAGTGCCCACCAGTATTGATCACTTCAGTTCCATTAAATCTATAACTAGAATAATTAGCTCATGTCCTGATCTGAGAGCTGCGAGGGAAACATGGCTGAGCCTAGGCCAAGGGCATGTTATATAATACAAAGAAATAAAATCTAACTATTGCTACTACTGCCTGGAAGTCTTAAGAAAATTAGTCCAATGAAGACAAGACCCAGAGGATTTTAGCAGTTCTGCATAAATCAGATAAACTTCCCTGGTCCTCTAGAGCATCTTGGACACAAGCATGGATGGATTCCAGTCTTGTTAGATTAGTTGAGATAAAAACATTGATAGTGCTTGGGCTAAATCCTGCATGAGCAATGCAAAGTTGGGAGTAAAGTTTACACGTGGTGTAGGAGAATCCTTGTTTCTTTTTAAATTGAGGCTTTTTCCTGTAAATAGGGAGCATTTGGTCCAGTTTGTGCTCATAAACAGTGAATGAGGAGGTTAAGGGCCTGCTGACCTCAGAAGGACAGAGAGCAGAGTAAGGAGCCATCGGAATCAATGAGCTTGGTAGTAGTGGAAAGGGGAATGGAAAACAAGTTTCCCATGGACTAAAGCACCTCTGGGAATAGAAGCTGAGGATAAATTCACTGTGCAAACAGCACAGAAGAAATTCTGGATATGTAGAGCAGCAGTGTGTGACACGGGATCTCTACAGCTCCAGTCCTTGGGTCTGTGTTTGCCTGGCTCCATCTGCACTCATCAATAAAAATGCCAATATTTCAGGGTATTTGCATCCTAATGAAAGCATCCTCTGTGTATTTATGACCTGAAATACTCTTCTCACTTTTGCACTCCTCTCAGCCTCTGTCTAGACCTGGTTTTATGGACTTGTCACTTCATCTGCCCTAAGCTTTTTAGTTACTGCCTCTTGCTTTCCTTTTGAACCTTTTGTTTTTCTCTTCATCCCTTCCCTGTGTGTTCCTTTTACCATCTGTTTCTGGTAGGATTTCCCATCTTTTCTGCCCTGTAAACATCCCAGGGTTTCAGCCTCTCTGAACTGATTTCTTCACCTCAAAGTTCTCCCAGCTAATGTGTTCCTGCTTTCAGATGGTATATTAAACAATTTGTCTTGCTTGGAACGTCACCCCAAATCCTTGTGAAGTGAAGAAAAGATTGAGACTGAAAGTACATAATGTGAATCTGAAGCTTAAATCAGTTGGAGATGTGATTTTAAAGCTATGTTTTGCCCAAGATGATGTAGGAGACAGGTTGTAGGACACACTCCACATAAAGGAGTGGAACTCAAGTCTTGTATTCCAGGCTGGATCATGTAAGCATGTCCTGGAACAACATTTCCCCTCTGCAGCTGTGATTCACATTCCCATCCTTCTCACTGGTTTGGATCTTTAATACACTGCTGTCATCTGAGCCATCCTTCTTTTTTTGTCCTTATTATTTTTCCTTTTTCTCCCCATCTCCTCTGCTACTTTTCCTCACAAATAAATGCTAATATCTCCACAGGCATCCCACTTACAGCTCCACATTTGGTGGCTTTTCCTCCAAGTGGAGTCCATCGAGCTTGTAAATTGTATTGGATCAGTGAGCCCATAATGAGGCTTCTAAGTCCAAACAGTGCAAGTCTGCTGGGATTTTATTGTTCATAAAGCTCCTTCCCTGGGGAGTGATAGAGCCATTAGGTGTGTGCTGTGTTTAATATTTGGTCATGACAGGAAGCAATAATTTTCTATCTTTTACTGTGGATCCTGAGTTGTTTTTAAGCAGTCAGCTTATTTAGTCTCAGTGGCTGTGAATCCATTAGGCAAACAGCTCTTCCCTCCATGATTTTGTGTCTTCCTACAAAGGCTTGTTTCAAGAAAATAAAATCAAGTGGCAACTGGTTGCCCTGTGGTGGCTTTTAATCCCTTGCCCTTCTCAGTGCTTGTCACTGGCAGGAGTTGACATAAGGCTGGTTTCGCCAGAAAATGGCATTTTTCCTGCTGAATGAGTTTTTTTGTTTTTTTTTTGTTTTTTTTTTTTTTTTTTTTTTTTTTTTTTAAATTTATTCTAGGAGAGAACAACCACCGAAGCTCCCATGTGCATGGTGTGTTATGAGTTTGGGGATTTATCTTGTGCAAATCCATGATTTATTTCAGTGGAAGCAGCAGGAAGGTTGTATTTAAGTATTCCAGAAGTGTTTTTATATAAACAGAAAAAAAAAAAAAACCAAACCAAAAAAACAATAGTTTTGGGTGTAGCCTGTAGGAAGCTCCTCCTCTGACTGCCCTTCCTTTGCATTCCCAATGCTTCCCTCAAAGAACCAGGCAACTTTCACCATGGAGTGTGTGAAGAATTCTGCACATTCTGTGTTCTGATTGTACCACCAGGCTGCTTTTCAGCCTGATTATTGCAGGTGTTCCCTTGCTCTCTGCTTAGGTCTCCTCCTTTGCTCCAGGGGACCCTCTGGGTCCTTGTCTTGGATCTCTGCAGCTCAGTGGGAGAGGTTTGTATCAGAAAAGGAAAAAGTTGGCTTTTTATCCCAGAGCTGTTGTGAGGGCACAGAAGCATGAGGTGGGTTTGCAAAAACCAGGAACACACAGGTTCTTTTTCCAAACCAAACCTGAGAGGAAGATCCTGGAGCGTTCGGGAAGAGGGAGGGCAATTCCAGAGGTGCTTAAAGCAGTTGAAAACAGCACACAACAAACACATGAAACCAGCTCATGGCATAAAGAAATTAAAGCTGAGTGCTGATGTCTTACAAATCATATTTAATTAATTTTTAAGAGGTATGCTTAGGTTTTCCTATCATAAAAAGTTAATTTAAATGGATCCTGGTTCAGCAAATCAATTAACACTTTGTATTATCTAGCATCAACATCAAGAAGGGTGTATGTAAATAGTTTAAATGAAGTAGTCCTGAGAAGTGAAATTGAAAAGATTGATATTTGGGGTCTCGCTTTCTTTCACAGTCACAACATTTCTGTAAGAAAATTCAGATCTTGAAGTTGCCTTTTTTGAAAAGATGAAACTTGAGGTTCTCGTGTTGGCATGACTCTGAACCACAAACTGCAGTTTTGGGTGGCTGATAAAGCTGAGTTCTGCCTCCTTCTACACCCATTTACTTTTAGTTTTTACTGTGGAACTGATCTTAGACTTTATGGCTGCTAGAAAGTTCCCTGGGTCTTTGAATTTGCACATGCTAGATTGTAATCCGGATTAGGATTGTTTAAATATAAATTGTAATTTGGATTAGGAGTGCTTGAATTTGGTTTTCCAAATCTCTACTCTCTTTGGGAATGTGGGTGCTCAGGGCCTGGAAGAAAAGTAACCACAACTTTTCCAGCTGATTCCCTGCCAGTATAAATCCTTCCCCTTGATGCTGACAAAGTATCTGCTCAGTCAAAATTCCTCTGCTAAAGAGTGGAGAAAAAGCTGTACAGTGTTGTGTCAGTGTCACTTGGCCACACAGAACCTCAAAAAAACCCCCATCCTCTGGGATGCTTTGGATGTTTGGTTTTTTTCCCCCTTTCCTCTTTATCTGAAACATTTTCCAGCATTCCTTCAGGGACATCTGGTTCTCTCTTTTTCCAGCTTTCCTTTGGCACCTTCAAAAAGTGTCACTGTCAGTTCTTTCTCTTCAGACAAACAGCACAGGCAGGACACTGGTTCTGCCCAGTAATTTGCCTAAAATATAGTTGCCCTTCAGAAGCAGAGACTGAAACCATTTCTGGGATGGGAGTATGTACCTCTTTGGTTTTATTTTTACAGGGAAATATAGATATATTTTATATATACATACAATACAATATATTTAAAATAATGACCTTATATATTATGTGTTATTATATATTAAATTAGTAGATATTTTATTTTTTGCAGACAAATATAACATCTTTGTTTTTACATGAAGTTCAGACTTTTTCTGCACTCATAAATTGATGGTTCTTTAGAATAATAAAATATAATAGAGTTCAGGGTTGTACTGGATATATCAGAGGATTTAATTTAGATTTATTAAAACTTTTGTCCTAATTCTAACATTCTGTAACCCCTGAATGAGTATTTATGAGGAATATTGCTGTACTTCAGATCTTTGGTGTGTGAAAGATTTCCCTTTAACATTGCTGCAGCTGCAGGAGGGTATGAAGTTTGATCTTTCTGCAAGCTTTAATAAGAGTGTTAACAATAATAAATGATTCTTCCCTGTATCTTCTATGTACTTTACTTTTCTCTCTAAGAAACCTGGAGCTGTTTCAGAGCTGTTTTGGGGCAGTGCAAGCATTGGCAGAGCAGCACAGGGTGTTTTTTAACATAACAGTTCCACGTCCCAGTATAAGAGCTTGCAGCACAAGTGAGCTCATTCCAGGCACCAAACCTCCAGGACTGTACAAAAACTCCCAGGGTTTTGCTCAAGTCATGAACTGTGAGCCTCTCTGCCACCATCACCTCTGCCCCCAGACACAATATTTCAGGTCCTTCATGCCCCTGAGCAGTGAAGTTAAACAAAGACATGACTGGATTTGAGTTTCAGCCCCTTCCCCTCCGAGATACGGAGCTGAACTTGGAGAATTCCCTGAGCCAGTTTCTTCCTGCAGCTGCTTCCAGCCCACACTGAAGCACTGGACAGGAGTCTGCAGCAGGGAGGGAGCCTGCAGCTCCCTGCTGCAGCAGTGCAGGCTTCAGGAGGGAGGGATGGCTGTGGATAATGGATTGGTGCCTGCACCCCAGGGGACTGGCAATGGGAAGTGGTGCCCACTCCCTTCTCCTGTCACCTGTGGTATGTCAAGTCCCCTGGATGCAAAGGGCAGGCAGCTCTCAGTGACATAAATCTTCAGTTTTCAGTCTTAAGGATTCATCGCCCTTTGTCCTCAAAGGTCTGTGTGAGATATTTCATCCCTGCCATGATCCCTGTCCCTTTGATACAGGGTGATGGCAGCACATCCTGTACGTGTGTGCAGACCCACCTTGGAGCAGCACATTGTCCCTGTCTTGCATTTCTTAGACACTTTCTTGTCTCTTTCTTCCATTTCCTAGTGTAAAAATGTCCCTTTCTGAAGGTTTAGCACAGTTGCAGATTTTTTTTTTTGAGATTTTTGTGTTTGGGTGGGGAAAAGGGCTCTGTTCTCTCATGCCCCGTGTCTCTCTTTGTCACTGACACCGGCTGTCACCTCGTGTGAGTCGGTTTTTCCTCTGGAGGAATTGTCAGGAGATGAAGGGTTGTATTCCCACCTCTGCCTGAGCCCCATCCAGTGCCTGGTGTCAGAGGAATATTGGAAGTCATGTCCTATGGTCTGTATAAACTCTGCTTTGTGCTGTCTCCTGCAAAAAAAAAGTCTGATGTAACAGCTTATTTAATGGAGAATTAGTCTGGAGACAACTGCAGAGCACTGTGCTGCAGGAATATTTTGTAATACAGCATTTAAAAGGAGAGTGTAGTTAGTTTGTGGCAAAAAAAAAAAAAAATCAAGATTCAACTTTTATGCTCTGGGTACTCTGCACTTCATTGACTACATTAAAAGCCTCACATTTGGCTCTAGCTTATATTAATTTAAATATCTCTTTTAGAGTCCTCATATTTTAGAGCTACCCAGGACAGCTGTCATGTTTTTCTTGTGTTTCAGCTATTCTTCCTCTATCCTTTCTCTCTGGGAAGCTCTGGAATGCAGGGGGTTTGTACAAAGCCTAAAGAATTGGGATCCTGCTCTAGACTGAGTCTGTAGCTGCTTCTTAAATAATGCAATAATTTCAACTTGCCCCTAATAGTGATTACTGCTATACATGGAAATATGTTTGTTTATTAAATGGACCAAAAAAAATGTTTATTTTCTCCTCACACCACAGCTGTTTGAACCATTGTGTGTAAAGTAATTCATAAAACTGAATAACCATTTAAATACTTTTGGTAGTTTCTTAAAAATTGTATTCTAGAATTCTTCATATTTTCAAAACATTTCTGTAGGTTTTGTCACTTGTTGAAACTCTTTGAAAATAAGAAGTTTTTCTTTATAAAACCTGGTTCTATACTCAGCATGCTCATGTAGCATTCTAATTGTTTGACCAAGATAAAGTAATCTCAGGTTAAAAGTAGGGATAAAATCCTTAATGAAAATTATTCTACTCTTAGGCCCCAAATAATCCTTGCTAATGATGGGGTCTCTTGTTTCCAGACTGCTGGTTCTAATTGATGTCATTTGATCTGATCTGTTTGCTGGGCACTGAGTGGCAACTGGAACATGAGATGGGTTTTGAAGGGTCTGTGTGAAAAAAATTTACTGCCACAGTGGTGTCACTGCTCCTGGCTGTGGAGGGAATTCCTGTTGTGGGCAGACACAAAAACTGGCTTTTAGTCCATTTTTGTTTGGCCCAGGTCTCATATCCCCAAATATGGCAGTAATATCATTGCAGAGGGACCAGGTGGGACACCTGAGTGTTCTCCTGCACTCAGGGATTCTGTGGGATCAGTGATTCCGTATCACCCTGATAATCCACATGGAAAACTTCCCCTTCTCTTGTTATATAAAAAATCCTTCTCCCCTATCCCACTGAAAATTTCCCCTGTTCCAAACTCCCATCTCTGTCTCCTAAGCCATGTTTCCTCCTGGAGTTCACCATTGTTTTGCCAGCCCACCCCTCACAAAGCAGAGGTCACATCGACGCGACCTCTTTGCTGGTACAAGGAGGCTGCTAAATAATTCACGTGGCCAACTTGATTTCGGGGTCCACATTTGTTTTTTCCACTCTCCTAATCAAGATGCTCATTTAATTCTATTCCAGCACCTGTTCAGCAATTAACACCCTACAATTTGCATCTTACCCTGACATTTGCTATCTTTCCAATTAGTTTTTATATCAGTATAATTAGGTAGGGTTATTACAGTGCATCAAGCAGGGTCGAGGATATTCCCAAGCCTTTAAGCTCTTTCCCAGATTTGTTTAGGGAAGCCACTAAGGGTAAATGGTTGATTAGGATCACTGTTTTTCTTCTTCATTCAGATCAGGCGAAAACTGTTTCCCCATGTGGCCCATGAAAGATCAGGGAAATATGTCAGTCTGTAAGAACTAATATTATGTAGTTTGTGACTTTTTGGGTGAATTTACAGGGGATTAGGAGTAAGGGTCAGGCTGTGCAGTCCCTTGCAGCAGTTATTTACCAGTAGCCTTCATTATGCTCTTGATTTATGTTAAGCTGAGCAACTTGCAACAATGATTTTAATTTTTAAAATAAATTTTTTTTTGAGTTGACATGTGGTGGGTGAAAAATCCAAATTAGAGGGTGACCTGACCATATTGAACACTTGGCTTAATTGGTAAAGACTCTGGGAGTGAAATGACTACGCCTAACACCTTTTAATTTAAATTTCACAGAAGGAAAGTCTTGCTGTTCAGCTGTGATTGGTTTGGGCTGTGGGCTTCTTGAGTCAAAAATGGTCCTGCAGCCAATGTGGCAGGACAGTGGGCCTTCCTAAACTTGTTGAACTCCAGCTGATCCCCCCTCAATACCCAGTGCTGACAGAAGGGAGAGTGCTGTGTGTGAGGGGAAGTGGGACATATACCCATGGGGAGATCTATAGTATAGAGCAGAGGCAAGAGGATTTTTTTTATTACCTCACACTACCCAGCTCTGCATGTTCTCCTTTTTTTAAGGTTCAGTTTGAAATCATCTCCCTGCAGCCCCCAAATTCCCCTGCATATCTCCTCATTCTGGAGGTGCACACAAAGGCTGGTATTATCAAGAGGCAACATTGCCCATGGCAAGATTGCAGTGAAAGGTGGAATTGGAGGAAGATTCACATCCTGCTGGGGAAAGTGAAGAGCAGGATAAAAAACCCCCAAAACTGCCAGACTTCATGTCTGAATCTGGGTGTTATTCTGAGATTTTCTGCAATGCACCTTAATGATGCTCTCCAGGCCTTGGCAGGGACCTGCTGGGACCCCAAAGGAGGGATCAGCCCAGATTCCCCAGCCTGGAAAGGCTGGAGAGAAACAGAGCTCTCCTGTGCTGTGTTGGTACAAGAAGTTCTAATATTTGCAAGTACACAATAGATTCACCCTTGCCCAAGTTAATATTATTTACTGTAATGAGCTTCATCTCTCCCCATTCTGTTGGGGTTTTTTAATCTCCAGGTGCTTTATATTGGTATCTGCACAGGCTTAGAAAAATAGCAGGGTGAAATACCCTGGGGAATTGGGGTAGCGAGGAAGAAGTGAGAGGTTATTTCATGGAGTGGGAGGAAGGGGTTGGGTATAAAGAAGGCAAAGCAGGACACGGAGATAATGGAATTCACTCCCTTTGCCAGTGCACAGAACTAGCCTGGCTCATCTCCCTCCTCAGTCTGTGAGAGCAGAATCTGACCCAAACCCCAAAGTATTCCCATTTATTGCTTGGAACTTTGGATCAGACTGTACTGGTAGAAGTTATGTCCTCAAATTACCAGAGCTAAAAACGAGAGCAGTAAGAAAAAAAGGGACAAATTTTTGTGAGGGCGAAAGCTCCACTTGGGGAGAGCAGAATTGACAGAAGCCCCTCAGTGGATGCGGTGCCCAGCAGATTTCAGAGCTCCTGCTGTGAGCAGGCAAAGCTGCTTACCTGTGCTGACAGGAACTGTGGGGTGTCCTTTTCCCAAGGTTTTGTCTCAGCCAGGAGCCTTGTTCTTGGGCTGAGCTGTCTGGACAAGAATGGCCTCTTTATACATTAAGTCCTACACATGAATGGCTGTAAATGTGCTCTGAGAAATGGGGACGGACAATTTGTATAAATCGGATTTAAAAGGAGGAAGAGTTGATATTGAGGAGACTTTGAATGAGATTTTTCAAGCTCTTCTGCTTAGCTGGATGCTCATCTAAGCTAAACCCTGAACAGCAGAAATTTTCCCTGATGTTCACCCCTGTATCTTCTGTTGAAATCTGGAGCCTGGGTGGAGAATGTACTGGGTAGGTGGGTAGAGGAGAAAGTCACCAAACAATTCCATTTAACATAACCATGCCCTGTGTTGTGCAGGATGATGTCATTATCTGATCAACTTGTCTGCACTGCAATCTCACACTTCATCTTTTCCCCTTAATAGATTTCAACTTGGAATGTAAATGCACTTTGTCACTGGTGGGTAAACTGGGTAACACGGAGCGTGGTTACTGTGGGCCAGCAAGACTTTATAACCATCCATCATTTAAGAGTTCTAAAAAGCTATAGGAACTTCTAATGGGGTGGCAGGAGGTCTTCTCATAGTGACATCAGGACAGGTTCTGGTGACAGCACTGAAGGGCTGAATTTTACCATTGCTGGTGGCATACTATGTCTTAACTAGCACTTGGAAACCTTCTCTGAAGCTCACCTGCTTATTCACCAAGGTGTTGGACTTCAAAAGTTGAATCTTTAGCTCTCCCATCACTATTTAGACCAGATCTGCCATGCTGCCTAGGAATTTAAAACAGTAATTATAATCCAAATCTAATGGCTGGCTTGGAAAAAATCAGCCTAAAGGCAGCAGTTGATGTTATAGAAATTGCTGGCTCTTAAGAACTTTTGAAAATGAAGCCCTCTCCAGCATATTGCTTTTGAATTTAAGGATTCTGTTCTAGATCATTATATCTAGTGTACATTAAATGAGTGACCTTGTTCCAGGAGACAGAATGAAATGCACTTTTATCAGTGTCCAAAGAGAAAATTTAACCTGCAGTGTCTAGAATGTGCTTGTGGTGTTCTTCTCTGTGAATCCTTCAGTTTTGGGCAGCTTTGTGAGTGGAATCAGAGTTACAAAATTTGGATCTTTTCCATCTGGATTAGGTCATCCTGCACACTCCCTGGTGTGGTCCTGCTCAAGAATCTCTTGCTGTATTTTGTTGTTAATCTCCTGCTTGAAGAGTTGCTTCCCTGAAGGCAGGTGTCCAACATTGATGGGAGTTACATCCACTGGCACAGGGATGTGTCAGACCCTTGATGTGCTGTACCCAGGAACAGGAGAAGAAAGAGCTCAATGAAGTAAATGAATAATCACATTAATGATGTTTGCTAAATCTCTCATCCAGTGCACCAGCCAGTGTAATTGCTTCAGAGCTTTGTGTGAAAGCCGGCAGGCTGATGGAGAAATATAAACAAAATTATTCCCTTCCCTTTACCCCAAACTAGAATTTAGCCATTAATAAGGCCTTTTTGTTTCCTTAAAGTCTAAAAATAGAAGCATGATGTGTGAGCAGGCAAGGTTTGTGTGTGTAATCAGTACTGGCTGCACTGCCAACTGTATTGAATTTCCTCTATTTGGAGGGATCTTCCAGGGCTTTTGCAGTTGTGTTCATAGAAATGAAGTTTCTCTGCATGAATATCTGAATATTTGTGTTTGAGAACCAGCAGTGATCAGTTTTGAGCTGTTTTTCCAACCCCAGATTTATCAACATATTATTAAACTGAAATGATGCAAAACTCTGTAAATCCCTTTTTAGTCTTTAAAAGCAAATTTGGGGGAAACAATAATAATAAAGGCTTACATGTTCAAAGTTGAAAGCAAAGTTTAAAATAAGACAGGAATCCTACAGGTTAGGTACCAACAGCAGGGTGTTTGACTTCTCAATTTTTCTCCTGTAAATCTCATTGGGTGAGCTCAGTGCTTGTAAGTTGTCAGGTACAGAAGGAGGTGGCTGCTGTTTGGAAATAAATAAATTGTAGGATGAAAGGTCACGCAAAATATTTGGGAGTTCTGCAGCTGGCACTGGGAGCAGCTGTCAGCATTCCCTCCTCAAGGTGTTGCTGTGTTATTTTGGGGGATGTTTAGAGGGAAAAAGGACAGGGAAGGGGGAACCTGGTGAGTGTTTTGCAGCCGGGAGCAGGTGACCAAATTGATGAGTTGCTTCTGTGTTCTGTGCAAGGAGGGGTCCTGGAGGAAAAAAAAAAAAAAACCAAAACGTGTGCAGGGAGGGCTCTGCATTTTAACACCTTCCCTGCTAAGCAGGAGGCCGGCTCGGGGTGCTAAATTCCTCTCTGTGAAATAAATCCGTGTGTTGTGCAGGCCCGAGCTGTCAGCAGCGCTTTGCAGTGATGGGCTTCGGAGAGGTTTGCTCCGGCTCCCGGAGCAGCCGCAACCACTAGGGAGCTGTCTTTAGCTCGGATTTCAGAGTTAGCTCATTAGACCAGTAACAGCAGACACTCACTGGCTTTTTCTTCAAGAGTTTGTCAAGCCGGGATGTATTTATAGAGTAATGGCTCGACGATAACACTGTTACACCTCCCTTTACCTGTTGCAATGGTTTCCTCACAGAGATCAGCTTTCCCATTATTCCTGTGTGCCTCTCTCTGCGCACATCTGTCTTAAAATGAGACTGAGATTGCTGAATTCTGTAGCTCTTCTCAGATTTGGGAGTTGGCCTTCTATTTTGAACAATAAGGATGGAAATTATGCCCTTGCTCCAGCCATTAAGAAAATCTATCCTGTTGAATATGAAGAGATGAGACAGCCCTGCTAATTCCAATGCAGGAAAAGATATGGAATTACCAGAAAAGCAGAAGCCAGGGACACCAGTTTTGATTAATATCTGATACACTTCCACTTAACAAAGTAATTTAATGTCTTTACTTCTATTTTAGCAGACCTGACTGGTTTGAGTAGGAAGTCCTCAGTTAGATTCTATAAATAAGAGGGAGAAAACTGTGAAAGAAAAATAATAAAAAAAGTTAATATTTTTCAGTTACAGCTCTGGTATGGGAAAATTGTGGCTTGCAGCTTTTGAGCCTGGTCTAGGTCATCACAAACATCAGCCTGGCTTGTTACCAATGACATTTGGGATTGTTAAAGCAGAGCTGTGGTACCACAGCTCAAAGTGGGAGTAAAGAAAGTCTGGAAATGTGCTGTGTAATCCTACCTGGAACTTGCAGAGTGCTTGGAGCAGGTGGGAATGCTGTGGCAGAGGAAGCAGGATGTGATCTGAGGAGGAAGGATGTGAATGCACTGTGACCTCCCAGTGTAAAATGGCAACACCCAGTGCTTGGCTGTGACTGGGAAGCCAGGGATGGTTATCAGGGATGTGCCTGCTCTCCCATCCAAAGGAGAAATTACTCAATCTGTCCCCTTGTTCCCAGACACCTGATGGGTTTAGGAGTGCAATAGAGAGAGGAAAGCTGGAAGCTAAGGGGAACTAGAGGTAAATATCTGTTTAGATAGAAGGTGACAGTGTTGGAAATTCAGTGGTGCCTTTCATGCCTTTTAAACAAGGAAGGAAAATCCCTGAACTGAGCTAATACAAGTCTTATTTCTGTTCCACCAAAATACTCTCTCAGCTTTGGATCTCAGTTTAAAATTTGTCCAGCTGGTATATCTCTGTATGGGAAATAGTCCAAATAGGACTGACAGGCAACTGGTGTACAAATTTATTTTACCAGAATAACATAACCATAAATAAGTTTTAAAAAAAGTAATACAGTGTCAAGTTGGTTAGGAGAACATGATAGTGGTGGCTTTTCCTTATCAAACAGAAGATACGGCTTCCCTTGCTGACCCTTTGGCTTCTAATTTGTACTTGTTATCCTGAGGGAAGGTGGGTTTGTATATGGTTCTGTAGCTGACACCAGAAATGATTCATTTGTCACAGCACTTCCTAAATTCTGTGCTTTGCTCTGGAAAAGCTGTGAGTTGCTCTGTGCTGCACTGGAGGCACCACTGTCCAGCTGGCATTTGGGTTCATTCCCTGCAGGAGCCATGGGATGAACAAGTCCAACACTGCCATATCTGGCAAGAAACCACTGGCAACTGCGTATTAATTAAACAGCTGATAAAGTTTCATTTGGTTCATTTTCCCTGCAATAAACCACTAATTATGTCAGAATGGGAATGTTTTCTGAGCACAGCAGCAGGATGGGGTTGAAATGGCTGTGATGGCTGTGAGTGCAAAGCCACCCACACTCTGCTGCAGTGACGGGAAGAGCACAACAATTCCAGAGCCAAGGGATGAAGTCAGGAGGAAGTGGTGTGTTCTGATGGTCAAATCTTTCACTGAATCTCTCTGGTTTCAGCACACAGCTCAGCATCTCTCTGCTTCAGCTGGCAGGAGAAAACTTCCACTCAGATGGTTGATAATTAAAATGGGTTGGAAGCTCTTTGGAACTTTGTGTTTGCATAATAACTCTAAAAAGTAAGAGTGACAAAGTTTTCCTCTCTTAGCAAGAAGCTCTTGGAAGTTGTAAGTGTATTTTCAATTATTGCAGAAAAAAAAAAAAACATTTTTTCAACCAGGAAATGCCCAATAAAGGTGATGAACTGTTGCACTACAATACTTCTTGAATCCTGAAAGAAGCATAACTAATAATGGAGATAATTTGTTATGACTGTTTAAGATTATTTTTGGTAGATTGTTTTTTCCTCCAGATCCCCAAACCCTTTTCAAAGATAAAGTTGCAGGATGTGGAATAGGATTAATTAGCAGTATTTCTGAATTATTTAAATTGATACCTTCCATAGTAATAAAAATATTTTTCAGTTAATGTTTCCATTATCAGCTTCCCATTTTGGGAAGTGTGCTAATTTCAGGACAATTTTCCTAATAAGAACTACTTCCTTTGCAATTTTCAAATTGGGTTAATGGATTTTGCTTTTGAAAGCATAAAATAGCCACCTCCAAGTGTCCAAATTAATCTGTGACTGGGACTTTGCTATGTGTTTGGAATATGAGTATGTGGAATATGAGACTCTATAATAAGGCTGATGTTTAGGGAAAAGTCCATAATCCTATCTTGAAAGGGTTAGAAAATTTTTGGTAGGAAGTTTGGACAATGTTGTTGTCTGAGCTCAGGCCTGAAGGTAGAAGAACAAACTGATGTCCCTTCAAGGTCTGTCTCAGTGCTATTTTTAAAAGATTGAGGGTGGTGTAGCATAATTTTCTTCAAAACACAACAACTCTGAGTGTTCCTGCCCTGGTAAGGGCAGTCCTAGAAATTAAGCTTTTTGGGATCCATCTGGCAGCCTGTGTTCCAGGTAAGGTGTTCCCAGATGTGTGGTGGTTTCATGCATGATTTTCTGTAAGGCAAACCACGTTTTTAGGCTGTGTCTCATCTTCTCTCCTCCCCCATCCTCATGTGGTTTTTCTCCTCTGAGGTTAAGCTACAGTCAGAGAGAATAAAATAATGAATGCAATGAGGAAAAGAAGCTGGGGTTTCTTTTTAGCATTTTGGTTTTATTTCTTTCAAATGACACTTGAGGGGCTGCAGCCTGTTAAAGCTCTCTCCAAGGAGCAAAGTTTCTTTTGAGAGGAGAACCATGGGGAAATGCAGCAGCAACAACAAAAGCGCACCAGAATCCCTCAGACCTGGGTGTTCTCCAAAGAGCTCTGGCTGTCGTAATTTACACACCTTGCCTAATTCAGAGCACATGTCTCAGCTACAAGAGGCATTCAGTAGACACGCTGCTGTCTTCCTCGCAGTGGGCCTGCTGTGAGTTTGTCAGCAGTGCTGTTAACAATGACAAAATAGTTCATCAATGTATTTCTTTCTGTCTTTTTTTTAACACCAATATCCCAGAAGCAGCAAAAAATCTCCTGTGTTGTTCCTGTGCTGTAGCCTTAGGGAGAAACTCAGCAGTAATAGAGCTGCTGCTGCTGCTGCTGGGTGCTGAAAGTCTGTTCTTTAATCAAGGAATTGGCAGTTTGTCCTTTAATATCCCTGTCTGTGGGTCGTTCTTGTATCCAGGTGGGATTCCCTGGGCTGCTGGTTGTGTTGACACAGAGCTCACAAATGCTGCTGGGCCAAGGACTGTCCAGGGCTGGGAGCATTAAATGCATTCCAGGCAGAACCACCTGTGCTCCTGCATCATTATTTTCCATCTCTGCTGGGTTTGGAAGGGCTTGGAAGGGTCCAGCCTTTGGGCCTGTGCCTGTTCTGTGTCTTCTGTGTGGAGCACAACCAAGTTAGCAAATACTCATGGATCCAGAAAGATTTGGAAATGTGATGTGGAGAGATGTCTGAGCTGGCTCTGCAGGAAATCCAGCTGGATGATTCAATTTCCTGGTGATTTTCATGCCACTGCCATACCCTGAATGGCACTTTATAATCCAAAAAATCACAACTTGCACTTGCCCATGGACCTTTAATCTGCCCCAAAATAATCACTTGCAGTTTTCCATGGTCCTCTAATATGCCCCAAAATCATAACTTCTCCACGGACTTTTAAGCTGCCTGTTTGCCTCTGTGGGTCTGATGGGAATGGAATAGAAATTTGTTGAAATTAAAGACTGATAACCCAACAACAAAATCAAATGGAACTGGTGAAAATTCCTGGA
Source organism: Vidua chalybeata (assembly GCF_026979565.1). Classification (NCBI taxonomy): domain Eukaryota; kingdom Metazoa; phylum Chordata; class Aves; order Passeriformes; family Viduidae; genus Vidua; species Vidua chalybeata. The sequence continues at coordinate 2,656,418 of NC_071557.1, read as the reverse complement.
AGCTTCTGGAAGTCCTTTTAGGAGTAGACTCTGGAAATAGATGCAATGGGAGAGAGTAGATAAAGAGTAAATAGAAGTGGATAAGCCAGTCCAGAGCTGGGAGCTGTGGACTTCACCTTGTTTCAGTATGAAAGTGTTATCTAAGGTTTATCTTCTCCTCAGGCTCCACTGAACCCAGGAGACCCCACGTACTGACCCTGAGGACTTGGGAACCCACTAGAAAGTTTATGGTCAATAAAAAAATTAACTCCACCATTTTCATGCTGATTTTATGAATTTCTTAATAGTCCTCAGTCTTCAGCTGCCTGGTGGGACTTTTTGAGGGGGGTATCTGTACTGGGGTTTGGAATGGGCAGACTGGGAACTGACCCCTTTTAGCTGATAAAGGAACCTTCCCCTCTCCCCCTCCCCACAGCTCCAGGAGCTTGGTCTGACTCATGTCTGCCGTCTACAACATGTGGTAAGAGTTAAGAGAAAGAAAAAAAGGGGGAAAAAAAAAAAAGTGGGGGAAGGGTGGGATGAGAGGGTTCCACTGAATTTTGTAAGAGTCCTTAGAATTTATGCTAAAATCCTCCAGGGAAAGTGTAAAAAAAAAACCACACAAAATATTTCTGCAAGTTTAGAGCCAAGAGATATAAAATTTGGATGGAGGTGTTCAGAAAAGACACAGGGCTTGCAGGTAGAAAAAAAAAAATGAAGAAAGAGGTGTTAAAATGAACATGAAGTTAGACCCTGCACTTGGTGAAAATAGTCCTAAAGCTGCTGAATTCCCACTCCACTGGATACCAGCTGGGGGTCTGTTCTTCTCCCACAGAATGTTTGGGAAGAACTGGTGGAACTCGCCTTTGGCTGCAGTGTTGGGTGAGTGTTTAAGGAAATAAAGTGGATGCTGTTCAAGCCAAAGTTGCAGAATCCATGTTCCCTTAATCCCATCTGTATTTTTTTGGAAGGTGGTTTGGAATAATTTCTGAGTGAAAAGATGTGTTCAAGGAAAGATTTGTAAAGGTCAGCTGCAGAAGTCTCAGGCCTGGGTTTGCTTCATGCCCAGCCTTCCCACTGCCTTGATTCCAAATTGTGGGAATTGCTCTTGAGTCAGATCTTAGTGCAGATCCTGCAGGGAGAGTCTGTGTTTCCCTGGAATATCTTAAGGCCACATTTGTTGTGTTACCTCTGTGTGGGCTTTTTGGCTGCCTGTGCACTAATTTGTTGACGCAAGAATAGAACCATATTTTCAAGCAGCATCTGCTTGTCTTTCTTCCATGAGTTCTGCATATTTTCTGCTCTGTTTTTCCAAAAACTGCTGGGTTTACATCCAATAACCTCTCCCCAGCTCTTCCAAAAGTTTATTCCTGCAATTGCCCAAGGGCCTGAATAAGGATGAGAAAAAAAAATAGGTTATCTGCATGTGATTGATTGATTGATTGATTGATTGTAAGAGTGCAATAAAATTGGAAAAGCTAAGCCCTCCCTCCCCAGGAAAATGTGTGATCCATGGAGTCCACAGCCATGGAGTTTTAAAAGCAAGGCCTTGGGGTGTAGTTTGAGCAGTGCCATAAAATCAGTTTGAAATCTGCTCACTTAGGGTTTTGATTTGTGTTTATTTAAAGTACATTAGCTCAGATGGTGCCTCTTCTCCACTGCAGAGCTGGTGGAGTGAATCACAGAATCCCAGAATATTTTTGGTTGAGAGGGCCCTTAAACCCCATCCAGTGCCACCCTCTGCCATGGGCAGGGACACCTTCCACTATCCCAGGTTGCTCCAAGTCCCATCCAGCCTGGCCTTGGACACTTCCAGGGATTCAGAGGCAGCCAGAGCCAACAAATGTGCCTGAATTTCACTCACAATATGGACAAAGATGTAGCTCAAACTGCAGCTGAGCTGGGTTTAAGCAAAGCTTAGTTCCTTTTACAGGCAGGTAAATGCTGTTTGTTTCCCCTCTGCTACTCTGCTCTGAGAGGAGTAGCCCCCAAGAATCAGAATGATGAACTGCTGAGGGCAGAAACTTCTTTCAACCCTCCCAGGTGGGTGTGTGAGGACATCTCTCAGCTGTTCCTGGTGCAAGTCTAGTGATAAAAACCAACTGAACAACACATAAAGTGCATAGAGGATGAACTTGTGGACCACCCATGTGCTCCACAAGTTGTGAATGTGGATCATCAGATCGTCTGGAAATGAGATGAACTTGTCATGCAGTGCCAGCTCCAGCTCTTAATTGCCCTGTTGTAATGTGCTATTCCTTTGCTAATGCTTTGAGTTATTTCTTTGTTAACCTTTACACAACCAATAACAAATTAAACATCATTATCTGAGTTTAAAATAGGCTGTAAATCTTGATGCTCTGCTTGGTTCTCTGGTTCTTACAACGAGGGAGCAATAAAAGGACATTTAATGACACTCCCAAATACAATGTGGGAAGTGTTATAAGCAAAAGGGAGGAAAACAGGGCAGTTCTGAATTGTCCAGGGGAAGATTGGTTTGCATAAATGATTGATGAAAACATGGTGCTGATCAAAGTGGGGACCTCTTAAAGTTGTGGGCAGGTAGCATGGTTGCAATGCTCTGAATGGTTTTTATTAAGCAAAATTAAAGGCCTATAGGAACATTTGCCACAAAATCACCCAAATGAGCCTGCCTCATCCCTGGAAGTGTCCAAGGCCAGGCTGGATGGAACTTGCAGCAGCCTGGGCTAGTGGAAAGTGTCCCTGCCCATGGCAAGGTGTGGAATTATGAGTTTTAAGGTCCCTTCCAACCCAAACCATTCTGGTATTCTGTGAAATGCTGGATGTGGGCTAAATATTCCTGTGCTATCAGACTGGGAGGTGGTAGGAGAAGGGTGGGGATGAATTTGGAAGGTGATTTCTCTCTTGTGTAGAGAGAATGTTTCCTTCTCAGATGTGCAGGAAAAGCCCTCCCTGACCATCATGTCCAAGCTGTGCCCAATCCCCACCTTGTCCCCTGCCCAGAGCACTGAGTGCCACGTCCAGGCTTCCTCAGACACCTCTAGGGATGGGCACTCCACAAGATTACCCTTCTCCTCTCCCCTGCCAAAAGTACCTGTAAAACACCCCAGAAATTACTTGAAAATTGTCAATCGATGTGTGGAAATGCAGTAACGGAGAACCTTGGTGAGACATTGCATTTTTCTGGCTGTGGCCTCTCCTGTACCCAAGAATTCAGAATAAACAAGGACCAACCACCATCTGGTTTCTCTCAGTATTTCATTCACTCAGTAAATCTGGGAACAAGAGGGTTAACAGACGTTTGGCTGCATTCTGGGGTTGCAGAGCAAGTGTCTGTGTGATTGTGCACCAGCTAGACATTTTTTACTTGTTTAGAGCACATCCTTACAGTTTTTGGCCAGTCAGCAAAACCTTTTGGTCTTGTCTTCATTGTGCCTCGGGGGTGGGGACCTGGAACATGGCCTTCTCTGTGCTGGAAGGCTCCCAGTTCCCATAATCTCCAACCCTGCTTATCCACAGGAACCTGCTTTCCCCTGGGATGATGGATAAGTGGGATTTATCCTTTTATATGCGATCGCCTGGAAGAGAGTTTTCAATGGGATTTAATGAGAGAATCTATCCAAGTTGAGGATGGGGGGCTGTGTGAGGAAAAGCTCTTTCTAGCTGAGTCTATTTCTTGGTGTTTTAAATTTTTAAAAAATGATTGCAATTACTAATTGTAATTTATCCCTCTTGGAGCATCAAGTCTGTCCTCCTGCCACCTGACATAACCCAACAGAAAGGTGAGTTTCCTTCCTGCAGCACAGAATTACTTTGGTTTCAGGCTCAGAAAGTTTCTCACCTAAGGGACAAATCCATTTACGGGAGAAGAGCTGGGCTGGGGAAGATGTGACAGAAAAGCAAGCACAGATTTTCAATATTTTAACAAAATATCTTCACATATATTTATGCCCCATTCCTGGAAGTGTCCAAGGCCAGGTTGGACAGGGCTTGAGCAACCTGCGATAGTGGAAGATGATTTTAAGGTCCCTTCCGACCACCTAAACCATTCAATGATTATATAATTTATATATTATGACAATAAAATGCTGTTACTTTGATTAGTTTGTAACAAAATACTGTTACTTTGCTTGTTGCTTTGATTGCTCACTGGCACAGCCATCTGTGATTGGGATCAGGCTTTTGAGGATCTGAGCTGTTGGTTCCCTTGGCCAGGTTGGGACTCTGTGGCTGGGAATGGAACCTGGCATTTCTGAGTTCTAATATTTTCCTTCAACCACCTCACTGTGGCATCTTCTCCCTTGTACTTCACCCTCGTGGTAGCAACTGTAAATCAGAATTAATGCTGTCTAAGCCTGTTTTGCCTGCTGTAGAACTGTGTTGCTGCTGAGCGGCAGCCAAATGATAAGTGGTGTCTGTACAGACCCCCAGAAGCTGAATCTTGAATCTTTTTTTCAGCAAATTGCAGGATCAGACATCAGGAACAATCTTGCCTGGGACATTTCCAGGCTGTGCATGTACCACATTTGTACTGCAAAGGGAAATCCCACCGGCTCCCGCCCCAGTTCCTGATGGGTCGAGTTGGCTGACTTGGTGGAGGACAGATTTCAAGCAGACTGGATCTTTTCCTTACCTTTACAGAAGACCACAGTGTTAAACCCTATTTTATTTCTATTTTATGATGAAAATACATTGTGGCATTACAGTACCGTGACAGTTTGTTTTGAAAGAGGAGTTGTTGGTCCTAATGTCCTTGGGCAGATCCTGTTTTGGGCACTGGGTCATCCCATTGTACCTGTGATTCCTGATGAGGTTCTTCACTAACATTTGTCCTCTCTGCTGTGACCTATACAAGGCTATAATTCCTGCTGGCACTACTTGGATGTATTCCTTCTGTCATAATTTCTTTAAAACCTGTGATAGAAGGTGTTGTGTGCTGGGCTTGGCTTGGGAAGAGAATTAGAAACTGCTTTTCTTTCTGTTTTCTGCTCTTGGTGGCTTTGGCTTCCACCAGCCTAAGCCAAAGGTGACAAAAATGTGGGGAGAGGCCAGACCTGGAGTTGCTGAGGTCTGGACAGCTCCTCTGACCTCCTGCAGCTCTGTAGCAAACATTTGCTGGGTTGTGCCCACAGAGAGGACTTTTATTGATTTAATTTTGAAAATTTATTTCTTTGTAAAGGTGCTCATTCAGCTTTTTAAATGTTTAACACCTGTTGCCTCTTATTGCAGCTTGAACTGGAATTGCTTTTAGAATATATATAAAAATAAATAAGTTAGTTTTTGAGCTTTGTGCTGTCTAATAATATGGAGTTTGCTTTTTTACCTGGGACAAAACCTACACAGAGGTTGCTGTGGTTTGGAGATGAGTGATGAGACCTGAACATCTGAGCCCTGATGTCCCTTTGAGGGGCCAGGAGCAGCTATTGGAGAGGCTCCTCGGTGCTGCCCTGTCTATTTTTGCACTTGGAGAGACTTTGGAAAGTTTATGGTGCTCGGGGAGGGGGCAGCAGGACCTGGAGGAGAAGGACCTGGCGTGTCATTTGAGGTGTCAGAGGTCAGTGATCCCAGAATTGACACACTTGACCCATTTGCCTGCCCTGCCCGAGCTGGGCCGGGAGGGAATTCCCGAGGGGACAGCACGGGCGTTTGGAGCTGCATCCGCAGCCCTGCCCTCCCCTGAGGTGCCTAATTCGGTATTTATAGCCCTTCTCTCCAACAAGGTCTATGGCACCTCGGGGACCCATTGGGGAAAGAATGCTGATTCCCTTTATGAATTTTTGATGGGGGAGGAGGAGCAAGGGAGGCCACAGGGGGAACTTGTGAAATGTTAATATTTTTTTTCTTTTTTAGTGGTGCTATGAACATCCCCTCTGATTATGTTTGCTAGGATAAACTTCCCTGAATGTCCCTTCTCTTCAATTCCCCCCTTCCTGCCTGCAAAGCAAGAAATGATAGCCAGAAACTCTCATTTCCATTCCACAACTTCAGTAATGACAGAATTTTCAGCTGCTATCCTCCTCCAAAAAATCAAGATGCTCGGTAAACAGGATATTTTCCTTGAATATGCACTAAATGAGCCTCCTTTGTTCAGCTTTATTTTGGTGGTCCATGGGGGTGGCACTCCTGGGACTGGGAGTGTCTGAATGTGCTTCATTGCTGAGGAGGAAATGAAGGGTTTGCTTTTATTAGAGTGTATGAATGCACATTACTCAGCTGTAATTTTTCTTCTTCCCATCATCAACACAAACAAATGTTCACCCCTACCTTCTTTTTGCAGGTGAAATGTTCCCCCAGTGTGACCTTAATCACAGAGGGGGTCTTGAGGATTTTTTTGGTGAGGTGGTTTTTTGGCGCATTTCCTTTTTTCTTATTTGTAATTTAATCAAAGCTCTGCAGAAGTAAATCTGATCTTGTGCCTTTCTCTGCTGATTTTGGTTTGTATTTAATGATAACTTTCTTTGGCTTAGAGTGATGCAAGGTCTCTGTTGTAACAAAGAGGAACCAGTTATGCTTAATTTTTTTAAGGGACCACCAGACAAGGGTTAACAGGGCAAATGGATCCAAAGTTCCATTGATAAGAAAAGACAGAGTTAGATGTGGTGAAAGAAGGGAAATGATGACACAAGTGTTCAGCTAGTGATTTTGGGGGGAAGAATATAGTTGATTTTTAGATGAAAATATGTGCATCAGAAAGAAGGTTTGACATGATTGTCCAGAGGTGCCATATCCTTGAAGAGGCAGGGAGTGGATGCAATAAATGCTGTATTCCTGATTCTGTGAGCAGCTGCCTGTCTCAGTGGCCAGGACATGTTTCCCCCTCAGTCTTTCTCTCCCCATGGGGGTTTCAGAGGGTGTGTGGTGCAGTGCCCTGGCTTTGGCTGGGACCTCCTGCTGCTGCAGCAGCACAATCAGCACCCTCAGAGCCACGGGGTCTATGCTCAGCTGAAATCAGGGGGATTGTGGACTACAACTTTCTGGCCAGGTATTGATGCACTCCTTTCACTCCTGTGAAAATAAGGATCTGTGATAGATGGCACTGCAGGATGCAGGGCCAGGACCAAGTTTTAGGAACAGGCACAGCAGCATCCTCTGCTCCCTGTGAGGCTGCAGGGACACTGGACATGTTCTGCCTCTGTCCTCTCTCCTGCAATCCCTACACCTGGGTTGGCTCCACATTCAGCCTGAGGATAGTTTGGGCTCTGTAAGTTGTATTTCCCCCTCTCCCTTCCTGTTCTGAGAGCAGGGTGTCAGGCAGGGTAGTTTGTGTGATGCTTTTTTGGGTGCAGCAGGTTGGCAGGTAGAGCCAGTTTCTAACAGCACAGCTCACCTGGGGAATTCCTGGCTGTGTGGCTTCACTGGTGCCTGAGCACTTTGGATTACACAAAACTCTTCATGGTAGAATACAAATGTTACATCAAATAAAAAGGAAAAAGAAACTCTCTCCTCCCCATTTGGAGCTGGCTGCTTATTCTGGTTTAATTTGTGTTCTGCTTTCACTCACATTCTACCTCTTCCTACCTTGAATTAGGGTTTTGTGTGTGCTTGAGAGTCCTGTTTCTGTCCCCAGAACCTTTATACACCTTTTTCTTCATTTTAATGAGAATCAAAGCTGCCTTCCACGAGCTGTGAAGCCTCTGAGATGATGCAAAATGATGTTACAGAGTTCTGTTAAAAACTTTGCATGGTGTGGTGCGTTGAGCCTCCTTCCCAGTGCAAGGTGATACAAACACTGCTCTGATCAGTCAGGAAACTCCAACTCCAAATGCAAGTAGGATGTTGAGATTTTGAGATTATTATTGAGATTTTGATATGATTATGGGCTTTTTACTTTGGGTGGGGCAGGTAATAAATGCAACATCTGCCATGTTTTGCTTTTCCAATTGATTGATTCCCAAAACAACACGAAAGCAGAGGCAATTGCCAATGTAGCCTCGATGCTGGAGACACTGAAAACATGTGTTTAGCTTTGTTCTGGTGAGCAGTCCTGGGGAAACCGCCAGGGCCTGGACTTTGGGGGTCTTGATCTATTAGATCAGGAAAGTGAGAAACAGAACTGTTGGTGTCCTGCCCTGCTCTGAGGGGTGGAGATTGTCTGGGAGTGCGATGAAGAAAAGGGCATCAGGGAATACAGAAGGTCTGTTCTGTTTTTGACTTCAGAGGAGTAAAAAAAAAAACAAAGGAAAAGAAAAAAAAGAGAGAAAGAAAGAGGTCTGGATCTTTGCCTTGGATTTCCCATCTGTCCCCATCTGAAAGATTAAGATACTTTCTCTGCCTCCCATCAGGGTGTAAAACTTAATGGATTAGATTGGCTGCTTTTTGATGGCACCTGTTGGTACTGTATTTTCAAGCCTGGTGGATGCTGTGTTCCCTTCTATGAAATCTTTATCCTCATTGCTTTTTGCAAAGTCAGGACAACTTTATTTTTGAGTTCATTTTCTCTTCTCAGACTGGTTGTCCATAATTTGACTTTGTTTCAATGTTTTCCTTCTCTAAGTCAATCCTCAGATATTTTTCCTTTGTCGTGTTTCTCATGCTCCCTGTGTCCCTTCATGGTCAATGCTTTACAGCAGCCTTGCAAGGTAAATTTAACTTTTATTCTGATAATGATGTCAGATTATTTTCCAAGAAGCTTTAGTGCTCCATTATCTTCCAGGAATCACAGGCTCAAGGTGAATCTTAATTTCATAATTCCTTTTTGCTGCACCAGACCCATTTCTAACCTCTTCCCTATTGTTGTCCATTCCAGACCTCTTCATGAGGGTATTTTTCCCCTGTTTCCAAGTTGTTCGAAACCTTTGGGAACTTAGAAAAGATCTCCCAGACTCTTCTATAAAATCACCTTTAACACTAACTTTTGTAATGATCCACTTTGCCATCTTGGTTGACTTTGCCTTCCTTCTTTCTTCTGGATTGTGTTGCAGTTTGTGTAGGAAACCCAATGGACAGGCAGTGTTTGTGCAGGACATTGCCAAACTCACTGAAACTTCTGCCAGTTCTTTGCAAATATTTGTTTCCTTACGTGGAAGTCTTGCTGGGAACAGTTCTATGTATGTGGAAAGCTTTTAGTATCAGGAGGGCCAGGGACAACAGCTCTCCTACTTCGTTATGGCAGCAGCAGATAAAAAGCCTTCACACAAATGTGTTAAAAGGAGGCTGTTAGGACCTCTTAAATAAAGCCTCCAATATAATTAGAGTGAAGGAGGCTGTTAAAAACATTCATTCCCATCATGATGAAAGTGAGCTAATGCAAACATTGGTACAACCCCCTCTGTCACACAAGCAGAGTCCTGAGAACCCCTGTAGGAACCTCCCCATCCCCACAAACGTCCAGCAGACAGCCAGCATTTCACAGGAGCCCTGCTCGCCATAATAAAAGCAAATTATCCAGGCAAATACCACAGGCATCTGTCAGTAGAATCCCTGATCTATTTTGAGTAACTTGGAGCATCTTGGTTCCCAACAGTTATCTTGACATGTGGCTGCACCGTAAATTGCTTGGGGAAAAAGTCAGGCATTTAGCAGTCGTAAAAGAAAAGGTTTCCTGCTGCTGCTGGGAAGGGTTTGCTGTTCCCCATGCTCCATTTCCATGCTCCTGCAGCAGCTCTTCTTCTTACTGAGCAGCAGGTAAACCTGTCTCAGCTTTTCTGGCTCGTCTGTCTGTCTGTCTGCCTGCCAGTGTTCCTTTCAAGGAGTTCAGCTCTTTACTCTGGTTTCCATGGCATGACAAGACTTCAGTGACGCTTGTGATGTCAACAGTCTGTGACAATGGACTTTGTTGCTGGATGGGGTTTGTGTTGTTTCATCTGCTCCTTCTAAAGTGACAAGGGTCATTTTTCTGAAGTGACCAGGAAAAGTCACAATGGGGATGAGAGGAGAGAGGTAGATTCACTCCTGGTTCCTCTCTCCTGATTGTTTCTGGGGGCTTCCTCCTTAACCCATCACTCATGGAGACAGTGCCACAAGTGTTGGGGCCTTGGCAACTCCTAAATGGATTTGACATTCAGTTTCCAAAGCAAGAACTAGAATTCCCCTTTCCTACCCCAGCACATAGGGAATCCTTCATAATCTTAGCAAAACTGGTAGCAAAATACTCATCCAATTAGGGAGCAAGAAAATTCTTGAAGTTTGATCCTGCAGGTACAGCTCCTGTTTGGTGTGGTGGCAGTGAGGCATCGAGCAAAACCGGACACCTGCCCTGCTTCCCCAGCCCCTCACAGGGGATTTGTGTCCCTTCTACACCCTCCTCCTGTTCTACAGGAATTATAAATTATTATATCTGCATAAGTTAATGAGCTCCTTATTGCTAAAATTGCTGGTGGGTGACAGGAAAGCACTGCCTGTGTTGTTACACCAGTCCCTGTGTGTTGTATTAATTGATTGTAGAGAAACATTGTATTCCAGTGGTTATCAGAAAACAATACTTGTTCTACTGGGACCCTTAATTTTATCTGGTGTGGAAGAGGAAAAAAGGGATGAAGTTAAGACTTAATGCTTAAAAGTGGCCTGCTTTCAATTGTGAATTTTGCCACGAGCTTCCTTGGTGACTTGGGGTTACTCATTTCCACAAAAACTTGGTTTTCCTGTCCAGGAAATGGTTTTTGTAGCATTTTCTTACAACTCCTCCTTGTCTGAGATTCTGGGGTCTGGTACTCACAGTGTTTCATGTATAAGGAAGATCCTAAATGGGTTGAAAGTCGATGATTTAGTGAAAATATTTCCCACAGTTTGCTTTGAGAATGATTCAGTGGCTGCAATGCTGCTCCTGCTCTGTTGGGCAATTATTTTGGAGAGCTGTTGCTGTTTAGGATCTCATCTCTTTCCATTGTAACTTCTTGTGAGTAAACAGAGAGTATTGACTGTTGCTGGTGGTTATCCGTGAGTTACTGCTCTGGGTTGTTTTGTTCAGCTCCAGCTTTGGAAATGCCTTTTTTCTCTATTCCCTAATTGGATATCAGTCAGAAAACAACCCAGCCTTGGGAACATGAGATTTTAATGTGCAGTGAAAAAGTACCTTGAGACTGAAGCCTGTCACTAGAACTCATCTGGAATTGCTTACCATGGAGTAAATTTACTAGAAGCTGTGCTTAATGCTGGAGTTTAAAAGGTGGCACCTAAAGAAATCCTCTTAATGTCTCAACAAGCTGATGTTGACAAGTTCTTTGCATTAAGGACGTATGGCAAAGTCCAAATCCTTCCTCGGTGCGTTAGACAAATAATTATAAGGAATTTTTATCTGGATTCCTTGCTCTGAGGTATCCATTCATAAAATATTTACAGTAACTGCAGAGAAACCAACAATCAGTTTGAGGGTTTTTTTTTTTCTTCCTTTCTTTTTCTTCTCTCTTCTCAGAACTGTAGGAATGAAACCTAGGCTTTCAATTTTTAGCAGAGACATTTCCTAGGAGAAATTCAATTTTTTCCCCCTGTAAACTTGAATAAATGCAAGAAAATATGGAGAATCATACCCAAGTAATCACTGTGCTCAGAGGGTATTTTTTGCAGCTCATTCCCACTTTGTGTCATTTTCCGAAGTCTCATGCCCAGAATGTTATGAGAGGTCCTAAAGATGTCAAGTGACCACTCAGCACCTACTGGAGCCCACAAAACTTTATGGAAGTCAGCAAGTTCAGCACTTGGCTGGGCTTTAAGAGCAGCCTGTGATTGGAGATTGCCAAATTGGCCAAATTATCCTGATTTTGAGTCCGAAGTGGAGAAATAACATGGGAAAAGTGCCTGCGGTTTGGAGGAGGTCTGTTCAATAATGATTTAACCATTTTAACCACATCCTATTAAAAAAAAAAAAATTTCTTTGTATGAAGCACATGATGCATATTTCATCTCCTGAACATCTCCATCAGAATCATAAATTACTCATAATTTGTATTATTTATAAATATGTGCATGGTTGTCTATTTTAAAATTGCATATTGGTTTAAACATTATTTAAGAATCTTATAAAGATTTAAGTTGGTAGCATTAATTAATTTTCTGGCTTTAAATTTTTACTTTTCATTGGTAGCTACATAAACTCTGACAAACATTCCTGGGAAACCATTACTATTTAAATACAATTCCATGGCTTGTTGGTGTTTTTCAAATACACATTAAATTTGTATGGTGCCTAATTCTCTGTTTTGAAAAATAACATTGATGTAAAGTAGTTGAGTGCTTCGGGTGCTTTTTTATTGTTTTGGATATTATTTTGCGATAAAAGTAGCAACATATTTTGAAAACTACTATTTAGATAAATATAAAAACATGCATTGGGTGCCTCTTCTCAGTTATTTTGCATTGGAAGTTTAAATTGCAGATAGAGACGGAATATTTAAATTACATTATTTGATTAGGGAACATATTGAATGAACACACAACTACATGTGTTAGAGAATGGAAACACTGAATCTGATCTGGATTCTTAGTTGAGGTATGCAAACAATTACTTGGGGAAAAAAGGAGAAAAATTTGCTCTTCTACCTATTTGCTTAAATTTTTTTATTTTCCCCAGGAAATGATTTTGCTAATTAATTTATCAAGCAAATGGTGTTAGTTTATAGCCAGGAATGAGGGAGTCAATGTGAAAAATTACAATAATAATAACAATAATAATAATAATGATGATGATGATGATGATGATGGTGGTTTGGATTTTTCACAGAACCAGAAGTTAATTTAGCTATTATTGGATTTCCCAAACATGAATGTCTTTGTTCCAGGTGTTTTCAGAGTGGCTCAGAGAAAAGGCCCTTCCTGTCCCAGGGCACTTCCAAGAGTTTCTAATTTTACATGATATAAAGCCATAAAAGATGTAGAAATTCTCCCCCTGCTCAGCTCCCAGAGGTGCCACTTTGGCCTGGAGTTACTTCGAGCTGGATGTAAACTTTCATTTGTATTTTTTGGGGGGTAGATGTTGGGTTATGACTTAAAAGAATGAAAGCACTGAGGGAAGGGGTCATCCCCAATTTATCTTGTGCCTCTGGGTTTCCCACTGCTTGTGGCTGTGGCCATTCCTCTCCCCCAGTGGCAGCCCCATAACGAGGGGGGAGGCACAGCCAGGAGCTTGATTGTTCTGGATGAACTCTCAGCCATCCACCGGGAATTCTGGTACCTTGACCTCCCTGACCCTCAAAGTGCTGAGTGTGGAGAATGGGAAGTCTCCACGGACCTCAATATGCACAAGATGTCAGAAAAAATGCAGTTCTTGGAAAACTGTACTTTTTTTTTTTTAAACATTGCATCATTGTGCTAATATTACAAGCTTTCCTCCTTTTTGTTTGGTTTTGTCCCCAAATGCATGGTTTTGGGTTTTTTTTTTGTTGTTGTTGTAGTTTTGTATCCTCTCAGTAACGTTCACGTTTTTACTGCATTTTCGGGTGTTTGCAGCTGTCTCAAGAGATGAAAAAAAAAAAGTGAGAGAGGGTTTTTAAACACATTTACATCGCGAAACTGTGTTGTGCTCCTTCTCCTGCCTCCACCACAGGGCTGGGATCTCTTTTAATAATCTCTTCCCCACATTCAGCCAAAAATCTCTGCTGAACTTGAGTAAACTTCCTACAGCTCCTTTTGGGCTCATTAAGGGCTGAGCTATATTTCAATTTTGATATTTGGGTGTTTCCTTGGCAACAGTTTTTTTTTCATCTGGACGCAGGGCAGGTTATGGACCCTTCACTTGCTGCTCTGAACTCCCAGGGATTGTTTGGGATGGGGGAGCCCGGGACAATAACAGGGCTGATTGCAGAGGGGCTGCTTGGCACTGATGCAATTTCTGGGTTCATAAGAGCTTCCAGAAATTGCTGGAAGAAAGCTTCCAGCTTTCTGCCCATATCCAGAGATGTGTATGGTGAGCAGACAACTTGCAGAAAGTTTAGTCAACAGTTCAAGATTTCAGTTCCTGAGCCAAGGTTTAATATTTTTCCCCTCCCCCTCCTCTTTAGAGGACAGAAGGGTGTATTTGATTTACAGTTTCTATAGTGCACTTCTTCAGGGCTTGGGTTTGTGTTTTTCTTGGTTTTTTTAATCTAATTATATATATTTTTAATGAACACACCTGCCCTCCCTCTTAGTTCACTGCAAGTGTATTCTCCCCTTTTTCCCAACATGATCCATAATGTTGGGCATGGATTTAAGAGTTGGGAATAAAAGTTCAAATTAACTTTTCACTGTCTGTGCTTTGGTTTCTGTGTGTTGAAGGAAAACCTCCAGATGTTTAGGAGGAACTGAGACTAGATTTTGAAGGAGTTTAAATGATTTGATGTTGTAAATGAGCCCCTTATCTCAGCACAGATGCTGAGGCAGCAGCCAGGCCAGTCATTGTTCTGGATTTGCTAAATTATTGTCAACATTCCCTGGCTCTTGATGGGATTTCATTACTGGAGCATCTTAATAGAGAAGGTGCACCGGCTTTTTAATTTCAATACTCTTGACATGGATGATGGGGTTTGGTTTTTTTAAGCTGCTGTTCTTGATGAGGTGTAGTCGTTTAGACATGCCAAAAAATTCTTAATTAACAGAAGAAATCAGCAGACATAGCTAATATAGTTAAAAATATATGTACTGTATGTGCCAAATTCTGATCTTTTACTGTTGAAACAGGAATAATTCTTACTGTGTCTGGTTTGCTACTTGAAAATAAAAATATAGAAGGATGCGGAAGAGTAACGCCTTTTTAAGGGGTACAGGAAAAGCAAAAGGGCTTCTTTCTTTACCATGGTCTCTTTAGACCTTAGTGAAAGTTTAAATCAAAACTGCCTCTGTTTTTCAGCCACTTCTGTATTGTCAAAGCAACAAGACCCTAACAGAGGAAAATCAGGTTTATTGTGCTCCACTAGAAAAATAAAAAAATACATTCAGTACTTTATCAAATGAGCCTTTAAAAAAAAAAAAAAATGGAATTCTTAATTCCTGCAGACTAAATCCCTATTTACCTGAGAGACCAAACATCTCCATTGGTAGTTTTCTGGTCTTCAAGGTAAATAATGAACCCTTTACAGAAGTGCTTACTTAACATCCTTAGCCGAAGTCGCTCCTGGCTCCCTGGTGTAAATTATGTGTTTTATGAGGCTGGTAAGAATTAAACACACAAACCAACATTTAAATAACATAGGGAGGGTTATGAGTGTCCTTGCACTCCCATCTGTGCACAAGTAGGCCTGAGCCTAAAGATTAAAATTTCTGGCAGGAATTATTTATAGCTCAGATAATTTTGTATTTGCCTTTTCTTTCCATACGAGCCAGAATTTGTAACTATCAGCCTTTACTTTCAATTTCCTGGGCTTTGTCAGCTTAAGCCAGACACTTAACCTCATTCAAAAACTTTTTTATTTATTTAACTTTTTTCAGATTTTATGACAATTTGAAAAAAAAAGACTTGGCTCAAACAATATTGAAGAGCAAAGTTATTTTTCATTTTCTTGAAACAAAGGGAAGGTGAAAAATGCTGATTTTTTTACCACTACTCCCCCAGAGAAAAAGGGGAGGTTGAGGCAGGAAAATGGCCTGGCTGTGTTTGACTTTGCAAACACAATTCCAAAATCCAGATGTATAATGAAAGTCAGTGAGTCAGAAAACTGTAAATATTGCAGTAGACTTCAGCAGCACGAAGGGTATTTATCTGGGGCTCAGAGGCTGCAACAAAGATGAGGGTTTTTTTGGTTCAGGAATCTTCAGCAAGTGTGACACACAGAAACTTATCAATTTAGTGAGAGATTTTAAATGACAACCACCACTTGCCTGCAATCATTTTTATTGCAAACTGCTCCTTCTGGACTTTGCTACAATATCACTGAGGGTTCATAAATCAATACCCAGAACCACCAGTGGTGTTTGCATCCTGCCCTGGCATGTTCCTGGGGGTTTTCTCTCAGGAGCCCTTTCTTGAGGGGTGTGAGGTTTCCAACTCCCAGCTCTTCCTGCATTCCAAACACCTCAAGAGAATGCAACCAGTAAGTTATGGAATAATTTGGGTTGGAAAAGATCTTAAAGTCCATCTTTTTCCACTCCTTGCCATGGGCAGGGACACCTTCCACAAGCCCAGGTTGCTCCATCCAAACCATTATGGGTACAGCTGAGCTTTAGGAAGCTTCCTATCAGCTTTCCATAAATATTGGTAAATCTGGAGAGATGGCAAATTAAATCAGTTGTGGGCATGGAGCAGTTTTTACACCACCGGAATGTGGTCGTATGGGAGAATGTCTGTGGTGAAAAAAAGTCCTGATTATACATGGACTATAATTGCCAGGAGTTCTTGGAATAAAGAATGGGAAGAGCAGCCATGGAGAGAACACAATTTTGGAGACAGCTCTGGGTTCAGGGGCACCTTGTAGGTTATTTTTGCGGCTCTGAAAATCTGAGGTATCTAAGGATGTGTGTAGAGTCCAGAAAGATTTTTTTAAAAAATAACTAAATAAGGTGGGTTAGAAAAGCCAAGCCTTTGCCTCGTGCACCTCAGTTCCCCACATATGGATCCTACCACCTTCGAATGGGGAAATAAAAATATCCCTGCAGATATTGAGGAGAAATACAAATATTCCTACAGATTCCGAGGAGAAATGGACAAATGATGACTTTTTTTAGCAGATTAATGGTATTCTTTCCACTGCAGTGCTCCCAACACTCCATTCTGGCTAGAAGGGTTGAGGCAGTGGGGACTGTGGGGCTTCCTCTGAAGTTTGCAGGATTCAAAGATTCACAGCAGGATCCTGCCTTCTGATGAGAGATTTTCCTAACCACAAACTCAGATGGGGCAAAAACAATTCCCCCAAACCTTTCCTGAGAGTGGAAGTGCTCCAAAAGCATTCTCAGTCCGTGCATTCCATGGAGGTGTGAAAGTGTGGGAGAAGTGACCCAGGAGCGGCTCTGATTGTTGTGGGCTCTTTTATTGGAGGAAGGAAAGCAACTCTTCCAGTTTGCAAGTCTGAGGAGAGCTTAATTAAACTGATTTTCTGTTACTTAAAGTACCCCTCCACCTGCTTCTGTGCGACTTGGAGATGTTCCTGCTCCCAGAAGACTGGGGCAGATGGGGGAGACTGGGAGGAGAGAGTCAGATTTGGGTTTTATTCATCCAGGCTCCTGAGTCTTCAGATGGTGTGTTTGGGTTTAAATATACAGAAATAAAAGTGGAATTTAGGTGACTTTCATGGGGAAAATTCCCAAATATGAGCAAATTCTGTATATGTTTTTAAAAAATATTGCTTATCCAATAACACTTTAGATTTTTCAAAATTATTATTATTATTATTATTATTATTATTATTTAGTTATTTAGTTATTCTCAAATTCAAGCTCAAATTCACAGCTTTTTAAAAGAGTAGTTAGACAATTATTTTTTATTTTATTTTATTTTATTTTTTTAATTTTAATTATTTTACTTTATTTTGGGATCTTTATATAGAAAACTGAGTCTGGAGAAGAAGACAACACAAGGAATAAAAATTTAATAAAGCACTCTCTTTCTCCCTCTTGCCCAATCATAGGAAAAATGTGGGAGAGAGGGTGCCCTCAACAAGTTTGTTCATTTAAATTAAAAAAAATAGCATTTCACCAGCTCTGATTTTAGAATAAATTATTCCTTGTACAGCCCAATTTTCTGACATTTTCAGTGTCATGATGCAACATGATAAGCATTATAAATAAGTATTGTGTAATATTTATTTATTCTGATGGGTGTAATAATAATTCGGGGAGCGTGTGGCCCAGGTGATTGAAGCCACCTGGTGCGATGCTGAGGAACTGCACCGATGTGATCCTGATCCTCAGCATCCCGGTGACCGCAGGAAATCATGGAATTCTGCTGGAGAGGTCAAGGAAAGGGCTGTCCTTGGTCTGCTCTTCCCATTCCCAGCTTGGGGGGAGGAGAAAGGAAGTTCTGCATTCATTCCTCAGCGTCTGGGTTGACTCCAGGAAGGAAAGGATTTCCCAGAGGGTGCCGGGACAAGGATTTCCCAGAGGATCTGTGGGTGAGGAGATGCTGCTTTGGGACCCTCTGAAACTGGTCCAGCCCTTCTTGCACAATCTCTGAGGATTTACAGGGCTGGCCACCAGCCAAACCAGCGCCCAGGGCAAGCTGCCCTGACTTTGATGGAGTCCTGTTATCTGCAGCATTGCCACGCCCTGCAATAAACTGTTAATTACTGTAAAAGCTCATTAACTTGAGTAGTTCCATGTAAAACTGGCTAGGACACCCCAAATGCTGCCTTCGTGCAAAATATTTGCAAGGCAGTGTCCTGATATCAAATTGTCTCACTGGTTCCTGTCCCGTCTGTTTAAAGCAAATGTTTCTCTTGCTTGGGGGATGTGTGAAAATTTGGGGTGATTTCTTTCTCTTTTGTTAAAGTTCCTTTCCTATAGTGCTGCGGCTTCTTTGTCTTCTCATCGGTTCAGCCTTCGCAGCAGATTCCCAGGCTCCTCTGTTCCCCTCTGTTCTCAGCAGTGATTTAATAAATACATTTCAAAATCACTTTTTCCTTTCTCCTCCACCCAGCTGCCAACTCCCACCCCCAGAATGTGCATCTGAATGTGAACTGAATTCACATCCACAGGCAATGATAGCTCTGATTTCACCAGAACTTAAGATGATCTGGACTTCTTTATTTTAAACTAGTTCCTTTTTTATTTCTTTTTTTCCCTTCTGCCACTGCCTGTGTATTTTGGATCTCGGGTGAAAGTCCATCTCACAGTTAGAATGTGAATTAAATATTAGACTGTGGAGAAAGGGAAAATCAGGGTGACCACGTCGCAGTTACCACCAGATACTGTGCTGATTCTTTTGCCAAAACCTGCCGGCACTAAGCAGAATTCCCTAAATTCCCTAACCAAATTTGCTCAGTGGTACAGTAAATATTTTAGTTCTTGTTGCTTAACATTTAGCAGCAGGATGCTCGAATGCAGTGGGACTGCCTGATGTGTTTGTGCAGCTCTGCTTTCCAGTGCTTGGATATTTATGGGAATTTTCTGCTTCTGAGACCTCAAATTCAATTTCCATTGGCACTGATCTATGGCAATTCCCATGGATTTCGGTGGCACTTACAGCACAGAATCTCTGAACATTTCAGTGGAGCACTGGAGGACAGGGGTCTCTGCTTTCCTTCCACTGTCCCAGGTTACTGCAAC